>NC_134713.1:171122344-171426208 GCF_049634645.1 Pelodiscus sinensis
TCAGACTGGCCATGAGAAAAGTTTAAGTAAATTTACCATCACTGTCCCTTGAAGGTTGTGCTAATATTACTTGTGTAGTGGATGAATTCTTAGACTACAACAAGAAACAGTTCTACGAACTTCTATGTACAGAAACGTGGCACGGAAAGACAAATTTTCCTCACTATTATCTATGAGATATTCTCCAAGAAGAACACTAAGTGCAATATTGATTTGAATGTATTTGATGCCGAGGTTAAAAAATAGTTTACCCTGCAAAGAAATAATCTATCATATAGATTGTCTTTTGTATTGTAGAAGGAACTCTTGCTTTTTGCAGAAAATGTTCTTAATTCTATGGATTTGTCCATACCAGGAAGTTAATTTAAATTAAGGTATGTGTTGAATTTAAAGCGTAATAGCTATTCCAGATTAACTCCCAGTGTTGACATGTTTATTGCAGAATACAAGGATCTTATTCCTAATTATCTTCACCTATGTCTAATTTAGCTTAATTCACAGTGTGTATACCACACAGTGGTGGAGAAAAGGTAAATGGAAACCTGGGAGCTCAGTCAGCCCACTTGTTTTCATGTGGAAGGATATCATATAATTCGGTTATGTGACCCAGTGGAGGCACTGATTGTCTTATTTAAAGAGAAGAGCCCCAAGACACTGGAATAAAGGAAAGCAGAGGGAAAGAGAGACTGACTCATGCACAAGCTGAGAAGAAGCAATAGGAGCTGGGTCTCTAGGATGAAAGCCCTGGGAGAGACATCATTCTGTACAAAAGCACCCAGGAGCTCTGCAGAGCCAAGAGAGGAGCAAAGAGTCTGCACAAGAGTGAGATGAGGCAGGAGCTGTGGAAAAGGCCTTGAGAGAGGCCAAGGTAGGAAGCAGTTCAAGGATGAATCAAGGGGTCAGAGGAAAATGGTCCATACCTATATACTTACAGGGTCCATAGGCTGGAATCTAGAATTGAGAGTTAGGGTTGCCAGATGGTTTCAACAGAAATACCGGACACATTTGACATTACATCACCATCTACATTACACCTTGTTTAGAAAATACCGGACATTTATATTTTCTCAATTTGATTCCCGAACAGAAAGCTCAAATACTGAACTGTCCGATTCAAAACTGGACACCTGGCAACCCTAGAAAGAGGACCTGGGTTCCCATATAGGCACACTAAGGAGGAAGGTGGCGTGACCCTCCTGATATAGGTGGAAGGACCGTAGACCATATTTATGCTACAGAGATTCTAATGGCATAGCTACAGAGTTGTAGTTATGGTGCCATAACATCATAGTGTAGGCTACAGCAGGAGAAAGGGTTTTTCCATCACTGCAGGAACTCTGCATCCCCAAATGATGGTTGCTTATTTAACAGAAGCATTCTTCTGTTAATCTCATGTGCAGATGCAGTTAAGTCAGATCAGCATTACTACAGCACTTGGAAGTATGGCTTTTTCACTGATATATAAGATCAGCTCCTAAGCATAGTGAATATGTAAGATGCACTATAAAGGCACAAGCATTCATTGTTAAATGAGTTATAGAAAGTAACATAAATCCCCTGATCATGCCTTTCATCGGAGTACTAGCTAATGTATGGTATATTTGTGTGTAAACAGAAATGTTCTCCATAACCCTCCCTTTTCCGGCATTCAGAGGTAAAGATACAGATTCTCTGTGGCTTTTTACAGATACTGCTGCATAACATTCTGTTGCTATAGGAACATTTATGATCTTATCTCAAACATTCCTTGAGCAACAAACTGTAAAGTTGCAGGTTGCGTGTGTGTTTGACACAACTGCGTGAACTTGAAAAGAAGGAAGCTCTTGTGACACAGTTATCTCAAAAGCATCTAGAAAACAAGCTGCTTAAAAAAAGACAACATTTTATTATTCTTTTTTTAAAAAGGATGAATGAAAAAATGGATTTCAATGTTTTCCAAAAGTACTTACTAGTGAGCAGTGCCTTGCCATTTGGACATGGATGAGAGCCAACTAACTGAACTTTCATATGGATAAAGCCAAGGTAATGTTGGTAAGTTAGTGGGGAAGCGATCAGAAGACATATTATACTTGGCCCCTTTTAATAAAGATGTGTATCTACCATTTGCTACTTACATATATACTTATGGTTGCATCCTCAGCTGCTATTAAGTGATCATATAGCAGCAGTGATAAGGAATGCTGTTGTTTCAAGATGGTCTAGTAGGAAAACTGTCAGGTTTTTAATTTGATTTCTTTGTGCAAATCTTGCTAGTATAATCCATTCCTGTGTCACCATAGGACTGGAGAGCTGCAGTGAGCTGTTGGTGAGGCTACAGTTTACATGAACCCCAACATTGAAGTTGGTGGCAAATACTACACTCTTGTTAAGAGGCCTGTCTCAGGGAATGTAACACCAGTGCTCCATCACCCAACTTTGGGGGCCTTTTGGGTTCAGAGTGAATTACAACATTGATTTTGTTTGATAAAAGATGTAGCTGCCTGCGACCTGCCTGTTGGAATGATTTCTTCCCTCTGTAGCTGTGGCCAGTGGAGGTGCTCAGCCTGGGGTTCTTTCAGTTTAAAAGTTGCTCGTCAAGTTTTTTGTTTGAAAGGCCCTCAGTTTGGGAACTGTTTTTCCCTCTGGTGTGAAATTAGCACTTGTGGAGAAAGCGGTATATCTGTTTGTTTGTTTGTTCACTCTCTGATTAGTCATTTTCTGGTTTTGAGGGTGTGGAAAAACTGCTGGTTTTATCTTTTGTATGATTGTATTTTTAATTTACATACGACGTGTCTAGATCATGAGATAAATACTTTTGTATTTATAAAGGAGGCATGTCAGATACATTTAGTACAAAGGAAGAACTTGTAATGGGGCCATATCTAAGTTGATGAGTCACAACATTAAATACATTTAAAATTAACAATACAAATGAATAGTTACTATAACTTGTTTCCTCTCTAATTATGTAGGGTCACAAATTGTTCAAAGATTACCTTTTATTCATTTGAGTGGGAATTTCATCGTGAGCAATGTAGACAATGAACTGAAGACCTGTGATGTGAGAGCTGTAAATAAAGTGGTTTCTAATTCAAATACAGATGGACCACAGAGCAGTTTTATATCTTTATTATAATTAAAGGCTTGCTTATTTTTAAATATATAATGTAAAATTTTCTTTTGTTCCCAAGTACAGTTACCTTGGAATAGCTACTCACCAGTGACTTTGCAGGCCTCTTTTTCATGTTTGTTAGGGCTCCCAGGCCTGTCTGTTGCTGATATTATCTAGTGCGCCCGTGCACTGCTTTTGCTATAAAAAGTGCCATGAACCACATATGAGCAGTTTTTAGAACTGTGCAAACAGTAAGTCAGAGCCAGACCCACCTAAAAATAGGAATAAAGACATAATCGGGGAACCCGAGCAATATTGTAAAATGCTAAAATGCAGGCAAACTGATATTATTTAAAATAGATTATTTTTTGACCAGACAAAGAAAAATTGACAATGCTACCCCCAGTAACCGTTTTAATTTTATGCTGTAATGGAATGTCCTATTTTCAGTCCAACTCTGTCTTTTGAAGATGAAGATTCTGTAGCCTAAAGTAACTTTCCTTCAGGAGGAAGGAGGTGCTGAGAATGAGTATGTCCTGTGATGTAGGTTTCAAGCTTAGGTGCTTGGGGTTTCCATCATATACAGGGTTTCCATCATATACAGGGTTTACAGTTTAGCTGGATGGCTCTCAGCACTCCCACTATATACATTGTTTCAGCACTACTGGTTTGGGACTGCCCAAAGAATCAGAATCCAGTTGATTACATTTGCTTCTGTATTGTTATTTGTAATGTCTGCTGTAGCAACGTGTATGTGTACCCAAATATATTGTTAACCGATTAGCCTGGTCTCATTGGTTAACCCCCACAGTTACACGCAGCAGCACAAGGAGATGGGAGCTGATGCACATGGGGAGCTGGCTCCCATGGAGCTGCTCCCCTCCTCCCGCTGCTTCCCATAGAGTCAGCAGCATGTGGCGGAAGGCAGGTGCGAGCATTGGCTCCCGCAGAGCTGCCTATTGCCCTGCACTGCTGCCTCTGAAACAGAGGCAGCAGAGCAGGGGAGGAGGAGCAGGCAGAAGCAGAATCTAAGATTGAAAAATTGCTCAGTTTTGGTCTGGATATTATGTAGGTTAGCTGCTGGTATAGCTTTGCAGTTCACTTTCACTCCAGCAGCATTTCTGGGGGCACTATCTTGGTAAATAATGTCAGAGTATCTTGCTGGTCTTCATTTGCCTTTTCGAATAATGTTGTTTTCTGTCTCCTGGTCGCCTGTCTCAGCTTAATGTTATTGAGAGTCAGGACTAGGGGATATAGAAGAGATTACGACTCAGCTCACCCTCAGAGGTCCCCTATTATCCCTTCCAACACTATAAGTGTTTCAAAGGCCTAACAAATAGGGTTGCCAGATGGTTTCAACAAAAATACTGGACATACTTGAAATTACCTCACAATCTACATTACATTGTATTTAGAAAATACTGGACATTTATATTTTCTCAATTTGTTTTCTGAACAGAAAGCTCAAATACTGGACTGTCTGGTTCAAAACCGGACACCTAGCAACCCTATCAAGACTGGGAAGAATCTCAGGGAGAGAAGATCAGAGTGCATATAAAAGTGCTATTGTAGCCTCTCCAGAATACAAGCAATAATGGCTTGTGGTGAAATTTTGGGTGGGGAGTCCTTGCTACCATAGTCATAATGCCTTCAGGGCAAGATCCTGAAAGACAGGGCTTGTATCAACATCTGAATGGTTGGCTAACTTGAGTCAGAAGAAATGAAAAACTCAGGATCAAATGTTCTCCGATCTCATTGCAGGTTTTCTCCCCAAAATGGGGAGATGGAGGATTGTTGTTAAAGTCAGGGAAAGAGAAAAAGAAGTGGAGCTCTTAAAAAAAATTGTTGGACAGACATTCCTTTGCCTTGGGGGAATAATAGAAAGACAGTGAAGTTCTTCACAAAGAGATGAGAGCCCAAAGCAAAGTCAGTCAGTTGATGCTCTATATCAGAAGTGACCACAAAGCCTACTTTATGCCTTTCCTCTTCTGAAAAGGAAGAAAAATGTTGGGCTACATCTACACTGTGCATTGTTGCACAAGAAGATTTGCATATCTAATGAGCCGCCATTTTTGTGCAAGGGGCTTTTGCGCAAGAAGGAGCTGTCTAGACTGCTCCTTCTTGCGCAGAAAACCTCTTTTGCGCAGGAGCCGTTCTGCCGCTTATTTTGAGGAAGAGCGGCTCCTGCACAAGAGGGTTTTTATGTACAAGAAGGAGCAGTGTAGACAGCTCCTTCTTGCGCAAAAGCCCCTTTCACAAAAACGGCGGCTCATTAGGTATGCAAGTGAGGCACTGTGATATTCTTTGCTGTGCCTCATTTGCGTATCTTCTTGTGGAACAATGCACAGTGTAGATGTAGCCTAAAGGAATGGTCCAGTTATCTCTATGGCCTTATGCTGGCCTCAGAGACCATGATTCTTGAACTTGATGAGGTTACAGCTGGAACCGTCTCTGAAATGAAAATCTCAGAAGGAATTCCAAGCCAGGAACTGATCCACTACCAACATCTGGATTTGCTAAAATTAGCATTGTGAAAGCTGAAAGGGGAGAAGTGAACTCGCGGGGATATTCTGAGAGAATTTTGGGGTATGCTTTTGGTATTCTGAAAAGCATCTACCACCAAGATATGTGGGATCCGTTGGACTAATTTCTGATACTGGTGCAACAAGAGATGGATTAATACCAAAATGCTAAGATAAAGGATGTATTGAGTTTCCACAGGATGGGTAATCAAATGGTCTCAAAGATTGAGACATATTTAGTGTCCTGATGAAAAATTTGTTTTGGTTCATTACAATTCAGAATCATGATCTCTTCAACAGATTCCTTGGCAACAGTATGCACAGATTTTTGGAGTATGAATTTGGTGCTAGATGCCTTAATCAGATAACTATTTGAACCACTGAACAATTTCAACCTACTTTATCCCTCAAAATGGCAGTCCCCTCAGATGTTGGAACTTGGACCAGTGTCTATGGAGTCTCATCCATGCATTTTGTATGATGATAAAGAACCAGATTTCTTTAAAGATATCTAGGCATTACTGCTGTCAGCGTTGCAGTACCTAAGTCTGATTTTTTTTTGAGAGAGAGTTTTAGGCTATAGTAGGAGCCTAAATCCTGTTTTAACAGTGGTTCTTAAGAGCCTAAAAACCTTTTAAAAATTGGATGTGTATATATTGAGTTTTATGTTCTGAGGTTTTCTGGTGAGGGACAGTCCTGGCTCCAGGCTGGTTGTCAATCTTTGCTTTGCCTCCAGCCACTTTGGAGAGGGGACAGACCCTATAGGACAGACTGGCTAACATGGAGAGTGTTAGAAGGAAAATTCACAGATGAGAAGAAAATTTTCCTTGGTTATTTTGTTGTTGTTGTAATTCTGAGATAGTAAAAATATTCAGTGCCTGAAGAAACCCACATTAAACTTATTTTTAAACATGAGTTCATTTTTAAATACCATAGTGCGCTTGGTGCTTACTGGAATTTCAAGCTACATGTAATCTGTATTTGTTTAAAAGAGCATGTTTTTCACTGCAATTTTCTATTCAAGAGCATTATATTAATTTTTCATGCAAATATTCAATGAATAATTTGTATGGATTTTCTGACCACCTGCTGATTATAGCCGTTCTAAAGCACTCTACAGAGAGCAAATTCTGGAACTTAGTGGTGGAGTTTTGCTGTTGTAAAGAATGCAGGATTTGGTCCTGAGACAAAAATGGAGCTTCCAAGAAGAGATAGTAATGTATGACTGTTTGACACTAGTAAAGAAATGAAATACTTATCCATCTCTGTAGCTTTTATTGTTCAATTGTCTCCATTCAGAGTAGGGATGTGAAGATTTTACAAGTTAAGGTTAACTGGTTCTGCCTGCAGTGGGAAGGGGGCTGCTCCAGTCTTATGGAGGGTCCACCACACATAATAGCTGCTCCAGTGTAGCCCCTGCCTGCTGCAGGCTTAAGCACCCCACAGTCGGGGGGAGGAGGGCGACGATAAACACGGGCTTCTCTGGGTGTGCTGGAAGAGCCCCTGCTTGAGGGAAGGGTAGGGGGGGCCTTTCAGTTCAATGGTAGGTGGGGCGGCCATTCCAGCTGGGCTGGAACATCGTCCCTGTTTGCTCCCCTTTAATCAGTTGTTCAGTTAAACATACATTTAATTGATTAGCCAATTAAATGGGATTTTACATGCCTAATTCAGAGGCAATACCAGCCTTTACCTGGAGTCAGCTCTGGTTTTATAGTAAAGGTTAGAGAGTGGTTCCCACAGATTTATACTTCTGCTATTATTAAGGTTGCCAGATGTCCAGTATTGACCCAGACAGTGCGGTATTTTCACCTTCTGTGCGGTAAAAAAATTCAGAAAATACTGGACACCTAAAATGTCTGGTATTTTCTGATTTTTTTTTTTCCCCCTGCCAGGAGGCAAAAATACTGGGCACCTGGCAACCCTACGACACACTCGGCAACTGGGCCCAGCCTCCGAGCTCTGCCCCAGGCTCCCCCAGACCTCCCACCTTACCTGGTTCCACAGGGAAGCTGTGTTCTGGCTCCATCAGGAAAACCAGATGGCTGCCAGCAAAAAGCTTCAAAGGCTTTTCTTAAAGGGGCTGTGCTGTTTTATAATTTATTTATTTATTTGTTTGTTTGTTTGCTTAATAACTCTTGGGGTCCTTTTTTTCCTTCCCCCCAACAACTTTGGTCTTGTGGCCCCCCCTTTTTTTCTCAACAAAATTTTTCCCCCGGGGTGTGTGTGTGTGTGTGTGTGTATGTGTTTTTTTTTTTTTTTTTAATGCAGGGGGGGATATGTGTTTGGTATTTTTAATTAAACCATCTGGCAACCCTAGCTATTATGTATTATGATACTTGGAATGTAGTATTTCTCCACTTTTCTGCAGAAACATTTGCAACTGTGGTGGCTCCAGTGTGACTGCATTATATTGGTGTTCCAGGGAAATCTAGAATTGCTCAGTCTCTGCAGCAGAAAGCCTAGCATTGCCTTCCCTCTCATTTCTGTTGCAGTTGTTTCTACTTGCTGTTTAGTTTTATTCATTTTACTCAGAGCACTTGCCCTCCTCATGTCGGCTCTGTGAAGTAAGGGGGCCTATTAGAAATTACACTGTTTGCTGTGTACTTAAAATGGTGGCACTAATTAAGAAAGAGTGTGCTTGTTGGCTATTCATTGTCACCTATTTCCAGCCAGGCACAACCACATGAATGAAGAATGTAAGGAGAAAAGCCAATAATGTTTCATTATCTCTTTTCTTTCCCGGAACATGTGATTAAAATTAGATATCAAATCTGAGAACTGGGTGCTTACTTATTATTTAAATAACATTCTCTTTTCTATGAATCTCATCAGCTGGCATGCAAATCTGATGTGAAAATTGATGTTGTATGTGGTACAGATTTGCGTCCCATGGATTCAGGTAATGCTAAATGTTGATTTGCCTCCTATTCCCCACCTCATATAAAGCAAACATATCTAAGTACTTAATCTCAGAAGTCAACATATTCTGAAATGAGAACTCAGATTTATTGGGTGTCCTCATCAAATGCAGTCTGACTCTGACTTGGAAGACATCTTACTGGGCTGAGATTAGGTATATGATTAAGGCAATAAATAAATTGAATACTGAGGCTGCCTCCATCAATACTGGAACTCTTACTCCTCACTAGGAGTAAGGGAAGTTGACGGGAGCGTTTCTCCCATCGACCTTGTGCTGTGAGGGTGTCAGTGAAGCTCGGTTTACAGTAAGTTTTTTACGTAGCTGGAATTGTGTAACTTAAGCCAACCTTCCCCTGTAGTGTTGACTGGCCTAAGACAGTGTGTAAATGAGGTATACTATCTGGTTTTGATGAAAGATGTGCAAGCTTGTCTTTTAATGTTTGCAAAAGACCAACAGGAACTGTTTAAAGCCACATTATTTAGAGGCCTGTTTTGATGAAGTTGTGGGAGGTGGTAGATTTTTAAAAAATTCTAATGTCTCGAGGAAAAAAAGATAAATGGAATACAAAAGATGTCCCAAAGACCAGCTAAATAGGTCAGGCAAACTAGACTAGAGGTCCAGTCGGCTCAGATCCGTTTGACTGTAGGAAGATTATACATCTTTTCTTTTAAACAGGGTCGCCATGACCCAGACAAGTGGACACTCAAAATTATAGAGAATATATTTGTTTTGAATTTTAAACTAACTTTATTTTCATGCAAAGTATTGTGCCAAAAGAGCCAGATAACAAAGCCAGTAATGTGAAAATGCTAAGTGGATATTTTAGGTATTAGATCAATGACACTTACTTCTCTTGTGAATGTATATTTCTTAATTAATTTAGTTAGCAAAAAAATAATAATAAAAATCATCCTAAATTCGACTACTTATCTCTATCCCCCTGTGTTTCCCTCTTGCCATTCATTAAATCTTCTAATTAGATCGTTTCCCTTCTCTCAAATGGATGAAACTGCCCACCAGTTCACAGTTATGGAAAAAGAGTAAAGGTCTCTATGGCTTGTTTTTATTGTCTGCAACTCAGTTGCACAAAAAATCAATCCACCAACCCACCAAAACTAATGAGCAAAATTACTCTAAGATACCCTAGCAGTAACAGTCTTGGTCAGAGGACACCCTTCTCGCTTATAGTTTCCCTTTGATTCAGCATCTTCCTTTTATACTCAACCCTCAATAGTCACATGAGAGGTGGGTATTTGTTAATCTTTTACAGGCTGCTTCACCTCTCTCTTGTCATTCAATCTCAATGGCAACTTTATTTGCAAAGGTAACCTTAATGCTGATATTTCCTTCCTTCTGAGTGCTTGACTTTGAAACTTTAATCTTTTATTATTTTTGTGTACCATATATTGCTCTCTCTTTTTTTTTTCCAATAATTTATAAGGATGTGATGCTGAACTGTCTCGATCAAATTTTCTTGACTTATGACGCCTTAATTTAGATAAGATGCTCCAAAACTCAGTAAGCCAAACCAGCCATCAGTGAAGTTGATCATAATTGTGGGAAGACTGCCAGATATGTGTGTGTGCATTCCTGGTCATTGCATACCATTTTTTAAAAGGTTACTGCATTTAGTCTTTATCTTTCGCCAGTGGTATTTGTGATAATCTAAACTTAGTACTGTGTGCAGATGGTATATTGGGGTGGGCAAAAAAATTTTAAGACCCCGGGCTGCCCCAGAAGGGGTGGGGCCTAAACTGTAAGGGGGTGAGGCCAGGATGATTCTGGGCTACCCCGCCCACAAACTATGATTGGTCTGGGCGTGGGGAAGCCCCTTTGCCCCTCCCTTCCCACTAGGCTCCCATGCTCCTGGCAGGGCGGGAAGAGGCTTCGCACGCTCTCCCACCCCCAGGCTAATCAGGGCCTCCTCCCGCCCTACAAGCAGCATGTGGCACTTTGAAATGCCGAGTGCTCCTCGCAGGGCCAAGGCAGGTTAAGGAAGCTTTGTGCAGCTCCCCCGCCCCCCAGGCCAATCCATTACAAACTGAGTATCTACCACAGGAGTGGGCAAAAGGGCAGCCCTGCTGCTTCCTGCCCCCAGGCCAATCAGGTCCTGGGGGTGGGAGAGCTGCATGAAGCTTCCTTCACTCTGCCCATTCCCTGCTTGAGTGTACGGCACTTTGAAATGCCGCATGCTTCTCACAGGGTAGGAGGGAGGAAACCTCACACGCTTCTCCCACTCCCAGGCCAATCAGGTTTGGGGATGGGGGAGCGCAAGATGGGGGAGCGCATGGCACTTCAAAGCACTGTGTGGTCCTACCAGGGCGGGAGAAAGTTTTGCGCGCTCCCCCACCCCCAAGCCCTAATTGGCCTGGCAGCGGGGAGCCGCAGGGCCTCTGTGGGCCAGATCATCCCGCTTGGTGGGCCAGATCCAGCCCTCAGAGGCCCTTTTGCCCACCTTGTGGTAGATACTCAATGGCTACGTCTAGACTGGCATGATTTTCCGGAAATGCTTTTAACAGAAAAGTTTTCCGTTAAAAGCATTTTCAGAACAGAGCGTCTAGATTGGCATGGACGCTTTTCCACAAAAGCACTTTTTGCGGAAAAGCATCCGTGCCAATCTAGACGTGCTTTTCCGCAAAAAAAGCCCCGATAGCCATTTTCGCGATTGGGGCTTTTTTGCAGAAAACAAATCTGAGCTGTCTACACTGGCCCTTTGTGCAAAAGTTTTGCACAGAAGGACTTGTGCCCGAAAGGGAGCAGCATAGTATTTCTGCAAAACCACTGACAATCTTACATGAGATCATCAGTGCTTTTGCGGAAATTCAAGTGGCCAGTGTAGACAGCTGGCAAGTTTTTCCGGAAAAGTGGCTGATTTTCCGGAAAAACGGGCCAATCTAGACACAACCAGTTTGTAATAGAGCCTGGTGTACAAACATTTATTCTGCATGAGCAGAGAAATTTGTATCAATCTTTTCTTACTCTTTGTCTATCTTTAAGAGTTCTGCAGACTATTGTTGCTTTGGTATATAACAGTATGTTACATAACTACAGATGTAGATTTATGATTGGGAAAGCTGGATCATTGTTGTACCCAGAAAACTTAAATTGAGAAAAAATAATTTTTCGTTTACTAAGTTGCGAATATTTCACAAGTGTTACATTTCCATTTTATGAATATAACTTAGTAGTGTGCAGTCTGTTAGCAGTTCTAAAGCAGCAGCAGGAGTTTAAGAGGGCACCTGTTTCAGTGAACAAACTGTCAGCCATTGTCATTTTTAGAACTGTCTTTAATTAATGTGCAACTGACCTGGGTGAATGTGGCACACCAGAAACTTTTGCTGCATAATTGGATTGTCCAGCAAGAGGGAACTGAGCGGGATTGGGGCCAGCCGGGACATGTAGGCGTGGCTATGCCGGCACCAGTCTAGGGGCTCCCTGACTGGCCCAACAGGTACTGCTAAGGGTAAAAAAAGTTCCGGCAGACGTGCACGCGGCACGCACACACCTACTGGAATGGACATAAGCAACACATCTCGAAGAACAACAGTTACAAGGTAAGTAACCGTCTTTTTTTTTTTTTTTTGTCTGTAGAAATATCATTTTGAAATCGCAGAGTAAAGGCAGTATGAAATGTTGCACAGAAATGAGCAAAACAGCACTACTAATCTCATAAATACTTAGAAGCCAAGTAGTGTAGCTTCATATATCCAATTTCTACTTGGTGGATGTGCCGGTACCCAGGGTTATGAGGTACCTCTCTACAACCTGCCCATAGTGCGTGGGAACTTAGTATCTGGCTGCCAGGGGTCAGTTCCCTGAAAACATCAGCCACAAACAGCATAGGCACTTCCCTCTCCACCTACACACGCTCTTCTGTCCTACTTCTGCAGGTTAATAATAGGCACGTTCCAGCCCCTGAGTCTTCCAAACATCCCACTGCAGTGTCCAGCCTCTTACGCACTGGATGCTCAGAGAATTACCACAGGAACAGTTCACCACAGCGTATTAGCTACACTGTGGAATAACCACTTCATTGAATATTCCGTACTTAGATATCTTTATAGTGAAAACAATGATAGGTTTATTTAACAAAGAATAGTGATTTAGTGAAGAAGCAGGAAGGGTTAATAGAAAAGGTTATATATAAAATAAAATCATACCACATATTCAAGAACTTAAGTTTAACTTCCAAATTGTCTTGTCTAATAAGGTATCGCTTACCATGGCTGGGCTGGAGCAAGCCCCATCCTCTTGCCGCCATGGGTTGCTTTGTCTGGGCTGTATCACTCCTCTGTTCAGGCCTGCTGCCACCGGGCTGCCACCGGAACTGGTAAGCCTCACCCATTAAGGGTGAGGTTTACCGGTTAACCATTCACATCCCTAGTTTCAACAGAATACTTACATAATGTTCTTTGGTGAACTAGAATGCAAATCCCAGACTTAGGGTATCCCTGTAACCCTTATGTACTCCGTCCCCTCTGACAGTTGACAATTAAGAGGTCCTTGGGTGAAAGCAGTTTTATAAACTCTTTAATGATGCTGTAACACGGTGCAATTCACTGTCATGGTGCCTCCTGCTGGTCACTCCAGGAATTAGCTCCAATCAATGCTGGAGTACCTTCTTTTGGCTGGTGTCACACCTGCTGTTGCCTGTTAATGGGCTCTGCCACCTTACATTAGGACCCATGTCCCTCCCAAACTGCAGCACCCTTCTCGCTGGGTACTTCCCTGCTGCAGTGCCTCCCACACTCCGGGAATCCCCAACTCCTTGTACCCACTTTGCCTCAATGACCCTACTGTCAGTTGTCCTCTAGCCCCTTACCTAAGGGTGTAAACTACAGTCTGAAATGGCTATTCATCATAAGCAAGGCGGGGGGACTATTGCTTGCTACTGCCCTGGCTGCCTCCCTGCAGCCCTAAGGCCTTGCCTCAGGTCATGCAACTTAGGAGTGAGGTCAAGCCAGAGCTCCCTAGCTCTGCCTGCCTTTCCCCAGCATTGCTATGTCTCGGGAAGCCTCTAGCTTTCTTAGGAGCCAGGTCCCTGCTCCACAGCTGGAGCCAGAGTGAGAGTTTCTTCTCCCCTCCAGGAGCCTTATACAGCCCTTAGCTGGACCCTAATTGGCTGATGCATTGCTGGTTCCCTAGTCTCAGCTGTTTCCCAGGTCTGAGTTTAATCCTTGTTAGGCCAGTAGCCTTGTCACAGATGTTCATTACATTTTGACTTTCTCTGAATGGCTGCATCTGTCCTTGTATCCTTTATTTTGGAAAATGTTTACTTTTGTCACCTGGATCTAAAAGCTATTTGTCACCTGAATCTAAAAGCTTTTTATGTATCCCAGTAATATAGGTACAATGGCCATATTCTCACTACAGCTGATCCATTTTGAAGACCAACATTTGTTGCACTACCCACTGTAAATCAAGACGATATGTACACTGACTGAGTTAAAAGTAAAAAAGTGGGGCAGGGCAGGAATTGTGGTCCAAATCTTCAAAAGTGATTAGTGGTTTTTGTGTACCTAAGTTTTGGGCATCCATTTTCAGAAAGTTCTGAGTAAGCGCTCTGTGAAAATCAGTCTCCTTTAAGTGGTTTCAAGTGAATCATCCAGAATTACTAGTCACTTTTGAAAATGTAATTGTTAGAGCTATTGATTAATCACAGTGAACTCACATGACTAAAAAAAAGAATCGATTAAAAAATTGTGAAAAGAAATTGAAATGTATTAAATATTTTGGATGCTTTTCTACATTTTCAAATATATTGATTTTAATTACAACACAATATAAAGTATACAGAGCTCACTTCATATTATTTTTATTACAAATATTTGCACTGTAAAAATGATAAAAGAAATAGTATTTTTCAATTGACTTCATACAAGTACTGTAGTTCAATCTTCTTACCATTAAAGTGTAACTTACAGATGTAGCTTTTTTTTGTTACATAACTGCATCCAAAATCAAAACAACATAAAACTTTAGAGCCTCTAAGTCCACTCAATTCTGCTTCTTGTTCAGCCAATCGCTAAGATAAACAAGTTTGTTTACATTTACCGGAAATGCTGCTGCCTGCTTCTTTATAGCTGGCATGGTATTTATGTGCCATATATGCTAAACATTTGTATGCCACTTCATGCTTTGGTCACCATTCCAGAGGACATGCTTCTGTGCTGATGCTTGTTAAATTAATCTTTTAATTAAATTTGTGACTGAACTTCTTGGGAGAGAATTGTATGTTTTCGTTTCTGGTTAATCGCATTCTGCCATATATTTCATGTTACAGCAATCTCGGATGATTACCCAGCACATGTTGTTCTTTTAAAGAACACTTACACTACAGACTGACAAAATGAAAAGAAAGTACCAGTGTAAGATTTCTATAGATAGCTATAGCATTCAACCCAAATTTTAATCTGAAGTGCCACCCAAAATCTAAGAGGGATGAGGTGTAGTACTTACTTTCAGAAATCTTGAAAGAGCAACACGCTGATGCAAAAACAACAGAAGCCACACCCCATAAAAGAAAACCAATTCTCTGCTGGTGGCATCTGACTCAGATGATGAAAATGAACATTTGTTGTTTCACTCTATTTTGGATCACTGTCTAGTAGAACCCATCATCAGCATGGACCAGGGTGGGCAATAATTTTTGATGGAGGCCACTCCAAGAATGTGGAAAGTGGTCCAGGGCAACACTATTCTATAATATTAATGGAGGAAGCGTGGGATCTGAGATGGAGGCTGGGTGCAGAAAGGAAGCTTAGGGTAGTGGATTTGGGTGCAGGAAAGAATCTGGGGTCTGCAAGGGTGTCTGGATAAAGGAGCGGCAGGAGATTGGGGTCCAAGACTGGATGCAGCATCTGGGAGGGGTGTATGGGTGCAGGAGAGGATTCTGATCTGAACAAATGTAGGAGGCTGTGTAGAGTCTGGGAGGGGGTTGTGACATGGGACAAGGGTACAGGAGAGGTTCAGAGAGTTTCAGTATATTTGAAAATGTAGAAAACATCCCAGAATATTTAAATAAATGGTATTCTGTTATTAATTAACATAATTAATTACAATCTATTGTTAAATCACTTGACTGCCCTAATAATCATAGAGCTGGAAGAGACCTCAGGAGCTCATCAAGTCCAACTCCCTGCCCAAGGCAGGACCAATCCCAACTTAATCAACCCAGGCAGGGCTTTGTCAATCCAAGACTTAAAAACCTCTAGGGATGGAGATTCCACCATCTCCCTAGGTAACCCAATCCAGTACTTCACCACCCTCCTGGTGAAGTTGTTTTTCCTAATTTCCAACCTAGACTTCCTTCACTGTAACTTGAGATCATTGCTCCTTGTTCTGCCATCCATCACTATTGGGATCAGCCTTTTTCCATCGTCTTTAGAATCTCCCTTCAGGAAGTTGAAGGCTGCTATCAAATCCCCCCTCACTCTTCTCTTCTACAGACTAAACAAATCCAAATCCCTCACTCTCTCCTCCTAAGGCATGTGCTCCAGCCTCAGTCATTTTGGTTGCCCTCCGCTGGACCCTCTCCAATGCATCCACGTCCTTTCTATAGTGGGGAGCCCAGAACGGGACACAATACTCCAGATGGGGCCTCACCAGAGCAGAATAAAGGGGAATAATCTCATTTCTAGATCTGCTAGCAGTGATCCTCCTAATGCAACCTAATATGCCATTAGTCTTCTTGGCTACAAGGGCTCACTGTTGACTCATATCCAGCTTCTCATCCACTGTAATCCTCAGGTCCTTTTCTGAAGAACTGCTACTTAGCCATTCGGTCCCCAGCCTGTAACAATGCTTGGAATTCTTCCGTCCCAAGTGCAGGACTCTACACTTGTCCTTGTTGAACCTCATCAGATTTCTTTTGGCCCAATCCCCTAATCTGTCTAGGACACTCTGGACCCTATCCGTGCCCTCCAGCGTATTTACCTCTCCTCTTTGCTTAGTGTCATCTGCAAACCAGTCCTAGAACCGATCCTTAGGGCACTCCGCTAGAAACTGACCGCCAACCTGACATTGAGCTGTTTGTTGATCACTGCCTGTTGGGCCTGACAGTCTAGCCAGCTTTCTGTCCACCTTACAATCCATTTATCCAATCCATACTCCCATATGTTTTGTTTCCCCATTTCCTCCTAATCTTTTTTTTTTTTTTTTTTTTTTTTTTAAACCTGTCTATACCCTGGATGGATTTCCTCAGAATAGGGCCTTTCCATATTGTGTATCTTGAAAGATCCTAAGATATTTCAAGTACAATAATAAGGAATACATAACAACAAACAATATAAATGTTTAATATTAAAATTATAATTTAATATTACCCTTGAATGGCATATGTAGTTGTAGAAGCTAGGGATGTAAGCAACTAGTCGGCTAGTGACATAACTAGTCACTCCCCCGCCTTGCTGCCTCTATCAGAGAAAAGCTGCAAGAGGGGGAGCAGAATCCGGTCTTGGGGGGTGGCTTAAAAGCCAGTTTCACACCAGCACCGTCTCGGTGGGGAGAAGGGGCAGGAGCAGGGCTCTTGCTACATTTCAAAAGCAAAGCACCTGGAGAACGGGGGGGACCTCTTGTACATTTCAAGAGTGGGGCCAGCAGGGGACTGCTTGAGTCCCCTCCTGGCCATGCTCCATGCAGCGCTACCACCTTTGAAATGCAGCAAAAGCCAGCAGGCCTCTTGTTACATTTCAGTGGCGAAGGTGCCCTTATGACTAATCGAATAGTCGATGCAAATTACATCGACTATTCGATTAGTTGATTGATCTAAATTTAACATCCTTACTAAAAGCTAAGAAAAAGGCAATCAGTGCTCAGGCTTCAGGCATATTCAGATTATCTGCAGAGTTCAAGAAGGAAAGTGAGTATTGCCCAGTTGGCGAAATGCATTAGGGATATTTGCCTTACACTTAAAGTAAGTATTGGCCACAGCTAAAGGCAGGATACTAACTGGTGGCATTTGAAAGTGAAAAGACACACAAAACTGTTAGCAGAAGTAAAGACAGCTTATACTATGCCGGACTCAAAAAGGGTAGGCAAAATATAGCCTGCCTTCCCAGAGAAACTTGCAATGCTATAGTTTAGCAAATCATTTCTTTAAAAATTAGAATTTCAGTAATAATAGTAAATAAAAGATAAGCCTGAGGGCAACCCTGATCAATTCCCCTACAAAGTACATATCTTATAGGAGGCAGATTTATGGCACAGTCCTGGCATCTTAATGGTCTCAATAGAAAGGGCTACAAAACTGTTTACATAAACATTTTATACACCCACATCACCAGAGGCCACCTTCTTCCCCCCCCCCCCCACACGTACCAAGAGAGTTCAAATATCACTTCATCATTGATCAGATGTGCAGCAGCACAGTGAAAAATATTAAAAACCATCCATTTATTAAATCCTGTCTGGTTCTTCAACAGTTGGGGACATGCCACTCAAGCCCCTTCTCTAAGGCTGTAGTAAGGATCTTTTGCATCAGCATTTTGAAGCAATCCTTTAATTTCATCTTCACCCAGGGTATGACTAATGCAATAAAGGGTTCACTTGCAGTGCTTAGAATTATTTGACGTATTAAGGTAATAAAGTGATTTAACAAAGACGACAAATGGGAGAGTCACAGAAGTGACCTCAATTTCTTTTGGAATGAAGGAACTCTGTCCCTTTTGCACTACATTGAGTTAATGATCTTAATTAGAAATTAACCTCTTTCTCTTGCATTACAAGAACATTGGTAAGTCAATGAAAAGCTTAAATTAACTGGCTGGACAACATTTTATTATTCAGCAAAAGAAGAAGGAACTCTCCCCATATATTTTTTTCTTTAGCAGATATCCAAAGATGATGATCAGTTATTTTTTTCAGAAATAAATTTAAATGAAAAAAAATGTTACATTCTGTTCCCCCATCAGATCCAATAATTTGTAAATTTAGAATGCTCTCGTTCCTCATAAGAGTGAAAACAGGAACCACTTATATCAGGAGCCACACGAGAATACAGCAGCCTTTCATACTAAACTGGAACAGGGAGCTCTTCTTTAAAGGAACACACAATATTTTAAGGGTTTGTGAAACTCCTGAACATTTACATAATTTAAAACTTGAATTTTAAAGAATGAGTAGATTTCACGATACCCACATTTTAAAACTGGATTAATCCACTAGCCATTTTGCTTCCCCTCCAGCCTCTCTTCATTTCTGGAGTTACTACAGCAGCTTATGTTTTTGTGATTCTCCAGAATTAGGATTTAATGCTTTTATATCATTTTGTGTTGAGATCTAAACCTTTAGATGGTGTGTTGCACAGGACCCAGTTCTAACAGCCATCATGAAGGACTATTAAGGACAGAAAGAAATCTGTTTCCCATTTTAATGGTCAGGAAATATATAGTATTGAAATGACAAGGAGGAGTCCTGTGGCACCTTAGGGTCTGTCTAGACTACATGCCTCTGTGAACAGAGGCATGTAAAATAGGCTACCCAACATAGTCAATGAAGCTGGGATTTAAGTATCCCTGGCTTCATTAAAATAAAAATGGCCACCTCGCTGTGCCAGCTCAGCTGATCATCAGCACAGCGTGTGAGTCAAGACATAGATTGGTCGACAGGAGAAGCCTTTGTCGACTGCTCCTGTAAACCTCGTTTCACGAGGCATAAGGGAGCGGTCAACAAAGGCTTCCCCTGTGGACCGATCCTCATCTTGACTGCCACGCTGTGTTGGTGATCAGCTGAGCCGGCACAGCGCAGCTGCCACTTTTATTTTAATGAAGCCAGGGATATTTAAATCTCTGCTTCATTGATTATGTCGGGTGGTCTAATTTACATGCCTCTCTCGGCAGAGGCAAGTAGTCTAGACATACCCACAGAGACTAACAGATTTAATAAGGCATAAGCTTTTGTGGGTAAAACCCACTTCATCAGATGAATTGGGTGGAAATTAGAGAGGTAGGGAGAACCACATCTACCCTGACTTGATTAGCCTCATTAATACTGGTCCTACACTTGATAAGGAACTTCTTTCTTTCATAGTTTAATATATATGTGGGTCTTTCATAGAAGCTGATGTGGAAATACATTGAATTTTACCCACAAAAGCGTATGCCCTAATAAATCTGTGAATTGCTAAGGCAGGGCTGGGCAAAATACAGTCTGAGGGCCGAATACGGCCCGCCAAACCGCAGGATCCAGCTTGCAGATGCAGCGGGGGGGGGGGGGCGGGAGGAAAGGGGAGCCTTACCTCACCTCAGGCAGGCTCCGGGCCTGCCCCACCTCCCTCCATGCCATTCAGAAAAGTGGCAACTAGTTGTCTTTTGAACAGCTGTGAGCGCCGTAATATTTTACGCAGCTTTCAACCCTGTTTTAGCTGTTTCCATTGCTTCGCATTGACTCTAGCCATTCTGAACTTCAGAATAAAACATGGTGACAATTCTGGAATCTTATTATACAGATAAAAGCTTCATATTCCAATACCAGAAACAAGAACACTATCTCCTTCTGTTGGACTGAAGGGTACTGAAGTATGAACAAGACACATTAGTGAAGTATTTCTAGTTTAGGGACAATATAGTGCAAGGAAGCACCTTTTACACACAACTTCTTCTATATACAGCAACTTATTGATATATGTTTTGTACAAATATTGTTTGGATTACTGAGAGAAGTCTTAACTTATTTTTATTGTTTCTTAAATGATGATAGTATGTTTATCATTATACAAGGCAAAATACAGAAAGTCTCTGCGCCAAAGAATTTACAATCTTTAAAACTCTAGTGCTTGTCAGTGAAATTAAATAAGAATACCAGATTAATCCTGCAGATCCTGTCCAGCATGGAGGCCCTTTTTTAAAATCTGTCTTCGAAAGCATGGAATTGGATAGTGTGTTCCAGTCCTCTCTTTCATAATAATTCCTAATTATGAGAAATCACATCTATAAAACAGTGTAGACATTTGATTAATATGACTGCTGACAAGCCTGAAATGAGGTGCAAAATATGGTACATAACACATAGGATCTGATTACATTTTGATTGAGAGCCATGCAGCACATTGGGGCATTTTAGGTCTTTATTTTACTTTCCTAACTCTATGGTTTAATGCAGGGGTGGGCAAAAGGGCCTTGGCAAGTTGGATCCGGCACACCAAGCAAGATGATCTGGCCCGCAGAGGCCCTGTCACTCTCCCTAACCCCAGGCCAATCAGGACTTGGGGTGGGGTGGGAGTGCGCAAAGTCTTCTCCCACTCTGCCTCCGTCCTGCAAGGAGCATGAGATCTTAGAAGTGCCACATCCCTCACAAGGTAGGAGGAGACTTCACGTACTTCTCCTTCCCGCAGGCCAATTGCACGCTCCCTCCTGCCTTAGGCACTCCTCGTAGGGCAGGAAAAAACTTATGTAAAAATATGGTGCGTAAGCTTTTTTTCAGTTTTATCCATATACATTTTTACAGTTGCAGGAAATTGTAGGGAAGTAAGACAATAATTATTTAATGACAGGAAACAAGCAAGAAAAGATTTAACAGTTAAAAGACAAACTGTCAACATGACACAGCCTCATAACAAACTCAAATTCTTCAGCTGCATTTTTCTTGTGTTGCCTATCGTAAATTATCATCAATAGAAATAGTTTTGTCAGTTTGTGTATAGGGTGAAATTGACATTAACTTACATTTGCAAATAAAAATTGAATATCCTTCTAAGCCTACTTATTCAAAATATTCTAGAATGGCAGTTTTCAAACTGGGGATCAGAACTCCAAAGTGGATAGCCACCCCATTTTAATGAGGTCTCCAGGGCTGGTGTTAGGCTTGGTGGGGACCAAAGCTAGAGAGAGCACAAGCTCTGCCACACAGAGCCCTAGCCTGAGCCCTTGGGTTTAAGCCAGTGGTGGGCAATAATTTTTGACCAAGGGCCACTTGATAAATTTTGAAGTGGTCCTGGGCTGCCCCGGAAGGGGCAGAGCCTCTGGTAGAAGGGGCGGGGCAAGGACACTTCCATGCTTCCCCACCCACAGACCCTGATTAGTCTGGGGGTGTGGGAGTGCGCAAATTCCCACCCCTCCCCCTAGAGAGAACCACCATCTGTTCTGAACAATTGGCGGGTCCCTCTAGGTACCCGTGCCCCTGGCAGTGAGAGGAGACTTTGCGTGCTCCTCCCTGCTGCCCCCAGGTCAATCAGGCCCTGGGGAGGGGGAGCACGTGAAGTCTCTCTCTCCTTGTCCCTGTCCCTGCCCTGCAAGGGAGCGCAGCTGATGGTTGACTTCAAGTGCTGAGCTCCTTGCAGGGTGGGAGGAGACTTCATGAGATTTCTCCCCGCCCCCCATCCCCAAGCCCTGATTGGCCTGCGGTTGGGCAGAGCATGCGAATACTCCCCCCTCCTTGCAAGGAGTGTGCAGTGCTTAGAAGTGTCCTGGCCCCGCCCCTTCTATCTGAAGCCCCCGGGGCTACATCAAAAATTTCTGAAGTGGCCCCTGGTCAAAAATTATTGCCCACCCCAGCTTAATGGGTATGGTTGCTTGATTCAACTTCTGTCCAACCATCTTTTGTCAGTTCTCCACTAACGTCATAGAAACGGAGACCTGACTGGAATACAGTACTGTTCCCCAGCCTCCCTGCTCACAGTTTTAATGCTGAGTTATTTTTAAACTAATATATTGCTCTGGAATTCAAATGGAAAGCAAGCAAGCAGCTACATAGATCTATAAATGTGACCCATCTATTATTTATACATCTAGAAAAATTCAGAGTGTGTGTTTAAAAGTCTGGCTTTTGTAGATTAAACTGTGAGGGATATAGGACCATCTTCCTAAATAACCGCCAGCTGCCCCAGCTCCCACAATGAGATTAAAACATTTGGATCCAGTGATTGTCTGATAATATAATTTAGAGAGGGTAGAAAAGCAAGGCCTCTTTTTCTGAGAGTCCACAATTTTGGAATGTTCTCCCATTTAATGTGAATTAATTTGTGGCATTCTTCCCAGGAATACTGAAGCTTTATTTTCTTTTTAATGTGTGTGTATGGAGAAAGGGAGAGAGTTGGAATATGTGCTATTTATTGTGCTTGGGATAGAACTGTTTGTGTTTTTATAACAGTGGTTCTCAAATGATAGTCTCTGGACTGCCAGTGTTAAGTGGAATGTTTCCTGATGGTCCTCAGAATAGAATATTTATGCAATCCAGTAGTGGAGGGACTGGTAGTTTGGAAAGAGAGTTGAGAAATCCTGTTTCCACTTAATTCTGTTGAACTCCCATTCTTTAAGAAGATATTTCTCTTGCCAAGTAACTTTCAGAACTAGTGGTGGTGGAAGTGTTACTCTTTAATTATGTATTTCTCTATGTTTAATGCTCCCATTGTTAGACTATCTCTATAGTGTCAAGAACTCTGATAGTCAATTGCAGAAATGTATTTTGCAGATTGTAGAGGTTGAGGAATCACTGGCTTGTTACATATAGTAGTTCCAGGATTTCTTTGAGTACTGGCTCAATTTTGCCATTGGTGGTTATTGATGTCCTATTGTTAAGACACTCCAGAGCCTTCAGGCATGAACTGTTAAAATATAAAAAATAGTTGTATTCTTTTATATTTCTTTCATAGGTGGGGAAGTAAACTCTGTTGTTGTTATACTTTCAAATGTCTCTCAGTTAATCAGTTTCCTCAGTGCATCTAGAGTCTAATTAATGGCTTATCATACTAGAAAAGTGCTGGTCTTATGTAGTACGCAGTACTGTGAGATGCTGCATACTAGGGACATTAAAATTAACAGTAAGCATCACCCTTGCTGGTGCTTACCAGGTAAGCATTTAACTGGTGGCTTAGCCAGGCTGGAGTAGCTCCTTGTACTGGCGCTCCAGCCCAGCCAAGCCCTTCACACCCTCGGTGGTGGGCTGCTTCAACCGGGCCAGTCTGAAGCATCTCCCAGCCTTCAGGATCCCAGATAACTGGTTAACTTTTTAAATGGGATTTTACATTCCACTGCATATCTTCCTCTCAGTGGGAAGTGGGAATGCTCAACACCCTGCAGGATTAAGACCATAAATCATTTGTTCTAGAAGCCACGAGATATTTTCAGAAATATTGCTCTTGCAGGGATGTGTGTTGGTGTTAATATAGATGTGAAGGAATGGTTTAACTTGTTAAGCACATGAGAGCACATTTTGCAGCTTTGTTTCCTATAGTTACTGAATTCTCTAGTCACTCTGTGCTTCAGTAATTGGCATAGTAATATAATAGTTAATAATTACTTTTTCAGGTTGGAACACAAGTAATCCATGTTTGCTTGACAGTGTGGTGACACTGTAGACTAGCCACAAGAGGACCACATGCCCCACCTCCCACGCTGGAGGTAAGTTGATTGTGTAATATATAAGGGACTTTCAGACTTACTTCTTAAATACAGACCTCTTATTTTTGACAGTGTTTTCTGATACCCTTGCATCAGAACACTGCTCTTAGCCAATATCTTACCACAGGTCGAACCTCTCTAGTCCAGCACTCTGTCCCAGCAATATCTGTGGTCTGGCATGATTTGTGTTAGCTGGATGTCCACTTATCGTGGGTGTGGCCAAATTTCCCATGGTCCCATAAAGTTTGTTTACAGCAACCAGTCCTGGCTCTCAGTGTTCTGTGCTGTTATTTAACTCTAATGTACCCGTAAAATCAGGAGGTGGGGAACCTAAGGCCTGGGTGTGGCCCCATGGCTTGCCTGGATTTGCCCTTGGTGCTCCCCTCCACAGCCTGGGGAGCTCACACTGGCATTCCAGCCTCCCCCACCCCACTGTCTCCCTGGGTGGCTGGAGCACACAAAATCTACTAGCCTGGGCCCCGCTATGCTCTGGTGTGCTAGGGGATTGTGGAGAGTGTCTTTCTTCTTCTTAGTCAGGGGCCACGTCAGTGAGGGTTTTTTTCTGGGGGCTAGGGGTTGTTTGCTTCTCACTTGTGTGCAGCCCCCGACTGATTTTTCTGTGGGTCAGTGGCCCCCACTCAAAGGTTCCCTGTGCTTACCCTAAGTACCCTCAAAGAGCCCAGTAAGCAGTGGAAGTGTTGGTAATGCTACTAGACAATATTGACCTCCCATGGTTTGACAAATTCTCTGGCTTGGCCAGGGCCCAAGGGTGCCAGACTAGAGATATTCAACCTGTATATATTTTAGAAATGTGCACCTGTCTGTCCATTTGTGAGTCTGTTTGTTCAAGAACTTTTCTTACACGGTAAGATCTAGGACCCCCAGATTTGGTATGCAGCTTCCTCTTATAACTGAAAGCAAGGGCAAGGTTTGGATGTGCTTGAAATTTGATTTTCTCATAACATGGAGAGGGAAGAGTCTGGTTGGAGACAGTTATACTGCCAAATGACCACAGAGGGAAAGCAGGGGGCCAGAGATAGGGACCAGGAAAGCTATAAACCCCATTGGGCCAGCAGGGGGCAGGTGTGGGAAAGGGATAGTTGTCTACTATATTTCTGAAAGTTTATCTGTTTGTGTGTTTGTCGTCCCCGTCTCCCCCAACTGGGGGACATGTGCCCACCACTGCAGTGGCTATGGACAGGTACTTCTCACCTGGCCCCAGGCTGTTGCGGTGAGAGAGGGCAGGATTAGTCCTTTCTTCCTGGGGCAGTCTGAATCTTGGACCCCTCATCCCCAGACCCATTCCCAAACAACAATTTAAATGAAGAAAACCAAAACTTAAAGACCTGAGTAACTTCTAGTTTGTCATAACTGACAATTTACATGCCAGTGGTTGCTGATAGAGAAAGTTTATGTACTATGTTCACAAACCTTCTGTGCAGTTGTGCACATACTCACAACCTTCTTCTAGAGGAGCTATGATTTTCCCTCAGATGTTCCTACAATGGAGAAGGTTCTGTGGGCTGCACCTGGAATAAAAATGTATGAACGACATTGTATAAACTTTGTGTGTTGTTTATGTGCAGCTGGTGATAGTTAAAATGGTTTTCATCAGCATCTGTACTACTGCCCCTTGGATCAGCCTATCCTCCCACAGTCATTAAATTCTAAGATATTTACACACAGTCTTTGGTGGGAAGCAGTTAAGTTAGGGAGAAGGAAAGACCGAGGGGGACAGAGTTAAAGTTGCAGTATTACGATAATGTGTGTAGATGCTTGTGTGCGATAGCTGTTCTAGCTGTTTCTCAACACATTCTTGTGCATTAATTTGTGTGCGTGGAGAGATAGTGTGACCATTCCTTTCCACAAAACGATAAACATCCTCAAAACACATTTATGTACTGAGGTAAAGTACTTTCTTTTTTTTTAATTGCACCCAAAATTGTATTGACACTTGCAAATCAGTTAATTTAAGGAGAAATCAGTCGGCTAAAATATTAAGGTGTTTATGGAGAACTGGAAAAAAAAGGAAGAGAGCAGAATGAAAGTTAGAACTTGATACCTACTGTGTACGTCAAGAACTTTCTTGTGACAGAATGTGCTGTTACCACTCAGTGATTTGGACAGCGTAGTTTGTTTTAGTAGTTACTAAAAGTCCATCTAGAAGAGGAGTAAATGACTCTGTGTACACATAAGTGACTAATGGTAAACAATCTTGTGATTTTTATTGTCACATTTAATAAACACACTGCATATTATTCCTCCATGACATGTACAATGCTGTATCTTCATTCCAATAGCAGACGTGTTCTTCCTCCTTTCACACCTCCTTAATGCTGATAAAGCTAGTATGGAATAAAACATGCCCTGATATTGTATGGTGGAGTTGGAGCCATTATGTCAATTCTGAATCAGTTTCAGAATCAGACTCAACTAAATCATGCTGAATCCCATCTTCCCACATCCCTACAACTCATGCTGGCACTTCAGTTCTAAGCCACCACTTCCTTTCGGCTGTGTCATCAGACATATTAGAACTATCTCTGATATCTGCACAGATTTGTGAAGTAGAGTTTACTATATATGCATCCATTGTCTCTGACTAGCAGACTGGGAACACTAGAAACTAGTCTCTTCCTCATAGTTTAATCTCTGGTTAAAGTCTTTACCTCAGTACTATATGTGGCCAGCTAAAAGTAAGTGAGTGAGCGAGAGACAGTATGGAGTAGCCCAATTACTACAACTGTTCATAACATTATGTCCTTTCCCCCCATTAGCTTGTTGTTACATGGAAGGAAACGGCAAAAGTTGAGTAGAATATACTTAAACTGTTCCTTTTTCACTTCACAGGTACCTGGCATAGCGAATCTGATGTTTTTGTTTAAGGCTTGTGTTCTAGTTTTTTCGAAGATGTGAAGCAACATCATACTGAAATTGGAATTGTAAGCCGACCGGAAGGAATTTGTCCTTGTAATGTATATGAACAAGCTGAATAATAACCAATTCTAGCTTTTTTTTTTTTTTTTTGTACTTGGAATATCTCAGGGTCTAGAAGTTTGTTTTTTGTGACTATAAGGTCAGGAGAAAGGTGATCGAAAATGGAGGACCAGCAGTTGTACAAACCCAACCACACTGCCAATAGCAATGAGAACTTGTATTACCAATCACACCAAATGAACTCCCTTCCGGCTTTAAATCACAGCTATGGAACATCAGGCATGGATGCTTCTCAGGCTTCTCCCCTCTCTCCTCAGTTCCCCCAAGATTCAAGAGACAGCATAGCTTTGAATGTAGGTTCAAAAAACATTGGGTCAGCGGACTCCTCTAGACAAACGAGTTGGACACATTCTGGCTCAGGAAACCATGTCCCAGTAAGGAACAATCTGAATAATCAGAATTCAATGTGGAGCCCATTAGGGCAGAGCGAATCTGTTGATGGATACCAATATTCCTATTCTCAAGCCAATGAACTTCGATCACAAAAAATTACGAGTGGAGTTTTACATAAATTGGACTCTTTTACACAAGTATTTGCTAATCAAAATTTAAGAATTCAAGTGAACAATATGGCTCAGGTCTTGCATGCTCAGTCATCAGTGATGGATAATGCTAGTGATAGTGCACTGAGACAGCTGCTATCTCAGAAGCCAGCAGTTGAGCAACAATCTGTAACTTCCACTGTGCAAAGATATCAACAAGGGCCGCAGCAAGTACATCAGAATTTTGCAAGCACTCAACAAAAGCAGCAAATGCAAGTCATGCAGCACCCACAGCAGTTGTATTATGATTACCAGCAACACTTATCCCAGATACAAATGCATTCTGCAATGCAACAGGGACAACCACATGTGCAACAAATGCAATCTCAGCAGCTGTTGCCGCAACAGATACAGCAGTTACAGCAGTCTCAATATTATATGCAGCAACAGCCGCAACAGGGACAGCAGCGGCTCTCAATACAAGAGATCCAGCAGCAGCAACAAAGTCGGCAGCAACAACAGAGGCAATGTCCAATGCAAATAGCTCAGTATTATCAAACACAACCAGTTATGCAGCAACTGCAGTTGCAGCAGCAGCAACAGATGCAACTGCAACTTCCTGCATATCATAGGGATCCTGATCCAAAAACTGTCCATGAAACACACCAGTTCTCCCAGGATCAGGCTCCTCCTGTACAGCTTATACAGTTGGGAACAATGCCTCAGTATTTCTATCAAGATCCACAACAGCAGTATAGGCATTTATATCCACAAAGTGTACTGCAACAGCAGCTGCAACAGCAGCAGCAACAAGAAGACGTGGATCAAAAGCAATACCAGAATGACAACAGGTCTCAATCTTTGATGAACTCCCACATTGGCCTGAGTGTGGGAGAGGCAATAGAAGATACTACACAGCAGGAAATTAATTCTGTAGGAAACACTGGCACTCATAGAACTCTTTTAACACCATCGGGTATCCATATAAATAACAAAGGGTCCCAGCAAGAGTCTCCTGGTGCTTGTTGGTCTCAGGTATGTAATGATTTAGACTTCCATTCATAGAGGCCTGTTTTGAATAATGACTGTACTACACACAAACAAAACAACTGCAGGGAATTCACTGGGTCAAGGCATGGGCATAGGGGAAATGTTTCACGGGACTGGAATGTGACCTTTAGGTCACAGATTTGCTCTGGGTTGTAACCACCAGGTGGCTATTCATTGGTCAGTGTAGAATGAGTTTGGCAATGTCAGTCCAGTTACTGGGACAGGTATCTCAAGCTCAGAGAATGCTACCACATATGTCACTAATTTGCAGGCTTTCTGGTAGCCTGAGAAATACCAAGGACATGGAGACTCCATGATTCTGTCACATAATCAGGTCTGAAGAGCACATTGGCAGGTTAAGTGTAAGGCACCTTGCACAGATGTAATTCAGAGACATACCCATTTTGTGGATAAAAGTAGGATGGCTTTTTGCCAGGGCTGTCAGTTCTCAAAGTCTTTTATCATAGCTGCATTGACATAAAAATGTGTTTAAAAAAAATGAAAATAGTAAAATTATTAAGACTCCTGATGTTGATATTGCTAAAAATATTTTTCTTTTCCCCCCTCTGATAGCAGATTCAACTATCAGATGGCAGACTGCAGCCACTGTCTCCTGAGCCAAGGTATTATGAGTTTGGCACGGATTTCTTAGTTGCTGAAATTATTTTATGGTTAAATATAAATGAATTTTGCAGTTCAATATAAGTGTTCTCAGCTGATCTTGGAGACTGTTATGAGAAGCCATGGATAAGGTTTTGCACGTGAGATGTAAAATTGTGAGATCTCTGAAGCAATACATTTAAATTACTTTGGAATGTTCTTTTTTCTTTAAAATGAGTAAAGACAAGAGACAGGGTGTTTTTAATGCTGCTCTGATTTATTCAGTGGATCACTGCTACATTGTTTAGATCCATAGTGCCCAACCAGTTCTGAACTAGCAACACTCAACCAGCCAAATAGTCACATTGTTCAAGCCAACTAGTCACACTGAACTGTCCAAATAGCCTCATGTGGCCAGCATGTTGGACACCACGGGATTTCCATTTTTGACAACAAATGTCAGCAAGGAATCAATTAAGCTTTTAAAGACCCATCTAGGGTTGCCAGGTGTCTGGTATTCACCTGGACAGCCCGGTATTTTTACCTCCTGTCCGGTAAAAAAAATTCAGAAAATACCGGACACCTGAGATGTCCAGTATTCTCTGAATTTTTCCCCGGCCAGGAGGCAAAAGTGCCGGGCACCTGGCAACCCTACAAACACTCAGTGCCCGGCCTTCCCCCCCCCCCCCCCCCAATCCCTCTGGCCCCAGCCCCCATGCTTACCTGATTTCCCAAGGCTGCCGGCACAAAATGGCTGCTAGCCAAAAGACCGAGTTTTAGTGCTCAACCGCTCCCCTGTTCCCATCCCTGCACTCACTCTTAAAGGGGACATGATGTTTTGTTTTATTTTATTTTATTTTTGGCTTAATAAGTCCTTGGAGTACTTTTTTTCCCCCCTCAACAACTTTGGGCTCCCCCCCCTTCCCCTCCCCTCAACAGAATTTTTTCCCGGTGTTTTTTTGCGGGGGGGGGGAGGGGGTCAGTATTTTTGTTTCAACCATCTGGCAACCCTAGGCCCATCAGTACTATGAGAAGAACCACATACAGTAAACTTCCGATAATCCGGCATCTTTAGGACCCAGGGGGTGCCGTATTATCAGATATGCCAGACTATCAGAAGGGGGGGGCTATGAGGGGTCTGGGGTGGGGTGGGGGGATGCTACCCCAGGCCCCCTCATAGCCCCCCCTTCCGATAGTCCTGCTCTGCCCCAGGAGTCCCTGATTCAGCCGCTGCTGGTCAGTTTCAGCAGCGGCTGAATTGGGGATGCCTGCAGCAGAGCAGCTGGAGTGCTGCCAGGTTGGTCTGGTAGCGCTGACCCTTGGCGCCATGAGACCAACCCGTCAGCACCCCAGCTGCTCTTGGGGACGCCTGGGGCAGAGCAGCTGGGGTGCTGCCGGGTTGGTCCCACAGCGCCGCTCCTCAGCGCTACTGGACTAACCCGGCAGCACCCCAGCTTCTCTGCCCCAGGTGTCCCCAAGTCAGCCGCTGCTGAAACTGATCAGCGGCTGACTCCAGAAAGCCAGAGGCAGAGCTGCTCTGCCCCGGGCTTCCTGGAGTCAGCCGCTGGTCAGTTTCAACAGCAGCTGAATCGGGACGCCTGGGACAGAGCAGCTGGGGCGCTGCTGGGTTGGTCTGGTAGCGCCAAACCTCGGCGCTGCGGGGACCAACCCAGCAGTACCCAAGCTGCTCTGACCCAGGTGTCCCCAAGTCAGCTGCTGCTGAAACTGACCAGCGGCTGATTCCAGGAAGCTGGGGCAGAGCAGCTCTGTCTCTGGCTTCCTGGAGTCAGCCGCTGGTCAATTTCAGCAGCGGCTGAATCGGGGACAGCTGGGGTGCTGCCGGGTTGGTCCCGCAGCCCCGAGGGGCAGCACTACGGGACCTACCCGGCAGCACTCCAGCTGTTCTGCCCCCAGCTTCCCCGATTCAGCCGCTGGTCAGTTTTAGCAGCAGCTGAATCAGGGAAGCTGGGGGTAGAGCAGCTCCAATGGTCCGGCTGCCCGGAGCACTTCCGGGTTCCTGATGGTACTGGACCATCAGGAGTGCCAGACCATCACATGCCGGACCATCGGAGTTTTACTGTACTTAGCACAGTTGTCTGTCAAAGTGGCACTCATGTTCAGGCACTCTTTTTTGTTATTGCGAGGTGGGTAGGAAGACATGAGCCACTGAAATACAATTCTGGGCCTAGGCCATATTTATCACTTGTCTTCTCCTCCAGTTTGGGAATCAGTAAGCTAGGCTATTAGCGTACATATCCTGGCTTCTTTGCTTACCATTCTGATAGAAATGCTTTATTGTTTAGTTACATTGTAATTACAAATTTCTTTTAAAATATGATAAAAAGTCTGATAAAAGACTTTTGTGAAAGGGACTCTTGGTGAAATGGAATATCTGGCAAGCTGATTTCTCCTTTATCTCCCTGTAAAAATAGTGGCCCGAACAAAGGAATGTTTCCTGAGAGATCCCTTATAAAGAGCAAGCTAACATGTTCAATATGCTTGAAGGAATTTAAGAGTTTACCAGCCCTAAATGGTCACATGCGATCACATGGAGGAGTAAGAGCATCTCCTAATTTTAAACAGGTAGCAGCTCATTTTACTTTGATATTTGGCTCTTTTCACGTTGATGTTTGCTGCTTGCTTTGCTTTTCTGTCAACATACATTTTCCCCAGTTTTGTTTCAGTTACTCTACTCTCTCTACCTTAATGAAAATATATATAGCTCTGCTTATCCATAGTCCAAGAGCCTTGCTTAAAGGTGACTGTCAAAGGGGGAGAAAACAAGTTTTTGTGCCCGTGTTTTTGTAATGAATAAAGAAATCTGGCAAAATTTTGTTAAGTTCTATTTTTCTGTTTAATGCATTAAAAATTTCGGGAATGACGAACTTAGTCTACCTTATTATTAGCTGGACTCATTGGGTGACTGACACATGTTGGGAATATTTCAAGACTTAATTGAAAGATCAGAAATGTTGAATCTTTAGCAGAAAGCTTTTCTCCCACGTGCTGAATTAAACAAATGTTAACAAAAAAACAAACAAAATGAGTTTAATTGGTCTAGATAAAAATAACTTCTCAAGTTTTGCTGCCTTGGTGTGTCAGATGGCATAATCATATTAGTTCTTCTATTGTCCGTTCTCTCCTGCATTAGACACGATCTGAATGTTTTTTAAGAAATCTTTTTACCTTCTTGGTTCAGCATGAAGAAGCGATGCAAAGAGCACAACTATATTTTTTTCCTCTTTACAGATCATCTTTAATGAAATATGATATGGTTCTTTATGACTGAGGCTGAATCCAATGTCATAATTGTCTGGCCAATTTTATTCAGGCCAAATATGTACTCTGAGAAGCAGTTCTACTGTTTCTTTCACATCAGAGCCATTTCTTTCTAGACCATGATGAATACATTTTCAAAGTTTTTATAATCTGTAAATCCAGTAGGAACCCTCTTTGACTAAGGCTGAAAGCCTGTAATTGTCTGTACAGGATGAAGGAGAGAAACTACCACAACAACAGCCGCCTAAAGAGGTGGATAGCCTCGCACCTATCGTCATGCCCGTTTCTGTCCCTGTAAAGCTTCTGTCGCCTGAGCCCAGTGTGCAGCCCGCTATCAACAGTACCACAGTCAAAGACAAGCCTGCCAATTCTGTATCAGATGACGAGATGCCAGTTCTCATGAAGATGACTTGCTCTCCACCGTGCAGTCCAAAAGTGGCCACCCCCTGCTCATCTTCTGTGAGTGCTGCCTTCCTTGCTACTAACTGTGCTATGATGCTTTTTAAATCCCTTTGGTTTTAGTGCAGTTACATTTTAAATCCTCTGCGATATTTTAATAATGGCTCACACCAAACAAACCAAAGGTGAAGGCCTGTAGTATCTTGTCAGTTAAATCTTCTTCTGTCATCCAGGAATATTAATTTCATCCTTAGTGGGATATCTAAACTAAGAAATAAAACCATTTGAAACATTAGTGCAGGTATTTTCTGTCCCACTAAAACAAAGGGATTTATTACCTTTCACCTTTTTCCTATTTGTGCTTTTTTGTGTTTGCTTTGTTGCTTAAATGCAGGAGCTACTTTCTTCTTGTTCTCAAGTAAAATTATTTGTGTATCATTTTTGCAGCAGATTAAATAGCACTGTAAAGTAGTTACTAAAGCAGTATGTTTTAATAAGAAGCTGTATGGTGTTGCCTGGAAACAGGCACATACAATGAAATCATCTTTTTTTTTTTTCTTTTCCCTCCTTCAGCCTGTATCTTAACTATGTTTTAAAACATTGGGACGTCTTAAACCCAAAAGGAAAAGTAGTAATGATAAATATTTTCTGGCTTTCATTTAACTCCTAAATCTGAAATCATCAGATATGATGGTGATAAGCACATTAGACTTGAATGGGGGCCACAGTTGTGCATGCAGTTGGCAGTGACTGAGTCGGCAGTGGCCAGTTAGACATCTCATTGGCCACTTATGCACTGAGCCACCCAGGATTATGCATGCCATCCTGTTTATTGCATGTGCAAATTATGAACGCATAGTTCTGGTCTCTGGACGCCCGTTTTTAATACAAGCAGTAGCAGTGAAAATGTATTAGAGTAGTGAAGGTGATGCAGTCAGAGAGAGATTGGGTGAGCAGGTTTCTGTTATTCTAAGTAACAGTAACTGTTTTTCTTAAATCACATTGTGTCTCAAGACTTACAGTGAAGGGGGTAAAGGATTGATTTGTAAAGTCAATATTTTAATGAATACCTTTTTAATGCAAGCAAAATGAAACTAAATACCCCACACAGTAGTGCAGAGTGCAGTGAGTCAAATATTAAATGGGCATTCCATGTCCCAATGCTAAGCATTTAGGTTTGTATAGAGTACTAGAGAAGGCAGTCAGTGCTGGATATAAGGAACAGTTTCTGAACTTAATAGAATTAGAGAGCTAATTCTGAATTGTGAAGCTAAGAACATCAGGGACTTATTTAATATTCAGTGTGAAGATTTTTCAAAAATGCCATATTGCATTTCCTATACTAAGGGTGCCCTTTACCATTTGATGTAGCAGAAGAAAGAGGAAATTAATTCCAGTGCCTCATTTCACTCCAGCAGGAGCTGAGTACCAGATATTAAAAATAATAATAAAAATATTATCCCTTAAGTAAAAAAATGTTATAAATAATAATCTGCTTTTCATTATATTTGGTTTACCTTGCCAGGGTTTCTGATCAAAGAGGTAGATAGCAAATAGTAAAACTGGGGGGTCCTTCTATACCCCCAAATTGAAGACCAACTGTTCTAATGAAGAGGTGATCAAAGGAGGCTCAAAAGTTCTATTTTCTCATTCTGGGAACAATCCCACAAATACCTGGCTATGTAACTTTTACGTGTATGGGGAGTTCCATTGACTTCAATGCATGATGAAAGTAGTAGTAGAAGGAAAAGGCCAAAACTTTTCTATTGTTACTGCACAGAGAAAGTCACTAGCAAAATAAAATATTTGTCAGGTGAAGGAAAAAGCATCAAGATAAATAAGTTTCATTTTTACTTCATGAGTAAGTCACTCATGTGCATAAGTTTGTTTTGTTTTGTTTTTGTTTGTTTTGCAGGACTATGATTCAAGACTATGTGTAAGGTGTTACAAATAAAAACACACTGATTTGTACTGTCTATATTTCTAAATTCTATAATCCATAAAGTTCATGTTTTTATTTAAAATGGTCAACATTATTTTTTAAAAACATGGCAAGCATAAACTAGAAAATGTAAGAAAACATAGTTAGCATTTGTATTACAGTTGTGTCTAAAGTCCCCCAGTGAAATTGAGGCCCCATTGTGTTATGCATGCCACAAAACATAGTGAGAGAGAATTCCTACCCTAAAGAGCTTGTGGTCTGAATAACCACACAAAATTGGGGGGGGGGAGGGGAAGAGAGGCTCCTAAAAATAAACTGTCTCACTTAAGGTCAGTGGTTGAGCTGGGAATAGCAGCCACATTTGCAAAGTCCCAGGTCAGCACCCTAGCATTTGTACCACACTGCCTTTTTGCAAAAAGGAAAGAGAAAACACTTTATCTGAGGCTCTGTTGAGACCTCTCCTCTATTTCTTGTCTCCCCCCTCCCCCATCTTTTTTCACTTTTTTGAACACAGGATAGTCACCATCATGAGTGATCTGTAGTCCCTGACTCTGTTTCACACACCCTTTTGGGTTTTTTTCCATTTCTTTCAACGTTTTTACGCAATTCTTTTTAAAGATACATTTTCCTGCAAAAGAAAAATGTGTTCAGGACTTATTTTGCGGGGAGGAAAAATCACCAAATGTTGGAAAGGATATAGCCATGATCTAATAGAAAGGGCAGGACCCTTGCAATAGAGAACGTTTCCACAAACTGGAATGTATTAACAGCAGGAATAAAAGGTGACAGTGGTAATGTTCTTTTAACATACTTATGGTTGGGTGAGTGTGCTTGTCAAGAGCCACCCATGGGGTTGATATGTTATCTAAACACATTCAGTAATAATGTATTTGTATATAATAATAATATTAAATAGATTATATAGAATTTTTCATATATCTTTATCTATCCAGGAATTTCTACCCCCTACCCACATTTATCATAAATAAGAACATAAGAATGGCCATACTGGGTCAGACCAAAGGTCCATCTAGCCCAGTATCCTGTCTGCCGACAGTGTCCACTACCAGATGCCCCAGAGGGAGGGATCACAACAGGTAATCTTCACGTGATCCCTCCCCTGTCATCCACCTCCAGAGAAACAGAGGCTAGGGATACCATTCCTACCTATCCTGACTAATAGCCATTGATGGACTTAACCTTCATGAATCTATCTAGCTCTTTTTTGAACCCTGTTAATGTTCTAGCCTTCACTGCATCCTCTGGCAAGGAGTTCCACAGGTGATCACTACAGATCACTCATGATGGTGAATATCCTGTGTTCAAAAAAGTGAAAGAAGATCACATGGATCATGAGTGATCTCAAATCTAGGCATCTGAAAATAGTATATTTAAAACTAAGTATGTGTGTGATCCTTGTGTGCATTTTGAAAAGCTGTCTAACCATTGGCACTGAAAGTCAGATTTCAGTGCATAACTCCAATTGCTGTCACTTTTTATAGACCAAAGTGGTAAATGTCTTTAATCTCCAAATTATTGAAATGTATAATGCTGTTATGTTCCCAATTGTCATCTGCTACCATTTTCCCTGCCAAGAAAAAAGAAAATTAATACAAGATTCCTTGCAGCTGGATTCCACCCAACAGATGGGAATATAGTGATAAGAGGCAAATAATTTGAATTTATTATATTTTTCCCATCTTTTGCCGGTGGCGATGATGCAGTTATTAAAGTGAACTCAAATGAGTCCATCCTACTAAAGCCAAGTCAATGTATTGGAAAACATATAATTTTCTAATAAACTCACTTTGGAGAGGTAGATGGAATAACTCCTGGATGACCAATGTAAGTTTTGTGAAGTTGTAAATAGGAATGTTAAAGTTTAAAGAGCTAACCAGTTACCCGGTAAGCATATGCCTTTCCAGCATGCTTACTGGGTCACCATAAGAACCTATGTCCTGTTTTATGGACCTAACTTCCAGTTAACTGGAGGGCCCAGCCCACAGGAGCAGCCTCCCTACCCATGGCGGACCAGCTGACAGGACCCCAGCTGTGGTGGTGCTGAAGCAGCCCCCAGCCCAAGGGCCAGAGCAGCTTCAACTGGTTGCCAGGTTGGAATACCTACTCATAGCCACTGCATCCCTGCTGTGGTGGACCCGGACTCTGCAGCCCCAGTAAGATCCTACCCCCACCCTCCGGATGCCCTGCACCCACCAACCAGTTAAACAATGTAACTTTAATCGTTTAACCAGTTAACCGTTTTGATTAAAATGTCCATCCCTAGTTGTAAATGGTGTGTGTGTGTGTGTGTGACGGGTGCTGGTAAAAAATGCTAGGATGACATCTCGGCATTAGGGTCTCTTGCTAGCCACTAAATGCTGGTGGTGGCAAACACCACTCTTCCACTGGCCTAACCATCTATTTTACAGTCCTCCTCTGCCCTAGTGGGATGATTTCTGAAGGTAAAAGGGTAATTCATTCTCTCTGCCTTAAGATTGCCAACTGTACCAGTTGTAATGTTGATATTTAGTCATATGGGCACCTGCTGGGTTAAAAAAAACTGGACTGAAATCACTGGACTCATTCCACATAGGGCCATGAACAGCCGTCAGTTACTAACAGCTTTCCTGTCACTGCTGTTACCATTGGCTTTTGGAAACTATACATAATGTAATCGAACTAATCATAGCTACATATTTTAATGCTATAAATTTTCATTTAGGAACTTGGCAGAAAACATCATCAAAGTGCTGCAAAATTGGAAGAAGATTTCAAACCCCTGCAGGACAAGAAAAAATATCGACATAGACCTGAACCACTCTTCATACCTCCTCCTTCCTTCAACTTCAGTGCATCCTTGTCAGGAGCTACACTGTATCAAAGCCAACTTCGCTCTCCCCGCATCCTAGGGGACCATCTCCTGGACAGGACACATGAGTTTCCTCCTTATACCCCACCACCTATGCTTAGCCCAGTACGTCATGGATCTGGTCTCTTCAGTAGCGTTATCACATCTCATAATGCATCTCACCCCCAGCTGCCACTTACTCCTTTGACACCCACTCCCCGGGTGCTCCTATGTCGATCTAGTAAGTATTTTATCTAATGTATCACTTTTTCTGAGTCCAAATTCACATCTTACATAAAATACTATTATATTATATTCCCTGTGTGCTTTCTGTTTTGGAATAATCATCTTGGGAGAAGGACAAGACACACACACACAAACTACTGTTACTTTTCCTGTTCAACAAAGTCTGTTTTTCCAGGTAAGTACATTTCTTCTGGATTTTATAGGGTTGGGTTTAAACCAGGAACTGGACAGGTAAATTTCAAGTGAAAAAAAATCAGAATATATTTATTTCAAAGAACACACTGTTGTAATGGAAGGGGAACCTCCTCAAATGGTGCAAGGAATTTGAAAGTTGTCTTATAGGTGAAGAAATATTTGATAATATCAGACTACATGATTGTGGTTGTAAATACTTTGTTTAAAGCCCAGCATACATCGATTGAGACACTGTTATCTAAATGTTTATAAAGCGTATGCATAGAAAAGATCTAAAAGGTGTATATGAGTGGTAATCCATATTAGCTAGATTGGAAGAGTCTGTCAGAGGCAGAAATAACATAGTAATCATAACTTAAGTAACTTAGAAATAGTCCCCAGTAAGGTAGAGAAATTAACCTACTTTTTATTATAAATTAACTCATTATTATACTCTCCTTAAGCTCTGTTCCTTAGTTTCTTCAGAGATACTGTAACATGCTGACAGCTGACATGGATTTTGAGGATTTGGTTGTGGTGTTTTTCTTTTAATTGTGTTCCACTGATTTACAAAATCACTTCTGTGGTGTTATAAATACATTCTCGGTGCTTTGCATTGCAATACATGCTTCCTGACCCATAATTTACAATTTAAGCAATTCATAGGACAATAGATCAGTTAAGGGAGTCTGTGGGATTATCAGTAAGGAAGAAATAGGAGAGATTGATGGGAGAATAAATTTTAAAGAGAAATTTGGAGGAGGAGGAGTATGTGTTTAGCATATGATAACAGGAGACCATTGTAGGCTTGGGTGTCAGCCTGGTGGCAGATACAAAGCTAACATGTACAACTAAGTATGTAGTTTATACAGGAAAATGTAAACAGAACACAGCGGTCATCAGTGTGGAAATTGGTGCTATTGGAAATTGCAGCTTATGCCCAGACACACTATACCTGGTTTCTTGAGGCCCTGGTACATTCACGCTAATGTACCAACTATAACCCGATGTTTTTATTGATTTCTGGGGGCAGTAGAGGACCAAAAATGGTATGCTAATTAAGAAAATAGCTTTCTAAATGGAGAAAATCAAATCCATGTTTCTGTTTCAGATAGTATTGATGGAAGCAGCATTCCAGTGACTCCAGGGCCAGGAGAACAGACTGTTGATATAGAACCGTAAGAAAAATTTATCAATATGTATCACTTTACAGCCTATTTCAGCCTCTTTCACTTAGAGAATGTGGTCTTGTATATTTTGAACAATGCAGGTAATACCATACTTCTTGGCAGGAGGCACTCAAGGTTATACCAGTGTAAACATTGGCTGAGGTCACCGTAGGCAGAAAATCTGCCAGAGATGAGATTGTGGCAGTGCAAACCAGCTTGACTTCCCTTAAGCAAGGGAGAGCTACGAAGGGCCAGGAAAGTCACAAATGTAGCTGGTGCTGGCTGGAAGTTGATTCAGTATTTGCCTTGGCAGCTGTATGTTGATTCAGTATTTGCCTTGGCAGCTGCCCTATAGAGTTATGGGAGGTGTTAAACTTTCCTTCCCCTGGTATGATACTAAGAGTGGATAGAGACAGTATTATCACCTCTGTCCCTCTGCTGAGGTGTCATCCCCTACTGGACAAGGAGGTATAACTGACCTGCATTTGTCCTGTTTTTTATACAGTAATATCCATCATCTCTCTCCTGTTACTTATGAAGACCTATTTTCCAATCTGATTAAACTGGGCTGTAATTGTACGCAACTTTTTAAACATGAGATCTTTATAACACAACATTTGCTTCAGTGATAGCAGGGTTAATTGAACATTATGTTGCAAGATAGTCTGACACAGTGATGCAAGGACTTCTTCATGTCCACTGGCAGAGGGCACAGGGGTCTAAAGTTTACCTGGATTCACCAATTAAATTGATCCTGCTTGTGGTCATAAGCATTGCAAGACATATGTGCAATCAGTTATGTATCTATACTAAAGTTATGTCTTTAAGCCTTGGAGTTAAGCTGGTCACTCAGAGACCGCAGGCAGACAAACTTTTCCAAGAGGGAGACACTTATCTCTCTGACTTACTATTGCATATTGAATCAAGTGACTTACTATTGCATATTGAATCAAGTGCTATGAATAGATTATGAGTGCACTAGGAATTAAAAAAACCCAACAAAACAGCAAGGATTACCCTGTATACAAGTAAAGACTGTGAATTGTTGGGAATACAACTGGAATATGGAGGTTCACATGGGATTTTTCAGGCTGTGAAGACAAGCTGCCAGTGACCTTGATCTAATGAAAAGATGGTCACAGACATCCTGGTTTAAAACACAGGAGAAAAGAACTTGGGGTGAGCTATCCTGTAGGAGACAGGACAATATCTTATAAATTAAGTTTAGGTTCTAGCGAGTATGTTGCAAGTTTGTTCTATTTGTAACCATTTTTTCAGATTTTCTTGGTATCATTTGAATCTCTGTTTTTTGATGATAAACATATTCTTGTTCTCACTATAAATATCTCTAAGTGCAGTGTGTTAAGTGGATGGTGATCTTGAGTTTAACTAGTAAGTCATGTACTGTTCCTTTTGGAGAAGTGAATCTGTGAATTTTGTGAGTATTTGGTGGAACAAAGGCTGGGCACTGCAGGGGGATGCTCAGCAGTTGGTATATACCAGCTGCTTGCCTGTTGCTTGCCTGCAGAGGGACAGCAGAGCCTTGAGGGGCTGATGGGAGAGTACTTGTTCTGTCTGTGGGCTGCGTTATCAATGAGCTGATTCAGGGCAGGTACAGTCAAGGATCACTCATGCTAAGGATGCCTCACAACTCAGGGTACTCCTGGAGAACATCTCAAGTGTGTAGTTAAAATAAAAGGTAATATTTCTCCTCTTTGTAAATCTTATTGTTGAGATCCTTTTTATTTCTTTACAGACATATCAATATTGGATCAAGATTCCAGGCTGAAATTCCTGAACTACAAGACCGATCGTCAGTGGGGAAAGATATGCACAACGCAACTTTGGTTTGGAAACCATGGCCAGAACTGGAAAACAAAGTCTTCCAACAAAGAGGTACTGTATTATGTCACTTGAATTGTTTACTGAAAACACTATATTCAGTATAGAAATTTCTACTTATTTCTCACTCTTGTGCGTTTTTTTTTTACTTTGAAAAGGTCATTTAAAAATTTGATGTTTTAATTGATGCATTTGAGAAATTGTTACAGCAAAGTACAATGCAAACACTAAAAAACTGTACGTTTCAGAATGAAAACTCTACACTATGTTGAGTTGGCTTTACAGAACCCTTGGATTTAGGTATCTGGCTATCATGTTGCAATAATTAACAGGATCCCTTTTGTTTCTGACAGTGGAAGACCTCTTAAATATGTGCTGTTCGAGTGTGTTACCTGGCGGAGGAACTAATTCAGAATATGCATTGCACTCCCTCTTTGAGTCCAAAGGGGATATTATGGTAAGACAGGAACTGAAGACAGAGGGTCATTCCTCTTTTATCTTGGCATCATGAGAAAATGAAGGTTATTTACTTGTAATGAGAATTCTTTGAGATGACTCTGCATATTCCCGCTTATAGATTTTGCATCACCAGGCACAGCTTAAAGGTATATGCCCCTTCCACACTCTGCTCTTCCTCAATGTCTCCAAATGTTAGGAGGTTGAACTACATAAGGTAGCACTGCACCCTCTACTGCTTCAGTTCCTGCCACTGCCAACCCAGAAAAACCACAGTAAGACTTTGAGAAAGAGGGGAAGGTGGGCAGGAAGTGTGGATACGAAGAATACTCTTGAAGAACTCTGGATACGAGTAACCTCCATTTCTTAGTGGCTTTGCATATCCTCATTTGTGGGTAAGGTCAGCAAGCAGTATTGAAAACTAAGAAGGAGGGAAACAGTCCCAATGAATTTGGACTGTTGAACCAAATTTATCATCCACTCTTGAAGCCAAATCCAAAGCATAATGTTCGGTAAAGGTATGGACTTACTTTTAACTCACTAGCCATACAGAGTTCTCCCAACAGGAATACTTTTGCAAAAGATACTGCCACATCCTTAGTAGTATGAGATGTTACAACAGTAGGCACAGGGACTGCTGCTAACTTGTAACATTGAATGATACATTGTTTAACCCATCTGGAAATCAATTTAGGAGCTACTCTATGACCCAGGCAAGTTTTAACACATGAAACAAATAATCTAGATAACTTCCTAAAACGCTTAGGGTATGTCTACACTAGCTCGTTAATTCGAGCTAGGTAGGCAAATGAGGTGACTGGAGTTGCAAATGAAGCCCGGGACTTAAATATCCCGGGCTTCCGCGCGGTAGTGAGCTCGGGCTAGTGAAATTTCAAAATGGCGACTGGACAGGAACATGCAAATAAAGCCTGGAATATTTAAATCCCGGGCTTCATTTGCCTACCTAGCTCGAATTAACGAGTTAGTGTAGACATGCCCTTAGTTCTATTTAAATAATATGCTAAAAACCCTTCTAGCATCTAAAATATGCCATACAGATTCCCCTTTGTTAGCCTGTGACTAATAGACTGATATGAAACTCAGAGACTGTTTTCAGTAGAAACCTGAGATGAAGTGTAAGAAGCAGTTTGTTTTTATGAAAAACAGTGAACAGCAGATCAGCCATCAAAGGGTGCAGTTCACTCATTCCTCTGGCTGATGCTATCCCAATAATAAAAATAATTTTAATAGATAAGTAAAATAAATAACACTGTCAAAGATTCAAAAGGTGGCTTCATAAGCATAAATAAAAGCCAAATTAAAATCCCATGGAGGAATTGGCTCTCTCTCAAGTGTATAAAATTAGATAATGCCTTCCTCAGCCTTTAAATTGTATCACACAGAGATAATGGTCCACCAGCAATCAAAGTATAAGGTGAAAGAGCTGCCAAATGAACTCTCAGAGGAATTAAACAACCCTTCACACTTTTATGTAGGTATGTAAAATTAAAAAAACAACAACCACTAATTGGGTACCCAATTGCAATTCAGTCGGTTTACACAGTTAAACACTCCACAGGGTCCTGGTGGTGGCTGGAAGTTAAACGGATAAGGTAAACCAATAAAGTAGTAAATTAAATTCATAGGGTATGTCTACACTACAGTGTTATTTTGAAATATCTTATTTCGAAATAACGCATCTACACACAAAATGCATTTCAAAATAGCATTTTGCTATTTCAAAATAGCATGTCCACACTGAGTAGACTCTGAATCACATTTAAGGCTGGCTGGAACCAGTTCCGGCAGGGCACCAGGTCAGGACTTACTGTGTGGGGCTGCTTCCTGAGGCTATCTGAGGTCTGTGCTTAAAGGGACCCCCCTGGTCAGCCAGTTCTCAGGTTTCCCTGCTTGCTTGTCTACCTCGATGAGGGACAGCAAAGCATTTTGTATTTTCATACTCTGGTTGCCCTCACTCGGGACACCACAGCACTCAGCAGCATGGAGCCAGAGCTGCCCCGGACACTCTGGTACTTCTCTTGGATGCGTTGCTGTGAGCCTGGCTGCACTTTCTGCAGGCTGCCATCCGGGAGGTCCATCGGGGGACTGTCAGTATCCAGGAGGCCCTGCAGGAGAGCTTCCACTCTCAGGAGCACTAAGAGCCTCCCTTGTCTGCCCCACTGGGGTTTTGTGCCTCATTCCTCCCTCACGTCCTTCCACTTATCCCTCCCTAACCCCCATTCCTGATGTCAAATAAAATACATGTCTTTTCATGAACACAAACTCTATTTAACAAAAAGGGGGGGGGGAGGGAATTAAACTCTGGTGAGACTGTGGAAAGGAGGCTGGAGAGGGGAGAGGGAAACCTGGGAGGAGGGAGCTAGAAGAGGGAAGCAAAGGGAAGAATTGGGAGGGAAAGCTCAGGGTTGGGGGTCTCGCCCGACCAACTAGATTGCCATGCAAACCTGCTCCTGGGTTTGCATGTGGCCTTTGGTGGCCAGGCTGGCAGCTATCCTGCCATAGACAGCTGCGTTCCTCTATCTAGTGCGGAGATCATGGATGTTGGGGGCATCCCCCTCAAACCTGAATAAGGTCCCTGATCTCTGCTCTGGACCAGAAAGGCGCCTGCCTTCTCCTGGGAGCTGGCAGACTGCTCCTGGGGAGCGGTGGAGGGCTGGCTGCCAGTGGCTTGCTGGCTCATGTTTTGGGGCCACTGGGTCAGGGGCAGTGACTGCTGGCTCTGGGCTGGCAGGCTTGGAGCTGGCAAAGGCACTGTGGCCAGAGTCTACCCCTTTAGGGGCTCCGGGAAGGTCGGGGGGGGGGGGGGGGGAAGGAGGAAGAGAAGTGTTCTTTGTTGATGCCAGAGTGGCCACCACGGCACCCTGGGAAGGCTGGAGGCCCCCTAGTTTGAAATAAGTGTCTATACAGCACTTATTTCAAATAGCTATTTCGAATTTGGCATTATTCCTCGTGGAATGAGGTTTACCAAATTCGAAATAAGCGCTCTGCTATTTCAAAATTATTTCTAAATAGAGATTTGGCTGTGTAAACACTAGGAAAGTTATTTCGAAATAAGGGCTGTTATTTCGAAATAACTTTGTTGTGTAGACATACCCTCACATCCTTATTTTTAAGTAGATTGAAAATTCTAAAACCTAGGGAATAAAAACTGTAACTGGTAATTCATATTTTCCCAATATCCAAGAAATAAACCTCTTTTTCTTGTAGACTGTTTTCTATGCATGAGCAATATGTTTTGAGCCAGCAAGTAACAGGTTTGTTTCAGATTAAAGTCTGATAGTCCTTATCCATCAGAGGGAAAGACTGAAGATCTAGATCAGGATTTCCCAACCTATGGGTTACAACCCAAATATGGGTCACCATTACGTTTCAAAAGGGTCACCAGGTGTCTCCCCAGGTGACTCTGCCCCCTCTTCTCTGTCCATTTTTGAATTGCCTTGGGTCACCAAGTCTTCCTGAATTGTCAAAATGGTTCTCCATCTGGAAAAGGTTGGGAACCACTGATCTAGATGAAGGATCCTGCTCTGTTGCTGAGACAGCAAGTTTGAAGACAAAGGGAGGTGCTGACTGCCGAAGTAGGTCGTGTAACACTGCTGTGTCAGCCAAGATTGGGCAATCGTGATCATCGTTGCCCTGTTCTAATATATCTTCTTCACCATTTTTTTAATTCATGGGAAGGAGGACAAAGCATGTAGAAGACCCTTTCTCTACCAGGAAAGCTTCCAAGATGGATTGATTGTCCATTTCTGCTGTTGACAAAAAGAAACAACAGGTTTTTTTTAACCTGGTTGCAAACAGATCTGCATTGGAGTGCTCCAGCTGGAGAGAATCTCAGGCACCACTTGATCCTTCATGCACCACTCGCACATCTGAAACCTGTCCCAGCTGAGATGATCTCTAATACATTGCTGTCCCCTGCTTAAAGCAAGGCTACCAGTAGATGTGGTGAATTCCCCTGTCGCGTAAGTTGACTGTTTTGGAAAACAACAGGAAAGAATAAGCACTCCTTGCATGTTGATGTAGTACATATGGATGTCCTGTCGATTGCTACCTGAAGAATCTTCCCTTTATGAGAGGAAGACAATATCTGAAAGCAAGATGAATGATTCTTAATTCCAAATACTTATATACTCTCCCATTTCCTTGTTGGGGTCTTGGAGGATGTTATGACAGAAGCTGAAGAGGATTGAGAAACATACTGAGAATCTATTTGTCTACCACGTCAACTAATTAATGATGTTCTGAGGAATGGTAACAAATATCTGAAGATTGACCAAACAGGGTCTGTAAACTTGAGACACAATGCTGCATCTACCTCATTCTGAGGCATGCAAGTGGAGTAAAGTAAGTGGTCACTGCTATAAGACTCATCCAATCCAAAAAGAAAATAACTGGGTGTGGTGGCGCATCTGCCCCACTCTGATGAGAGAAGGGCTAAAAGCAGGCCAGGGCGCCTGTGCAAACCCAGCCATTGAAAGAGAGGCTTCTAGGGAGCCTGTCAAAGGGCTGTTTGCTGGGGAAGCCCTGCTATAAGGAGCTGCTCAGCAGAGCAGGGGGCAGTTGGATACTGATCACTGAGGATGACTGGTTCCCTGGGAGAAGCACCTTGGGTAGAGAAGTGCTGGGCAGACTCAGGGGAACTGGAGAGACACTCCTGCCTGATACCTTCCAGCTGAGCACCTTGACACAAGGGCTGAGAAGATGCAAGGGTCACAGGTTAGTGACCCAGGGTACTGTGAAGGCAGTTAAGAGGAGTAAAGGGAGGGCAGGACAAGGCTTCTGCCATAGGGTCTCTGGGCCAGGACCCAGAGTTGTGGGCAGGAATGGATTCTCCTCTCCCCGCTTTTTTCCCCTTGCACCACACCTTGTCACCAAGTAGTATGGCCTATGCAGACTGCAACCTGCCCCTGAGGCAAGAGGCTAGACTTTAAGGCTGTAGTTGGCCATAGCAGCAGGTATGAGACTGAAGACAGCTGAAACCCCTGAAAGGGGGCATAACAGAGTGGTACACGCAGCTGGGGAAGCAGACACCATGGTTCAGGGAGTGACGCAGATTTGGAGCCAGAGGTAGAGACTGCAGAGTGAAGACAGGCAAGAGATTGGCCAGAAAGTGGACCACTCCATCAGACTGAGTTAATTCCAGGATGACCAGCAGGAGGTGCCGTGGCTGTTAGTCAAACCCAACTACACTGTGTTTGACAGAGTCAGATCTCCAAAACAGAGGAGGTCCACGAGGAGTACAGCTAGTTCAGATTAGGAAGCCTAATCCGAACTAGCTACTCCGTGCCGCGTGTAGCCGCGCGGCATGGGGTTCGAACTAGCCGGGATTTAAAAATGGCGGCGCCCGGCTTATGCAAATGAAGCCCGGGAAATTCAAATCCCGGGCTTCATTTGCAAGTGCGGTATGCCTACATTACCCTCCTAGTTCGAATTAGGAGGGTAGTGTAGACATACCCTGAGAAACTACCCGAAAAAATGAAGGATTTTGGTGGGAGGTAACTTTTCAAATTGTATTTTATAACCTTTTTCTATCATTTCTAGGACCCTCTTTTCCAAGGTAATAAGCCTCCAATTGTCAGTGAAATGAGCTAGCTTGTCTCCATACAAAGGAAGGGAGGAATTCTTGCCAGTTGCTCCACAACTCTTGTTCCTCAGGTGAAATCTGAGACCTTGTAGTCAGCAAAGGAAGGAACAGATTGCTTTGCCATAGCTATGGATTGGAGAGCAGCTAGCTTGACTCAATGATGCCTTTGACATCTTTATATGTTTAATCAAGGAATCCAACGAAACAGGAATAGAAGCCAGAACCAGGAAAAATCCCGATCCCCAGGATCTTTTCGGTACTTTAGGCTTGCTAAACAAGGCAACTGGAGCTGAAACATGCTGTTAGTCTTCAGCTCTGGTGATCTCCCAGAACCTGACAATTTAGCAAGAGGAATCATAGGGTTTAAGAGACCTCTGGAGGTCATCAAGTTCAACCTCTCCCTGCTAAAAGCAGGACCAATCCCAACTAAATCATCCCAGCCAGGCCTTTATCAAGCCAGGATTTAAAAACCTCTAGGGCTAGAAATTCCACCACCTCTCAGGTAACCCATTCCCATTGAAATAGTTTTTCCTAATATCCAACCTAGATCTCCCTTACTGCAACCTGAGACCATTGCTCCTCGTTCTGCCTCTGTCACAACTGAGAACAACCTCGCTCCATCCTCTTTGGAACCCCCCTTCAGGTTGTTGAAGGCTGCTATCAAATCCCCCCTCAATCTTCTGTAGACTAAATAGCCCAAATCCCTCAGCTTCTCCTCATAAGTCATGTGCTCCAGCCCCCTAATCACTTTTGTTTCCTCTGTTGGACTTTTTCCAGTGGGTCTCCCTTTCTATAATGGGGTGCCCAGAATTGGATGCAGTACTCCAGGAGCACTAGCATGCTTCTCCTTACGTGCTCTAAGTGTAAAAAGCTGAGAAATAGAACAACCAGACAGACAGTGGCCTTGCCTAAAGCACTTTACAGCACCTAACTACAGCATGATTGTCTGACATTGGGAAGACGTCTGGGTATGAAGCACAATTTCATTCCTGGGCTGACATTATCTTTGTTTCAACGGAAAGAAGCACAACTATTAAAACCTGGCTGCTGCTTTTTTGTCAGTTCTATGTTAGCCAACTATACCAGAACTGCCTTAAACTACACTTAACACTAAAACAAACTACTATTCCAAACTATCCAAAGATGCTGAGTAGGAGAATACTCTGGATCTGATTGAATCAGTTCACTTCCATTTGGCACAGAGGTTGAAAGGTACTGAGGCAGTAGAGGCCACAGCGTCTCCTTGTGTGAACTCCCATCAAACTGGAGATGCTATGGGGAGGAGCAGGAAGGGGCAACAGAAGTTGTAGAAGTCAATGATGAGAGAAGGTTCTACCATCAGGCTGCACTGTGTGGTATGCAGAGCCATTAAAAGCAGAATAACATTATGAAATGCCTTTAGATTTTGTCACATAAAGGACCTTTTGGATATATTGGCAGTGGTTCCATGAACCTGCCCTATAACAATGCTGGGGGCTGATTACTTCCTTTCATTGTTAATAAATTAAATCTCAAGGTGGGGCCTTTCTAGAAGTTTATTATACTCCTTGGATTACTATTGTCCTTTAGTCCTTGCTTTTGTGTATTTTAATACTACATAAGGCATTCCTGGGTTGATAATATCTTTGTTTCAATGGAAAGAGCCACAGGATTTAATCATCTGCCAATTTCTGTGAAAACATGTCAAATCTTTGTTTAATTGTTCAGAATTGTGGTGTATGATTGTTTGTTGTTGTCATGTGGGTAATTCACTTAAAGAGATGAATGGTTTGGGATTGGTGGTGTTATAGTAACATCTGAGGGCTGTACAAACAAATAGAAAAATAAAGTTCCTCCCCAGATCACTTACCATCTACTTTAAGGCAAGATGCAGCCAGTATAGGTAACAACCCGGAGGAAAAAATGGGGAAGTGAAGGCGTAGGGAACCATAGAATGATTACTTAGTTACAAAGGCTAGTTGTATACGCTACTGCATTGGTTCAAGTCAGGAAATTGTTTGTTTCTTTAAAAAATAAATAATATCCTCTACAGCGGACTATACCTCAGCCTGGCCATCTTTAGTTAATTGATTGTGGGTGACTTCTTGTAGGAGATGAAGCATAGTGAGTCTTGGAGAGTAATTTGATTATTATTTTTAATATAAAGAAGTAGAAAATAAATCCAGTTGATACTGAATCTAGTCACGTATTGTAAAACTTGTTACGTTTGTTCTGTGTACATTTATACCCCGTTTATAAGTGATTTATTTCATTCTGTTCTTTTCTGTTTATATTTTGTAGGTTGCCCTGGAAATGCTGCTATTGAGGAAGCCAGTAAGATTGAAATGTCATCCTTTGGCAAATTACCATTATGCTGGTAGGTTCCTGTGTGGGGGTGTTTGTGTCTGTGTGTGTGTATTTACATTTTATAAAGAGCACACACAAAGCACACATAATTTTGAGAAAAACCACTTGATTCGTACAGGTTTTTCCTTTATTTGGCATAATTTCTGGTCAGATTTTTGTAACCAGACAGTATTTGGCTATGTTAATATTATCTTGCTTTTTTATTTCATGTCATGAGAAAAAGAGATGATGAAATACACTGTGTTGATTTGATATAATAACATGTAAACTATGATGATTTAAAAAAAAGATTCTAAATAGTTGATTCTACAAAAACATCTGTAGCATCTCAAACTATCCTCTCCTATCACTGAAAGGGAACATTCTTAATGATGGAGAGATGAATCTTCTCAATCTTCCTTGTTTTTTGGGGGCTTCTTTGTACATCATCTTAATAGATATTTGTACCAATTTAGGCTGATTTCTGGCATTAATTCAAATAAAAAAATCCTCACTGAAATAGCAGAGTTCTATGTAAAAACATGGCTCATATCTGACCCCTTGTATTGAAACACAAATGAGAAATGAATGTTCAATCTTATGTACTGCTCTGCATTTTCTACTACAGAAATTAAAAGGTACAATTCCCAAATATCCTAAAGTAACTTTAAAAATATAAGACTTAACTGTATTGATCTGATGGAAATTATTGTAATTTATTTTAAAGATCTAGCTTTTTTTGTAACTTTGAGCTGGTCCCTTAGCCGCTTTATACCAAAGTTTCAGCAATGTACAAATTTACCTTCCTTGTATGAGTTTTCTGATGTTTACATATTTGTAAGGACATTTATGGTCATTGCATAAAAAGTCCAAAGTTCAGCTTAGAAAATAATTCTTGCAAAGTTCAGCTTAGAAACAATAATTCTTGTTTTCATGTTACTAAATGCAGAATCATTGTTTGTGTAGATCTAGACTAAAACAAATAACTCTAGCCCTTCTACTTCAACACACATAATGGGAATCCTGTTTTCTTCATATTTGAAAATACCTTGTGAAACACATACTCTGGCCAGCCACTAAGCTTTATATGTTGTTACTAAAGATTAAAAAATAAGAACCATAGGTGAAGCAAGTCCTTTCTCACCCCACTACTTCACATTTTGTGTCTAACAACTGTTCCTGCAAAGTTGGCACAGGTTCTATAGTAAGATTTCTAGCCTGAGCATAACCATTCTTTCCAGCTTCCACTGAAAAGAAACAATCCAAGAATTTCCTGATGTTCAGATAATCAAAACATAGAGAGCAGATTTTGGTTTCTTGCCAGAGACCATTGTGCCACTTAGAAAGCGCAGAGGAGCCAAATTTTGTCAGTGGTGACTCAGTGGAGAATTCACTTGATGGGGGGAGCTCTAAACTAGTGTACTGTTTGCAGCATGGTGCAAGTGTCAGCTGCCATCCCAAAATGTGGACATGAAGAGTTTCACCATACTATGTTGATCCTACACTGGTGTAACTTGGAGCAGTCCCTAGGTTGCTCTAAAACACCTGAGAAGACTTATACCATTCCAATATATCAGGCAGCAACCATAGGCCAATCCCCCTGTCCATAGATCTTAGATGCAGGGGCAAATCTAGACCACAGTTTCCTTCCTTTCAAGGATAAATTAACAACTTAAAATTCACTATTAAAGCATGTGTTAAGCCTTAACAAAATTAGGTACTAAAAATACGCTGTGTCTATGTGTGGGTCTTTGGTTTGGATGGAAGGGTTGCTGATTACTTTTCCTGAGCAGTTCTTTTGAGGGGAATATTCTATCTTTCACCCAGAGAAAACCAATTGTCATTTCAACCGAAAAGAGAAAAATAGTTATTTATATTGCAGGAAAAGCCACATCTCTTATAGTTGGTTACTGCCAGTGATGTGTACAGCCATGGCCTATGGTCACCTAATATTGTTTAGATCAGTAATTAGCCAATAAGAGTGAAATAAAGATCAGAAACTAGAAGAGAGATTTTTGGTGAAGAATTAGTCTGCTAGATTTTAAGTATTCATCTTCAATCAAACAAATTTGCATCTTTTTCTATAAGTAATTCACAGTGACAAAGGCACTTTACAAGATAGGGCTCCAGTTAAATGTCTGCCAACTACTATTAGAGCTGTAGATATCCTGTACCCTGTAGTCTTCCAGGTGAAGTAAAAGGACCAGAATTTCTCAAGCAAAGAAACTTGATGAACATTAGAGTCAGTACACTACATGATGAATCATAATCTCACCAATCCAGGTTTAAACCCTATTAAACTATAGAAAGCCAAGTACAAAACTGCTCTCTGAAATTCTTCAGTGCAATGTACTGTTGCATCTGATATTGATAATACCTTTCTGGCTATTTAGAGAGTTTATAAGGTAATTTATTTGGTGATTATTGGTCAATCAGCTGCTCTATTTATATAGGATGTGTTATTGCAGGGCAACAATCTAACTGCAAGAATTAGTTGAATTCAAACTTTATACCTTTAGTGAATAGTTTGTGTGTTTTGGTTTCCTCTCCTCAGTATATAAATTTCATTTATTACAGCTCCTTGGTGTATATGTAAAGCAGAGCTAGATCAAAATAGGACACATTGATGACTCATGAGGATTCTTAACAATTCCTCAAATATGGGATATTCATAATGCTGCTCAAGATACATTTTAGGCAAAAGAATGAGTGAATAAGGGGACTTTGAACCATACTTCAAAGGTCAGCATACTGAGACGTTGTCAGGCTAATGAAGGAAGGATATGTGAAATGTTAAGTGTCCTCATCCACACACCAAGAATGATGGTTATTCCTAAACTTAGGAATAACAGGAATAACACACTAATTTGTTTATTTTAGAGACCATCTCTTTTTCTGTACTATCAGCTGTCAGAATATAACATTCAGAAAAAGGTGGTCTCTCAGGCTATGTCTATATAGCAGAGTTATTTCAGAATAACAAAGAGCGCGTCTATACTACAAGATTTTATTTCAAAATAATGTCGAGCTGGAGGACTTCTTACTCCGACTCATGGTAATCCTCATTTCGTGAGGAGTAAAGGAAGTTGAAGGAAGAGTATTCTTCCTTTGACTTCCTGCTGTGTAGTCAGTGCCAAAAGCCGAATTAAGCTATTTCGACTTCAGCTACGCAGTTAACGTAGCTGAAGTTGTGTAGCTTAATTGAACTGCTTGGTAGACATGCCCTAAGATAGCCTGAACCCCAAACAGAAGATCTGTTGTCCTTTGAACTGCACCAGGGTTTTGTTAATTGGGTAAACAGCTCTGCAGTACTCTCATTTGAGAAATGGGTAAGAGAGAGACTGCATGAAACAGTGGTGTGTTCCTATCAGTTAGTAAACATCCAATACAAAAAAAAGACACTTTTTTTTTATGTAGGCCATATATTAACTTACATGTACCTCGTGCTATGCATGTAGGGGCCTGAATTGACCCACTGAAATGATTTAATCTAACATGTCTCCCCTTGCTTGTAGAAGGGATTTACTGTCTGTTACTGTCAAAAGGGATTTACTGCAGTAACATTCTCTCAGTATACACATACAATGGAGCATAGGATAAACAGCCAAAATATAAAGACCTGCTTTAAAAACTGATCCGTATTCCAAGTCTCAGTTCTTTCTTACTGCATTGCAGATACTCCTATATGCAACTCCGTGTTTCCCACAGCCAGCAAGTACAAAATCAGTTTCCCAGCAACCAGAGTTAAAAACAGCTTTTCTCCTGTTACTTTTCCTACAGAGGTTTTAGCCTAGTTAATTAGGCTGCTTTAATTAACCCTAATATTTATATTGGGATCCCTGCTGATAACTCCACAACTTTCAGGAAACCTCCTAGGTGTGCAGTAAATTAACCCTTAGCTCATTGTAATAATTCATAAGAAAAGAAGAGACAAATGAAGCAGATTGCTGAAGCTTATGTCTTATCATCTTTTTTTTAAAAAGCTTTAAAGCTGTACAGTTTTGCGAAAAGGGTACAGTTTGTCATAACATGTTAAGCAGTTTTCATTCCAAGATCTTAAATATTTCAGTAACAAAAACTAAACTTCACTACATTCTACTGAGATAAGCATGGTTCCCATTTTAATATGAATAAAGTGAGGCACAGAAAAATAAAGTAGTAAATTTACACAAGAACAGACCAGGTAAACAGCAGAGATTGCTGGAGATGATTAGAAGATGATTAGGTGTTCATGAAGGTTATGCAAATAGGAAAAATACTAAGTAGTAGAGAGCCAGAATTGGAGAAATGGCTGCTTATAGAGCAGTGAGTCAGAAGGCAACCCTGAGGGGATAAAAGAACAATGAATGAAACTCAGCCTATGAATCAGTCCCATTATGTAAGGGCCATACAGAAAGATTTCATATAAACCTAGATCGAAACTGCTAATATTGCTTTTTCCCTGATATCAGAAATGCCTTTAAACAATAAAAGGCTGATATCACTGCAGATATCAGTGATATCAGCTGTTTCAGAAAATGCTGTTTCAGAGGTCATGACAGGGAGATATGTGCCATAGTCTTATTCTTTTCAGTTGATAAAACTGAGGCACTGTTCCTTTGATTAAGAATGTCAAAGGAGGTGCAGGCGCAAATTGATAAGTACAAGATGAAATTGAAAAGCAATAAAAACTGAAAGTTGATAAAAGGATGTATTTTTACACAAGACATAATTAGTCCATGGAGCTCAGTTCCACAGGATAGCCTCAGAAGAAGGAGAGGCATATATATAATGATAAAAGCCACACTTATATTAAAGTGCTAAAACCTCTGGGCTACGTCTAGACTGGCCCTAATTCCGGAAGAGTCATGCAAAGCAGGTAAGTCAGAATAGGGAAATCCGCGGGGGATTTAAATGTCCCCCGCGTGATTTAAATAAACATGTCCGCCGCTTTTTTTCCAGCTTGGGGAAAAGCCGGAAAAAAGCGTCTAGACTGGCGTGATCCTCCGGAATAAAGCCCTTTTCCGGAGGATCTCTTATTCCTACTTGAAAGAGATCCTCCGGAAAAGGGCTTTATTCCGGAGGATCATGCCAGTCTAGATGCTTTTTTCCGGCTTTTCCCCAAGCTGGAAAAAAAGCGGCGGACATGTTTATTTAAATCACGCGGGGGACATTTAAATCCCCTGCGGATTTCCCTATTCTGACTTACCTGCTTTGCATGACTTTTCCGGAATTAGGGGCCAATCTAGATGTAGCCTTTATGTTTTGGAGAATAAACCATCCACTAATAGAATTAGGAAGCAACATCTGACACGGACAGATTATTCCATACCTGGCCACTATGAGATTTCTTTCATCTTCCTCTGAAACATTGAGTGCTGTCCACTTGCAGACAGAATCTGATCCAGGAGAGCAGCTCCTGATTTCCTCATATTTTGACTGGTGCCCACTAAAGATTTCTGTGAGAATACCAATTCACTTGGAGGGTCCACATTAGATTTTAATACCAATGTTCAGAGATGGAAATTTATTTTTTCCTGGGTAGCTAATCTAGCAAAATAAATAGATAATAATACTTGTTAGTGGTAGAGCACCTTCCATCCAGATATCTCAAAGCACTTTGCAGTTATGGCTACACAATGAAATAGTTAAATACCATGTCCAATTTGGAGATGGGACTAAATCACAGAGAAGCAACTTGTTCAGGGTCACACAGTGAATTTGTGCCATAGCAAGTATTACAAGCAAGCATTCTGGACTCCCAGTCCTCTGCTCTAAAGGTAAGTCTACACAGCTGCGTTATTTCAGAATAACTGATTTTATCCTGAAATAACATAGTGCACATCTACACTACAAGCCTTTATTTCAAAATAATATTGAGCTGGAGTACTTCTTATTCTGACTCATGGTAACCCTCATTTCACAAGGAGTAAGGGAAATTGAAGGAAGAGTGTTCTTCCTCCGACTTCCTGCCGGGTAGACTGCTCCAAAAGCTGAATTAAGCTCTTTCAACTTTAGCTATGTAGTTGACGTAGCTGGGGTTGGGAAGCTTAATTCAACTTCAGCTCTGCTGTGTAGATGTACCCTAACAGACTCGTACAAATAAAGATAAAGGAGGCTGGCAATTAGAAAACAAACTGTTTATAATATCTCATTTGTTTTAGGATCTGACACGTGGACACCTCTAGAAAGAAGATTGTTTAACAAAGCATTATCCACTTACAGCAAAGATTTTATTTTTGTACAAAAAATGGTAAGGAGCCTTCTGGTTTTGGTGTTTGCCATTTTTAACCTTTTGCTCTTTCATAGCATTATAGAACCATATAAGATTAGGGTTGGAAGAGACCTCAGGAGGTCATTCTTGCCATATTCAGTTTGAGTGAGTCTTCCTGTTCTTCACCCTTTAGTGACAGACTGACTTACTGCATTCACAGAACAAATGGAAGTTAGAGGGATTGCATAATGAATAAAGAATTCAAGAACGTATGTGTGTATGGCACCAGTAGAACTAGGAATTCTGTTACTTTATAAAGTAACAGTAAATTCCAGCATGCGTTTTCAAAATCCTGTTTTTTAAACCATTCCAATCTATTAGCCTGTCTCTCAGAAGCTTGAATAGTTGAGCTGTGGAAATCTGTGGGTTATGTGCTTTATATCTGTGCATCATTTCTGCAGTAGCTGTGCAGATGTAGAAACAAATTGTATATCTGCACAGGTCTCTGATGGTAAGAGTGGCAGCTGGGAGGAACCGAAGTTTAGATTCTCCACCCAGGCAAGGGCAGGTGGAGGGCCTGCAACTCCACATGAGTTCCCGATTAGCTCCCTATGTGGCTCTTCCCAATTATGAATCAGAGTGGGGTGTCTTGGCGCCTCATTCTGACCTGTTGGTATAGAGTTCTGTAGCCCTCTACTAACAGACAATACAAGACAAAAATAAATGGTGGAAACGGGTTGATACCCTCCACACCTGAGAGAATGGGAGAAGAAAGAAAGCAAGCCTCAGGCATAATGAAAAGGATTTACATTAAGCCACCAAAAACACCTTTTCAGCACAGTCAAATTTGAATCCATTGCTGGCAAGACTAGATCTGGGAGGGCAGATACTTCAAAGTGTTGAGAGATCTTGGAACCTTAAAGAATTGGATCTGTGATTCTATGTCAATGGATTATCCGAGTTTCATGTGATACTGAGTTAGTGTGTCTCTCTGTATAGTAGATCTGGGGGATCAGATCATTAAATTATGGCACCAGGTCCAAGTGGTAATGAAACACCACACTTAGTATCAGAGAGATGATAAAGGCAGCGTTTTCAGGTAGATGTTTCTGGTATTCCACCACAAAGAAGGAAAGATGGGAGGCTGGCATTTCTCTGGAGGCAGAGCTAAGGTATTTGAATTGTCATTTTCCATTCTCAAAATGTTTGGGTTTGTGTAAGTAAAACCTTAATTCTGAGTTTTCTGGGTTTTTAACAGTTGTTTTGTTTGGGGAGAAGAAGGGGATTAGAACATCACAATATCCTTCTGAGGATTTTTTTACCTGGCAGTTACTGCTGTGTACGGTCAATCAACATTGTACTGAAGCTTTATCTGGGAATAGCTCATGGGAATGTTCATATAGCAGCCACATAAACTATGGATCTGAGTTTGTCTTGGACTAAAGAAATGAAAAATGGGCTGTCAGAAATTGTGTTCAGTCTGTTATCTTTATTACTCTTGTTTTTTGAGGACAAGTAAAAACAAAACAAACTTTTATAATGTTTGTTGTTGGAATGTTTGTATTATTGCTTGACACTATAGGTGAAGTCTAAAACAGTTGCACAGTGTGTGGAATACTACTACACTTGGAAAAAAATCATGCGTCTGGGACGGAAACATAGAACACGTCTAGCAGAAATAAGAGATGAATGCTTGGTAAGCTTTAAAAATAAACATGAAACCGTAATACCTATAAAAAGGGGGAACGGGGTACATTGTAATTTCATTCTTCTTTCTAACTGTGGAAACTGAAATGTATTCAGGGTGCAAGCATTTATACCAATGTGTATCAGATTCTGCTCTTGCAACATGTATATCTTATGTGTGCTTCTGCTGCTGGTAGCACTGTAACAGAAAAATATTGAAAACCTTCCTGGGTAGGTAGGTGGCTGGGTGGGTGTAATATAAGTACGATTGCCAGTGTAATTCTCAATGTATGAAAAGTTGGACCCTTACTCCTATAGCCTATATCTTTTGAAACGTAATTTGCCTACGCTAACAAAGAAGTCTTAATTTGTATGTGAGTTCAATGCCCTGGTAATTTGGGAAACCTTAAAATGGATACAGATTGAACCACTCTTGTCCAGCAACATCCATGGTCTGGCATGAATTTAGTTAACTGGATGTCCACTTATCATGGCTGTGACCAAGTTTCCTGTAATCTCATAAAGTTTGTTTTACAGCTACCGGTCTTGCTCTCAGTATTCTGTGCTGTTATTTAGCTCTAATTTACCTCTGAATGTCTTCTAAGAGCCCAGTAAGCAGTGGAAGTGTTGGTAATGCTGCTAGACAGTATTGACCTCCCATGGTTCAGCAAATTCTCTGGTTCGGCAATGGTCAGGTCCTCCAAGAGTGCTGGATTAGAGAGATTCAACCTGTAATTTTTTTTAGCAAGTAATTTCACAAGACAGCATGTGAGCAATATTACATTTGCCATAGATGAAGCATTGCATGCTGGGATATGTAAATACCCCAGCTTTATATTAAGGATAAAGATAGTTTTATGTCCTATTGCAGAACTCCACACAGGTAACAACAGTTAATTGTTTTGTTATGAATAGATCATGCAAAGTCACCCATTTGTGGGACAAATAAAAATGTTACAAGAAGGACCCCGAAGTAGGGGTATGTCTATACTGCATTCCTCTTTCGAGAAATCTTTCCTCATTTTATAAGGAGTAAGGGTAATTTCAAAAGAAGGGTTCTCCTTCGAGTGGTCCCCGTGGGTGCTCCACTCTGGGTGCTGGTGTGTCCTCGCACCGGCGACTGGAGACTTTTCTAGCTGTTTCTGCCGCGCCACGCAGGTGCCGTGGTGCCCTCTATTGTCGTTGGAATTGAAGCGCAGCTCCTCAGTTCCTTCTCTACCGTCCTCGGCAGCAGACAGAGCCCTCTGTTTTTTCCTTCTCTCTAAAAATAGTTAAATACCTCGTTTTATTCCCTAGTTACCTCATCATCCAAGTTCTTGAGCCCTATTCGTCTCCCCTGTCTAGTTATATAAGGAAAAAAAAATTCTCGTTGCGGCTTGCCACTTTTCCCCAACCCCTCATGCGCGGCTCGCCGGGCTTCAAATGCTGCGAGTCATGTCGAGATGCCATGCCTGCTTCCGACGGGCACTCCACCTGTATTAAGTGTCTTGGGGAGGTGCACAGACTCAGAAGTGCTTGCACTGCTCCAAACTAACAGCGAGGGCGCACCGAGACCGAGCCAATAGACTAAGGACTCTCTTATACAAGAAGTCCTTCCGTCCCTCCTCAGCGGACTCTCCTACGCTGTCTAGATCACCTCAACTAAGTAAGGGTATGGAGAAAAATCAACCCCCTACCCACTCTTCTTCCACGACTTCAAAAACCGGTCTCTCTCCAACTCCATCCCTATCCTCGGCACCGTCAGCATTACGGGTTAGCACCGAGGATAGGCCAGGAACCTCTGGCGCGTCGCAGCCTAAGACGCAGGCACCGCACAAAAGAGCTCATTCAGAGCCAAGGCAAAAATCAGCGGCACCGACGGCTACGGCACCTAAACCGTCCTCGGCACCGACTGTGCTATCAAAAGAGCGCATGGCACTGAAGCATGCCAAAACGGCACTGTGCTCAGCACCGAAAAAGGCCCTGCCGACAAATCACCTTCGAGCGCTCCGGTGCCGGAGCAAGCCCAGGCACCGTACCACTGAAACTGCATCGCCCCGCACCGTCTCACAAGCGTGAGCAGTACCAATCCCTGGTGCAGAGCCACACCTCCTCGGCACTGCCATCCCCGGGTTCCTCTATCCACTCGGTGAGATCTCTGCGCTCCCCGGCCACTTCTCGCTCAGTCAGTGACATCGGCACCGAACCAAGGAGCAGGTTCTCATCGCAACACTCTAGCCCAGCAAATAGACCTCCATCCTGGCAGCCGGCTACAGTTCAATATGCATACCCTCCTCCTCCGCACCCATGGTATGCACAACAGTATGCTTATCCACCCCCGCCATATACCAAGTACGATTTCTGCAAACAAAGATCTCAGCGCCGTAGACCACAGCAGCAACAACAACAGCAGCACGTCGCACCCCATCCAGCAAGCAGCAGGTTTGAAGGTCACGTTGAGAGCCAGGAAGCCAATCCACTGACACTTCCAACTGGTACCCTTCAGTTCCACCACCCCCTCCGGGCCTTTTTCCACCAATGGTCCCTCATCACCCCGGACAAATGGGTCTTGGATCTGATTCAATCTGGTTACATTATCCCTTTTACCTCCCTTTCCCCCCACCCACCCTCCTACCCTGTCCCTTTTCAGGGACCCCTCTCACGAAACCGTCCTCCTAAAAGAGGTTTCACATCTTCTTCAACTGGGCGCAGTAGAACACGTACCAACACAATTTCGGGGCCGGGGTTTCTACTCAACCTACTTCCTAACCCAGAAGAAGATGGGAGGGTGGCAACTCATACCTCAGACGCCTCAACAAATACATCGCATACCACTGTTTCAAGATGGTCACCCTATCAACTATCATTACCGCGCTTGATCAACACAATTGGCTTTCGGCTGTCGACCTCCAAGACACTTATTTCCACATTACAATTCATCCTGCTCACAGACGCTTCTTACAGTTTACAGTAGGCACCCAACACTACCAATACAGGGTGCTCCCGTTTGGCCTGTCCCCGGCCTCCAGGGTGTTCTCCAAAACCCTGGCGGTCGTAATGGCCTCTCTTCGACGCCAAGGCATCATAATATTCCCGTATTTGGACGATTGCCTCATAAAAGGTGCGTCCTTCGACGAGACGAAGGCCATAACAGATACCACAATAGCCCTTCTACTCAGACTCGGGTTTCACGTAAGTTACGCAAAATCCACTCTACGCCCAACGCAGAGGCTGGAATTCATAGGCGCCCTCATCGACACAGTCACAGCAAGGGCTACTCTTCCCGAGCACAGGTTCACAACGATATGCGACCTTATCCGAGAAGCACAAGCGGTGCCGACTGTCACAGTCTGCCACTGCCTCAAAATCCTCGGTCACATGGTCTCCACGACCTATGTCGTCAGCCTAGCCAGACTCCACATGAGACCTCTCCAGTCCTGGCTCACGACGGTTTACAGGTCCTCCAGAGACCAACTTTCCAAGTCCGTCGCCATTCCTCCACGTATCATCAACTCCCTGCTCTGGTGGACAATTTCTCAAAACATGCTACACGGCGTTCCTTTCCAACGCCCACCTTCCACTCTCACACTTATAACAGATGCCTCACTCATGGGATGGCGAGCCCACTTGGGACACATCACAGCCCAAGGCAAATGGTCATTTATGGAGCAAACTTTCCATATCAACCTCCTCGAGTTATGGGCGGTCAGATATGCATGCCAATACTTCGCTCAGTGCATAGCTCACAAGTCCATTACCATCATGATGGACAACACCACCTGCATGTACTACATCAACCGCCAGAGTGGTGCTCGATCCTTTTCCCTGTGTTCAGAAGCTATCAAGCTTTGGAACTGGTGCCTATCACATGGGGTCACTCTTTTGGTTGTTTACTTTCCCGGGATACTCAACGTCACAGCAGACGCTCTAAGCCATATGTTTATGGACCAGCACGAATGGGAAATCGACAGACGCGCCCTCACTCCGCTCTTCCTTCATTGGGGCCAACCGGAAGTGGACCTCTTCGCCACAAAGAACAACCGAAAATGCCACCTCTACTGCTCCAGAGGAGCCCTGGGGAAAAGTTCCCTCGGAGATGCCTTTTCCATCACATGGGATGCCTCCCTCCTGTATGCCTTTCCCCCCTTCCCGCTCCTACACAAAGTCCTCAACAAGATCAGAACGGACCAGGCGCTAGTCATTCTAGTGGCACGTGCGTGGCCCAGACAAACGTGGTATCCTTACCTCCTCAAGATGGCAGTGACAGACCCATATCCCTTTCCTCTCCACCACAACCTCCTTTCGCAGAACCACAGTCAGACTCTTCATCCAAACTTTCTCAAGCTCCATCTCCATGTCTGGCTCCTTCATGGCTCCAGGATGCCGAGACTGCCTGCTCGGAACAAGTGAAGGGCATTCTAATTAATAGTAGAATATGTTCCACCAGGAAAACCTACCTGTACAAATGGACTCGTTTTTCCCACTGGTATGCTCAAACCCACGCAAGCCCGCCACACCTAGCTCCTGTACATACCTTACTGGACTACTTACTATCCCTAAAACAGTCCGGCCTAGCACTTAGCAGTATCAAGGTACATGCCACCACTATAGCGACCTTTCACCATTCCAGGCATGGCGCTTCTTTTCTCGCTGACCCACTGACTAAGCGCTTCTTTAAGGGACTGCAGAATACCTTTCCTCCTGTCCGTCCACCAGTCCCCATTTGGGACTTGAACCACGTTCTAAAGAGCCTGATGAAACCGCCATTCGAACCTATAGCTACTTGCTCCTGGTCTCATTTGTCTATGAAAGTAGCCTTCTTCATCGCCATTACCTCTAGCAGGAGGGTGAGTGAGCTTGCGGCCTTGATGGCCGACCCTCCATACACTGTATTTACAAAGGACAGGGTGATACTCCGACCCCACCCTAAATTCCTCCCTAAAGTACCCTTCCCCTTCCAAGTGAATGAACCCATACACTTACCTGCCTTCTTTCCAAAGCCTCACACTGACCCAATCCAGACTGCATGGCACACTCTTGACATCTGACGAGCTCTGGCGGTCTACGTAGATCGCACGAAGCCGTGGCGAGCCTCACCTAGACTCTTTATCTCTTATGCTGAAAAATCTAAGGGGCAAGCAGTCTCATCTCAAAGAATTTCTAAATGGATTACATCCTGCATTCGAACTTGTTACACCCTATATGGCAAGGACTTACCTGGAACTATCTCAGCTAATTCCACCAGGGCGGTAGCTTCCACGACCGCCTTCCTTCATACCGTTCCACTGCAAGACATTTGCAACGCTGCTACCTGGTCATCTGACCACTCGTTTGCGCAACATTATGCTCTTTCCGCTTCCATAGCATCCTCCATGGCAGTGGGACAAGTTGTGTCATCCACAGTTATTACCACACGGCTCCAAACCCACCTTCGCGAGCCAACAACTGCCGTGTAGTCACCCAGAGTGAAGCACCCACGGGGACCACTCGGAGGAGAAGAAAGAGTTACTCACCTTGTGCAGTAACGGTGGTTCTTCGAGATGTGTCCCTGTGGGTGCTCCACTACCCTTCCTCCTTCCCCTGCTTGGAGCCTTATACTCTAGCGAGTAGAGAAGGAATGGAGGAGCCGAGCGTGCAGGCACCCTTCAATTCCAGCGACACTAGAGGGCACCACGGCGCCTGCACGGTGCGGCAGAAACAGCTAGAAAAGTCTCCAGTCGCTGGCACGAGGACGCACCAGCACCCAGAGTGGAGCACCCATGGGGACACATCTCGAAGAACCACCGGTACTGCACAAGGTGAGTAACTCTTTCTTTTCTTTTGAAATAACGTCTAGACAGCGTTTCTTTTTTCGAAATAGGGTATTTTGAAATAACACCTGGACGTGATTATGCAAATGAAGCGCAGGAAATTCAAATCCACGCTTCATTTGCAATTTTGCTCAGCTGCATTTGCATTCCTCTCTCGAAAGAGGAATGCAGTGCAGACATACCCTAAGAGACTAAGTGATGCTGTGTTTCAGAACTTTTGCTAGTGTTATACCTTTCTTTTTAGTCTTCCTTAAATTTAATTTTGGTTTCAGACAAGTGGGGAAGAGGAAGATTTAGAGGATGAGGAGGAGATGGAAGAAGACAGAAAATCTATAAAAGAAGAGGAAAGTGAAATGCAGAAATCTCCTGAACCACCACCTATAGCTCTTAGTGCACCCATAGACCTGCCACCTCTTCAAAGTCTCACATTTTCTGCAGCCTCTTTTACCTGTGAAATGCCAAACTGTGGTGCTGTAGGTATATTTGATATCTTTAAAGCATGTTGGGGGCAGTATTGTCCAGTGGATAGGAAACTAGATGTGCACTGAATAGACTGGGGTTCTATGTTTAGCCTTGCCACTGATCTGCTGCACAAGTCATTTCACCTCTCTGTGTCTTACATTTACTATCTATAAAATTAGGGATAAATATTTAGCCCCTAGATGGATGGATGAAAAAGCTCCACATAAGGTCCAAGTATTATTTTTGTATACTGAAAGAATAATGAAATAACTGAGAGTGCTACTCATTATATTACGTTTTTGTTTCTGTAATGTACTATCTATTTGAAAGTCTGTCTGTCTGTTAGTTCAAAAACTCCTCCTAAACAGTAAGAGCTAGGATCACCAAATTAGGTATGCAGCTTCCTCTTATCATAGCTTAAAGCTGATTGTGCCTGGAAAATGGGATGTGCTTGCAATGGGATTGTTTCTCATAAAACCATAGAGAAGAGAGACCAGAATCATGACACCATGTTTATTTAAATCCCGCGGGGGATATTTAAATCCCCCGCGCATTTCCCTATTCCAAAGTTCTAAATTAGCATGGCTATTCCGAAGAAGGGGCCAGTGTAGACACAGCCGAGCTGTCCAGAGTTGCCACTGCTAGGGGACAGGTGGTCCTTCTATGGCCCACACCCAGCCTTACCTAGACCTGCCCCAGCTGGGGGACATGCATTCTGCCTGTGGCTATGCCTGCTGGAGCTACAATGGCCATGGAGAGGCACTTCTCACCTGGTCCCAAGCAGGGCAGTCTGTATACTGCACCCCTCAGCACCAGCCCTTTTCATGAAGAAAAACAAAAAATTAATTGAATTCAGGACCTGAACAATGCCAGATGAATCTTCTAGTGAGTAAATATTTAACTTCAATCGTGTATAATTGAGAACAGAATTGGCCAAATGTCTTCTTTGTATTCTTAACCAGTGCAGTATTCTATATATCTGTCGTGTAAAGTAAATGTATTTCTCTTTTTGAACTGCTGTTCTAATGCAATTTCTTTTTTTCTTAGGTGTTCAGCTCCAGACAAGCACTAAATGGTCACGCTCGCATTCATGGTGGTACAAACCAGGTGACAAAACCACGATGCAATGTTCCAGGCCAAAAGCAAAAATCTACCACGCAGAGTGGATACTGCTCAGTCAAGAGTTCCCCTGCACACAGCACGACAAGTGGCGAGACAGACCCGACAACAATTTTTCCTTGTAAAGAGTGTGGCAAGTAAGGGACAACGTCTGTCTGTAATATTACAGAAAATTTGTCTGCTCATATTCCAAAGAAAAGAACTGCAGCAAGTTTCTAGTAGTAATTTATTTTCCTGTGATTGCTTCAAAGGAGTATTAATTTCCTTTGGTATGCTGTGACATTTTTTTCCTCTACCCACCCAAAAAAAAACCATTGGACTGCGCTCCATGACCACCTACCCATATCTGTTTTGAGAAACTGTTTTGGATATTGTTTGGGAGCTTTGGACAGTTTGCCTACTGTATTCAGTCCCTATGCAAGAATTATGCTGCCTACTTTCAGCATAAGGAGGCAGATAATCCTAGCTTTTTTGTTCAGGAGATGAAAAAAAACCTCAGGTAGCTCAACTGATATAGTTTCCTTTCAGCTGGATATGGTATCGTAGACCTCTAAAAGAAAAAAAAACCAATACAGCCCCTATAAAGTGGCCAAGCTATGCCTGTACCTGCCTACAAGGCAGTGAGTTGAAAAACACTTTCATGAAAGTATCACATAAAGCAGACATTTTGGGTGCAGATACTGATCAAATCTTGAACAGTTTTCAAAATTGCAAGGACTGATGCCGTTTCAGAATAAAGCAGCTAAGTAGTTTAATAATGTTAAGATCTCTATTCCATGTAGTTGGGATTTGAAAAAATAACATTTCAGTTCTGTATTCCGTGGCCAGTCTTCATGGAACTCTTCACCTGAGCATGATTTTGGGAAGTCTGACTTACAATTTGTTAAATGTTTAGAGTTGGCAAGTGCTCTAGTAGATGGAAGTGATATCCTAGGCAGGGATAGCTACAAAACATAAATTAACTCTTCCAAAAGATAGAGAGGAAAGATGCATCAGCAGTTAAGGCACTAGCTAGGGGGTCCCAAAATTTGTATTCAGTTTTCTTTTCTGCCACATACTTCCTGTGTGAGTCTGAGTAAATCAGTTAGGGTGAGATTCACAGTGGCATTTAGGTGCCCAAGTACTTTGTAAATCCCAACCTTAGTGTGTCTGTGCCTCATTTTTCTATAAAATGGGGATATTAGCACTCCCTTATGTTTGGGAGATAAGTACATTGACAGTTGTGAGGCATTCAGATACTGAAGCCGTTGGGTCCATATAAATGTTTAATGGCAAGAGCATAGACTGCAGAAACCTGATAATCTCTCCCTGAAGCCCTTCACGTGGTACATAAGTTTTCTCTTCACCATCCTTTCCTTCAAGGCAAGGAAGCAAAGCACATCAGAGTTTTGTTTTTTTTCAAAAGCAGCAGTAAGATGTCATCTGAAATGTTCTTTCTTCTCTTGAAATTTGTAGGGTGTTTTTCAAAATCAAAAGTCGCAATGCTCATATGAAGACCCACAGACAACAGGAAGAACAGCAAAGGCAGAAGGCTCAGAAAGCTGCTGTTGCAGCAGAAATGGCAGCCACTATTGCAAGAACTACTGGTCCAGTTGGACATGGTTTGATTCCTCTGGATCATTTGAGTTTGATTAAACACGTTGAGCATGTAGATAACCTTGAAGATGATGTTGTTCAGGAGTTAGGAGATGTCATGGAAGATACTGAAGTCATGGATGCTGACCTTTTGTTGGATGATGAAGATACAGATTTACTTCAGGATGATGCTGAGTTGTGAATGTAGAGTTGTCACATTCAGACAGCTACTGAATATCTCCTGAATGTATCAGTCAGGAAACATGGACTACCGGTTTATTTCTCACTAATTTTTAAACTACCTGTTTAAAAATGGTAATTCTTTTATCCAGGTCTAGGGGAAAAGATATGCTTCCCACCCATTTTTTAATCAGTTTGTGTGTTGGGGAAAAATAAATAATTGGCACAAATATTCTTATATAAGGTGTTTTATCTGGGTTCTGCTTCATTGAGATAATTTAAAACCGCAAATAACAGAGAAATTCATGTTTCTATTTCCATTTCCTTCCAAACTTTTAACGGAAGGACCTTTAATTCTTAACTCTTCAGAATTTTCTTATTCTCAGTTCAGTATAACCTGGACTGTGTTTCATTTTACATATTTCATTCTGGCCCTATTTACTAGGAAGGATCTATTGTTATGCACTTCTGACTGGATTAATTGCTTTCAATGGATTTTGCAGTATTTTCCTGATAGTACCCTATGTTTGTTGGCGATGCTGACATGATGTATTTTTCTGTTTTTCATTCTTGTACCTGGAGCAAAAACAAATCTGACTAAATATGAAATATTACAAGAGTGACTATCCGTTCAACAGAAAACTTTTTAACCTGTACCTGTTAGCTTTCAAGAGATATTGTTTATACTGTACATTTTAGAGCTTCCATTTTAATAGGTTTCAAAAAGAGAGATCCACTAGTTTCTGAATGATGCAGTCTAAGGTTTGAAGATGGTACTACTATGGTTCACTTCAATTAAAGTGGAGCAAAAACTCACATCTTCTCATTGGAAAACTGGATTAAAAGCCCTGCATTTGTAATTGGGCAGCACTGGTGATACCTTCTGTTGTGTCAATAAATTGTGCTGTTGACTAGCCCTTTCAGAGGTTTTAGAGGTTTTGTACAATTGAGCAGTGCAGGAGCATATTCCGGAGAACACCAAATGTCTTTCTCCACAGACAGGATGGGAGGAGTGAAGTTGTTGGAAGATCTACTCTGCTTCAACAGCACACTTCCAGAAATTTAAATATATGCTTTTTTTTATCCTTCCTCGGCCTGAAATATTCTTGTGCTGTTTTTGAGTATTCACTTACCTTTACATCACACTCAGATTGTTGTGTGTTCAATATGACCTTTATCCAGCAAAGGTGGGAAAATGCTTACACTAACTCTCCCTGCCCCCCTTGTTTTCTGGCCAAGACTTACATACAATATCGCTAACCTTATCTGTACTGACCTTAATATGACACATTCTCCACAGATATACAGTGCTGGATTCATAGCGTTGCATCTAAACCACATGAAGGATTAGATAGTGCTTGGGTGCACAACCTTTCCTTACAAAGTGGCAGTTTGAGAGCTCTTCTCAAAATAAAATACTGTAAATGTTTTGGGGGCTTCACAACCATACTCTTGTGAATCGTGTATATGAGAACAGGAGTGCAAATTGTATAAAACCATTGTATGAAAATAATTTCAGCTCTTCCTGATACCTTCTGGGTTTTTTTGTTTTTTAACAATAAGAATGTTTCGTTCATTTGCCACAATGTCTTGACAATTTGTGTAGTAATAGCACATACTCTTAAACAGATCAAGCAAGAAGATGGGCCTAGTTCTCCACTGTCTTCCTCTTGTGTACTTACACCTGTGCAAAATGTGGGGTAGAATGCTATCAAATAATATTGTTTCTTAATTGACCATGTAAGGTGCAAAACCAATGGGAATCAGGATCCATGTCTACACAGGATTATTACTTGAGTAAAGACCATTTTTCGGTCAAAGCCAAGCCTACAAGGCCAAATCCTCAAGTTCTTAGTCAAATGCTCTGCTAATCAAGAATGATCCTTGTAGGTAAGTGGAAACCACTTATCATTTTCAAGTTGCAGTTTCCCATGAATTCTTTTTCTGGTGGGTGGAGTTTCTTTCTCCCTTTCTGTGGAAGAACAGTCAGTTCCCTATGCCTGTGACTCTCAGGAGATCTGACAGAAAGCCTATGTGCCTGTACTTCCACTTGGCACTAGGCCATGTCCTGGAGCATGAATTCTGTACTCTGGGCAGTCCACAGAGGCTTAGACTCTTGTGAGTGGAATCTATAGACATTCTAAGTATTTGCAGGATCAGGACTTTTGTATGCAGTAACTTGCACTGGAGTCCGTGGGCCTACAGTGGGAAGACTTGATTAGAGCCCACTCCATCCCCTCCAAATCAATGGAGCTTTGAATCCTGAGGGCTCCTCTGTAAAGGAATTTCTTCAGTTGAGTTGGGGAGAATAGAGTGGACACATGCTGTAGAAGTGGCATTTGTCATATGTTGGTAAGTCTGCATACAGAGTGTCTTGAAGGGGCAGGACTGCATAACTCAGGCAAAAATGTCATTGTACTTACGGACAGATTTGCCTGAAGAAGAGCTGAATAAAAATGCTAAAATTTTTGGATCTGACCTCCATAGAAGCTGTTTCAAAAAGAATTCAGATTTATTTTAACTAAATATTAGCCAGATGTCTGTATTAAATCTACATAACTATGCCATAGATCTCCAAGATGAGACAGGCACACTTTTATTTTATACCTAGGAAAATAACAAAAATAGTTGTGACTTGAAATAACCAAAGAGATTGCCTACATAGAACAAATACAGATCCCTGAAATAGTATTATATGATCATTTTTAGCCTCAAACACTGACTCCATATTAAAATGTTGCACAATATGATGTTATATAGATGTTGTTCTGCCTACATGTATCTAAATGTGTTTTTAGTCTTATTTCAGAGAGGTTGTTTTCTTGCTAATAGTTGCTGATGCAAACTGTTGTGTATTATGGGAGGGTTTCACTATTGAATTTAGACCTTTGGTAAATTCTGTACATACAAAGAAAATCAATATATTTTATGAAAAAAATCATCTTATTTTCAAATATATTTAACTGATTTATTTTATTAGACGGTTGTAAATATTGTAGAAGCTCTAGTGTAAAAATATATATTTACTTTTGGGTGGGAAAGTAATGGAAATAAAACTACATATTTAATGTAGTTTGTGATCTCTTCCAGATATAGTTTATATTATTAGCATCTGACTTGCATGCAGTTGAACTTCAGGATGTAACTTATTTAGATTTGTACTAGGTTGGTTTAATTTCATAATCTAGATTTGTTTTTTTGATGGGTTTTTATTTGGATTCCATATACTTGGTACATATCAAAAAGCACTATGTATAGAATATTCAGTACTATCTGTAACAAATAATTGTATTTGTAAATCAAAGGGTTTTATGTAACAGTTTGGCAAAAAGAGGACAGTATTTTCTAGTGAATTTTATACTTTTGATAAAATGTAGTTTGTTGGGTTTTGCTACCGTGATGAAAATTTCTTTTAAATAAATTTGTTTTAAAATAGGGGGTTGACAACAACATTATATATATATATATATTAAATATTATAAATATAATTACTTTATAGATGCTTTAAAAGGAACATTTCTTCATTCAGTCATATGGCATTGGTGTAGCCGTAGTTGGAGTACTCTGTCCAATTCTGGGTGCCACACTTTAGGAAAAATGTGGGCAAATGATAAAATGTTTAGAAAACCAGGCCTATGAGGAAAGGTTGCAAAAATTGGGCTGGTTTAGTCTTGAGAAAAGAAGGGGGAGAGACCTAACAAGTCTTCAGAAATGTTAAGAGATGGAGACAGGACAAGAAGTAATGGGCTTAATCTTTAGCAAGGGAGATTTAGATTGTAATTAGAAATATTTTCCTAAAGTTAAGCTCCAGAACTGTGGAATCTCCATCATTGGAAGTTTTTAGAAACATGTTGGCAAGCACCTTTTGAGGATAATCTAAATTTGCTTGGTCCTGCCACATTGTAAGGATAACTATTACATTGATATTTTCAGAAAGGGAAAAAAATATTTAAAAATTTTGTGCTGCAGTAACCCTAAAGAAACACTAGTGTATTTAATCTTGTTTTGAAAACAACTCTGTCCTCTTGTGTCTCCTGCAATAGTCTTGACTCAATATTTCTGATGCTGCCAAGTGCTAACTTGGTTACTTTGAATGTTCTGCAATGGCGGTTCTCAAACTTTTTGGGCTTTGGAGCCCTTTACATGCGTAAAAATTTACGCGGAGCCCCAGCCGCCCACTGATTGTATGTGTTGCACCTATCGATGTTTCCAGTTTGTTTACCTCTCGGAGCCCCGGGAGCTGCTCTGTGGAGCACAGTTTGAGAAACACTGTTCTACAACTAGAACAGTGTTTCAAAGCTGTTAATGCCTTGTGGTTCTCATCACACATCCTTGGGAAGGGGGCAAGAACAATATAGTAACTCAGCAACGAAAAAGTGTAGCCTGAAAACAGCTCAGAGCCGGGAATGGAAGTTCAAGTATAATGTTTAAGTCTGGGGTGGACAGTTTATTCGATAGTTTAGCAAACGTGCCTATGCTCAGATGTTCTGTAAAGGATGAAGTGTGCGCCCCGCTATGTAATCGCTGCTTGTGTAAGACACGTCGCCTGCTTTATTTCAAATAATTCTGTATCCGTTTCAGAAGCTTGGCACGTTTGCCAAAGACTTTCTTTTTTCCCTGCCTTTTACTTTTGTTTTTCTTTGCTTGCGGGTGGAGTTAGTTTCACCCCGCACCCAAGCCGGGCTGTAGATAAAAACACACTCAAGATAATCCACAATTAACGGGCCCCTCGCCTCGCTCCCGCCAGGGGCTCTGGGGCCGCAGCCTGCTCCTGTATCCCGGCACGATCCCGCGCGCCAGTAGGGGCTGAGGCCAGGCCCGCCCTGTGACCCGTTCCTGCGCACTAGCAGCCCCCCCCCCCCCCCCCCCCGCCGCTGGGCCAGCACCGGCTCCCTGCGCGGCGCCGCGAGACACAAAGGCGCGTTCCAGGGGTCACGTTGCGGGGGGGGGGGGCGGCTCACAGCTCAGGACAAGAGGGGGCGGGGGGTTGGCTGGGCCGGCCCCTCTGTGCCGCTCCCATCGCTCAGCCTGCCCGCGGTTCCACGCCCCCCGCCCCGCTGGGCTGGACTGGGAAGATGACGCGGGAGGGACCAATGGAACGCGCCCTGCGCTGCCTGGACTGGGGGAGGGGCAAGCGGTAAGTGCGCGCTGGGGTGGGGGGAGCGGGAAACTGTTCTGCGTCACGTGGACGGCGGCGAGGTCTGGCACCTGCGCGAAAGCCGAGCGCGAGCCGCAGACTTACAGGTGCGAGGGCGAACTCTATGGTAGCAGGTTGCGAGCGGGGCCGCTCTGTATTTCCGGGTTAAGCTCTATGGTGGGGTGGCTGCCGGAAGTTTCCGGGGGAGGGGTGGGCAAGATGGCGGCATGGGGAAGGGTGAGCCGGTTGTGGCGGTTGCCGCTCTGTCAGGTACTGGGGGGGCGGGGCGCCCGCACCAGACCGATGCTCCGGTTTGCATGCTGGAGCCCTCCGATTCGCCCCCGCTCTCAGCGCGCTGGCGGACACGAGTCAGAGCCCTCTCCCTCCCCCCCCCCCCACTTGGCCGGCGCTGAGAACTGAGCGGCTGCAGCCGGCTCGCGTTCCTGGGCCGTAGAGCCCCGCAGAGCCGGGCGCCCTGAGTTGTTGGGTAGCGCCTGGGAGCCCCGCTCCTGGACCAGGCTCCCAGCCATAGGCAGAGCTGAGGCAGCCCCCCCCCCCCCCAAGTTGACAATCCGGGGTCTGAGGATGTTGAGGATTAGTTGAAATGCTTATTGGATAGTGGACTGGTCAGTTCCCCCTGCCCCTGTGCCTCCATCACCCCGGTCTCCATGGCATTTCCACAGAACCTGGAGTCACCTGGAGCCCCGGCTCCATGTGGTGCTGCAGCTTTGAAATGCTGTAGAGAACCCTGGGATCAGCTGACACCAGGCTCCATGGGGGTGCTTCTGCTTTGAAATCTACATTTCAAAGGAGAAATGCGGAAGTGCCTTTGGACTAACCAAGTAGTCAATAGAAATTCCACTGACTACTCGACTAGTAAATTAATGTATATTTATATCTTTACATGGAGCTTTATGTTAAGGGATGTGGCTTATGGTTCCAGTTAACTGGTAGCTATACTCTACACAATTGCCTTTATTTTGAACTGATATCAAGCTGGAGGACTTCTTACTCCAAATCATGGGAACCCTCATTTCATGAGGAGTAAGGGAAGTCGAAGGAAGAATGTTCTTCCTTCAACTTCATGCTGTGTAGACAGCACCAAAAAGCCGAATTAAGTTATTTCGATTTCAGCTACACAATTGATATAGCTGACGTCTTAATTCAACTTTAGCCCTGCTGTATAGCTGTACCCTTATTGTGCTAACAAAGTTAGCAAGCTTCAATTTTTGTACTGAATTCTTACTCTCAAGTGTTTTTATAATTATGGGACTTTGTAATGTTGGTAATCAATTAGTTTCTTCCCCCTTCTCTTATTTTGGCCATAATTATATATGCAGTAGATAACGAGTTCTTTTTTTTTGTATCCATGTAATGCAAAGTAATTATTAATCCAAGATTTTTTTTCCTGTGTGAGCTCATCAGATTTGCATTTCCAACACACAAACTTTAATGTGGAATTTCTGCACAGATCAAAGGAAATCTCCATATTGGTTGAGTTCTGAATCCTTCTAAAAAGATAGCTTGCAAATTAAACTAGTCATTTTATTATGTGCTTAGCTGAGGTGACATTTATTATAAATTCTAGGAGTAAATGGACTTTGTTTAGGAATCAGTGTTGTTTATTCAGGCCTGTGCATTGGAATAGCAGCTGCTGCCTTTTCATGTTCTTAATGAAGACCTTCCCAACTTGGGTCCACCTTCATTGCTGTGTTCTGTGCCATCTTTGGAGCAAGAACAAAATTCTTCTAACTAGTATGTGTTTCATTGCTCTGCACCAGCACTGTGTATGGGTTTCAAGGTACAAGAGAGCCTCGCTACAAATTGATTAATTTAATCTTTCATATGCTAATTTCTTTATGGTACGTCCAGATTTACATTTATGTATTAGTCTAGAAAACAAAAACTAGCTTTTAAATGTATATTAAGCTGATTACTTTACATTTGAAAGACGGCAGCTAATGATTTAACTCATCTTCACAGGGATCAGGAACTTTCTCTGTAAAGTACTCAAGCAGGAATATGCAAAAGGGATATAGTTTTTTTCAGTAAGTATAACATTTAAATATGAAGTCTGAAAAACCTGGAGCTCTTAATTTGCAATCACATTAAATGTGTTTTTGTCTCTCTCCTGCTAACTAGAAACAAGGACTTGTGGGTTCAGTTCTCAGGATTTCACACCGATTTACACCATCATAAGGACAAATCTTTGGTATGTGACTAAGTAGACTTTCTTATTATATGCATTACACAAACTCAGAATTATTTGTGTATAAGTGAGGGTTTTTTAATATGCAAAATCCACATTAGGAAAAGAATACTTATGAGTTGGATTATTATTCATTGAGGTCTCATTTTAATGAGGTACTAGGTTACAAACTATTTAGAATAGAAAGATAGAATTCTTGTGGGAAATCCTTTCATTTTAAAATATGTATCGTATATACTTTAAAAGGAGAAACTTTAATTCCCATTTTACTTAAACTCCTTCTGCCAGGATAAGAGCAAACATAAAATGTTTATGTATTTCTCATTAGTTGTCAATTGACAACAGTGCAGGGACTGAGAAGGTGACTCTTCTCTAGTGCCAAAGTAGTATTAGATTGGTTTTAGGGAAGAATCTGCAGCTCTTCAGTTAACTTCCATTGTTTTGAGTCCTCTTGAAAAGCCCATGCTCTCCTGTTCAAGAAAATGTATCGTACTAGCTTCTGAATGCTCAAAATTTAGAGGCCTAGTCTATGCTGGAAAAATAAGGTAGTCTAACTATGGGGTTTTTTTAGGGGGTATATGCTCAGCATAATTAAGGCAACCTAACCAACCACTGTTGCTTCCACTGTTCTTTCATAGACCAAAGTACTGCCTCTTGCAGAGGTAGATTGCCTGTACTTACAGGAGAATATAGGTCAGTGGGCTTAGTTGTGGTGCTGTAGTGTTTTAAGTGTAGCTGTACCATACGTTAGTGTTTCTCAGAGTATGTTAACTGGCTGAGGCACTTTTGTTTATTTACCGGTGCTGCGGCTATGGAACCTTGCAGCTCTATTGGCTCCATTTCACTGCTTGCAGCCAAGGAGAGCCGTGGGAAGCGGTGTGAGGCAGGCCGCTGCTTCCCGCAGCTCCCCTAGGCTGCAAACAGCGAAATGGAGCCAGTAGGAGCTGCTGGTAAATAAAGAAACTGCTGCAGCCAGTTAACAGGTTTCTCAAAGTGCTTTCGTGGACCACTTTGAGAAACACTGCCCTAAGTCATGCACTGCTCTTCTGTCCTTGACAGAATTGGTAATAAGTGGCTAATGAGCCACAGGGTGGCAGTACTATACATAAATTAGGTTAATATGACTATAGTATTTTTCCCCAGGCAGGATAGTAGGATGTATAGGATAAATGTGTATTGTATAAATTGGTTAAGGGTTATAGAGAGCTGTCACTTAACTTGTCTCTTTCTTACAAAATCTAGGTATCCATTTCAGATGAACCAGACACGTTATACAAGAAATTATCAGTTTTAGTTAAAGGTCATGATAAAACTGTGTTGGACAGTTATGAATATTTTGCAGTGCTTGCTGCTAAAGAACTTGGTATCTTAATTGAAAAAGTGTAAGTGTGTGTGTGTGTGTGACCTTGTTTGGGTTTCTACTTGTAAAACAACACTTGTTATGGAATCCATACTTCTAGAGTTTTGAGGTATGGCCAGGAGCACTTGCTGTGCAAACCTCTCAGGGTTTCAGAAGTTAAAGGCTTACTCTGAAGGTATTTTTTAACTAATTTGAAGCCACAGGGATAATATTTCCTTGAATCTCTAAATGACTTTCCTTATAAAATTTCAGGTTTTTTTTTAAAGTTGGCTTTACACAGTGTGTTTCACACATCAGTAGGATAAAATAATAGTTAAGGACCACACAGCCAAAAGCAATATCTATTACACATTCAGCACTACATTAAAGCAAGACATCCGTAAAATATCTTGCCCAGGGTTGTATTTAAGTACTTTTTCAAACTTGTAAAGACAGCATCACTGACCATGTAAGCAGTCCTATTATCATCTAGCTGAATTTAGTGGTCATGATTTTCTTCTCTGTGTCTTCTAATAATTTTGTTTATTAAGCCAAAAATGTGCCCTCCCCCCCCCCCCCAGGCGATTGTGATACCAAAATACACTGGTACTTTTCACTCTGCCTTGTTCACTTTGCAAAATACCAACTAAAGCAAAGCATTAAGTCCTGATGGGTTGTTTATAGATATGATAAACAATACTTTGATTTAAAAAGGGATTTGAATGTGATTTTAAATATGAAATAATGTGTTTAAATTGCATGTTAGACATGAACCTCCCAGGAAGATAGAACGATTCACCCTTCTAAAGTCAATACATATTTTCAAGAAGCACAGAGTTCAGTATGAAATGAGGACACATTATAGATGTCTGGAGGTGAGTGTATTGAGGAAAGAAGAGAGCTCAAATAGAACTTCATACATATGAAAATGCAATTTTGACAGTACAATTCCTGAAATCTCCATGTACTGATTTTACATTTAACTCCAGAATACAGATCTTCCTAACGCTTTTTCAATGGATACTAAAAAGAATACTTATCTTTGATGCACTTCATGCACCCTGCATTTAAAATATTATGTAGCCTTAGCCCTACTGTTCTATGTCTGTTGGGAGAAGGATATTGTTGTTTAACGTACGTGTGTACCGTGCCTAGCAAAGTAGGTCCTGACCTAGTTTAGGATGCTATGTAATTCCTAGGAGTGGCCTTTCTAAATATCAGCTGCACAAATGAAACTCTAGGTTAATCCCAAGAGGCTCTGTAAGTAAACAAAGGTGTGTGTTTCTACAGGTGCAGAATATAGGTATTAGGTAAACTCCTGATTTTTGGAGTGCTTGCTCCTACTTACTGTGAAGTTTGAGTGCACAAAGATTATGCTAATTCTTTGCCTATGATGAAAGGAAGGTTGAATCCTTTGCTATGTGTTCTAGCTTCTCTGACTTTGAGGAAATTTTCCCATCAATGCATGTGCCTATTTCATTATACAGCAATATACTAATAACAGAAAATATGGCTACTTTTATTTCAAAACACTTTCTGTGTTGTTTTAGTTAAAACATTTAACTGGCAGTACAGCTGATGTCTATTTGGAGTACATCCAAAGAAATTTACCAGAAGGGGTTGCCATGGAAATAAAAAAGGTATAATTGAGTTGCTTTCTTGAATTTCAAATAGAGTTATGGATGAGTCTAGTTTTAAGATGAATCAGATGACAAATGGCAGCCATTGATGTCTGCTGGGACTATCATCAAGTGTTGTCTCTGAAATGACACTCTGGATTGGGGAGAAGAGGAGTTTTCTGGGGAGCAAGGGATCCAAATAGTAGGAAACACAAGATGAAGACGAGATGGAAGCTTTTTTTTAAAATGGCTTCTACCAGTTGTTCTTTTTTCAGTATCTAAATAAGTATTTGTAATTTGATATAGGTAAATATGAATACAGCAAGATAATTTATTCGGAATGAGGGAGTTTGTCACATCCAAGGTGCAGATTGGTAGATATAATTGTTTGCTTTGTTTTGTAGACCAAATTAGAGAAGCTACCTGAACATATTCAGAAGCCAGTTTGGGACAAGCTACCTTCGGTAGAAGAAACTGCAAGCACATCATGAGCTGTTCATGTACTAAAGCTCTTCTATGCCTGTTAACATCAGTTCAGTCTCTGCCTGTTCATATTTAAAAAACACAGCATCTTAACAGGCCCTCAATCCAATGTCAAACCCTGTCTTAATTTTTTTACAAAGTGAGCATGAGACAGGTCTCTTGCTTCCCTAATTATCAGCAAGTGTGGATCCCAGCCCATTAGCAGAAAGACTGAAGTGCTGTGAAAATGTTTTGACTATCTTTTTCTTTGTTCAAAGTCCTATGTAGCCAAAATGATTAATTTAAAATGAACAGTAATAGTTTATTTGTGCATAAACAACACAGGATTTATGAATGTACTGTCACTGAGGTTGCTATGTGAAGCACATATCTTGAAGTTCTTACATGACTCAAAGTATTTTTTGCTGGGGTAGTCTCCTGAAAAAAGGATGGCAAGAAAGGGACCCAAGGTCAGACACAAACTTGGGTGGAACAGGGGCTGGAGCACAGTCCTCTTGAAGGTCCAGGCTCACCACTGAACCAGGGAAAAAACTTGGATCAAGCCTATCTCATTCCCTGCTTTGCCTCTGCTACTCCAACAGGAACACTTTGATCCACCAGCCCCCACAGCAGCAGATCCTGCATCCCATGATAGCCAGTCTGCCTGCCCCTAAATTCAGAAAGCTGTTGGTTAGAGGTAACTCAGTAGAGGTCAAATTCAGGGAGAGTGATAGTCAGTTGGAGTAGGGCTGTGCTGTACCTAATGGCCTGGCTTTCTCCTGGGATGCTCTGGTCCTTATTTTGAAACTGACATGCTGTGGGGGAGGAAGGCAGGTCAGGGTCAATGGCCAGATGCACTTGCTGTGCAAATGAGCCCATCCCCAACCCCAGGGGCATTGTGCTTAGGGGACTATGATTCTGTAACCACAGAGCTTTTGAAGGAGATTGGTGCACCTAGGACAATATGCGAATCCTGCAGGTCACAGCTTATCACTCTCTCTCTAACTTGGGACCCTTTTCAGTGCTGGGGCTGGTCCCATCCTTCCTGAACCCCTGATCCATGCACAGCTCAGCAGGCAGGAGACAAGACTGCTTCCCTACCCCCCAACTCTAAAATCTGTGTGGGATGAAGGGAGAAGCTGAGAGGACATTCTTCTAGGTGTATCGGTGCATTTAGAAAAGACTGGCTGATTCCCTGGGCAGCCTCCTGCTACTCTTAAGACAGAATAGGTGACTCTTCTCTGAGAACCCTCCTCTGGTTCTCAAGGCATGGGACCCTCTGGGTATTGCTCAATTAAATCAGGCAGATGTCTTGCTTGAAGTTTCAATTCCTTCCCCTCTCCCTGAAGGAGGAAGAGCCCAACATTGCATGAGACTTTCCAGACCAAGGAGACTCCAGTGGGATGCCAGTTAGCAGTTCAGGCTAGAAATTGGATCTTCCAGTTTCCTTTCCAAGCCTCCGCAGTGTAAAATTGCCTTCCAGCCCTTTTCATCAGGCTCACCTCCAATCTATATTGGAGCATGTTTATGTCTTGGGATTCTGCCATCAGGTTGCCTAGCCTGGTATCCAGGCATTTTGCAAAAACCTTGTGCAGAACCTACAATGGAAGGGAGAGCTGGGGCTACACCTGCCACAGGATAGTAAGGTGTGTGAAACCCTGCTGAGACCCCGAACACATTGGCTGTGTCTAGACTGGCAAGTTTTTCCGCAAAAGCACTTGCTTTTGCGGAAAACTTGCCAGCTGTCTACACTGGCCACTTGAATTTCTGCAAGAACACTGACCATCTCATATAAGAAATCAGTGCTTCTTGCGGAAATACTATGCTGCTCCCGTTCGGACAAAAGTAGACAGCTCAGATTTGTTTTGCACAAAAAAGCCCCGATCGCGAAAATGGCGATTGGGGCTTTCTTGCACAAAACCGCGTCCGTGCCAATCTAGACGCTCTTTTCCACAAATGTTTTTAACGGAAAACTTTTCCGTTAAAAGCATTTGTGAAAAGTCATGCCAGTCTAGACGTAGGCATTCTGGCCTCTCTCAGGCACATCCAACTGCGGGCTTTATCCCTGGTCATTTCTTGTTTTTCTGGACTAGACAGTTTAGAAAATTTCAGACTGCATTGGTGCTCAACCCCATGAAACAACCCTTTTTCCTCCACAAAGTGCTTTAATGCCCATTATCTTTAACACTCAGACTCAATTCTGCCAGGAGTTACAGAAGCCTCTCTTTGCATTGGACAAAGACCCATGAAGTATAGAGAAGGGAAATGACCAGTGTGATGATACAGCCAGAGAGAAAAGCCAATGATTCTCACTCTAATCAACAGACAGCAAACCCCACAAAGGCAGGGATAAAGCATGGAAATTGAGATGGTGAGAAAATTTTATTTGAAATAGTTTTCTGTTGGAAAATCCCATGAATATTCAACAAATTTTGTTTTTTGAAATCATGAATCAATTTGGATGAGAATTCTTTGCAAAAATCTATTTTTACAAAACAAAAGCATCTTCTGTTTGTCAAATACCATTAAATTGTCTCATCACAAATGGAGATTCAAAACCAACATAAGTTACTTCAGTCTGAGCTTAATAGTTGCTTCTCACAATAATCTAAATATAATAAAATACCAATTAAAATTGACAAACAGCAAAGCCTATTTATCACATTTTATTGAGACAGTGGCCAGACAAGATCATCAAGAATTTGGATAATCAGGAAAGTGCGAGGCTGCATTGCCATCTAGAGGTCACAGGAGAAATTGCCTGCTTCTGTACCTGTATGCACTGTTTATTGGGTTAACATGGAAACCATAATGGAAGGTTGGAAAAATGGGATTCTACTACACTACCCTTAATTTGTACTCAACGTGATAAAATACCTCATATTATACACTGTTACTAGTGTCATATCTCCCTAATCTCTCTCAGCCATGAGACAGGTAGGAGAGGCTTGTTATACCTAAATGTCAGGGAGAAAGGAAGGCAGAGACAGGTGAAGGTCTTGTCTTCAGTTACATGGTCAGGGGCAGCATAGGAAATGGGACCCAGAAGCTGTAACTTTCACACTAACTATCAATCTGGAAAGTGTCAGAGGGGTAGTCTTGCTAATATCTGCTAAAACAATGAGGAGTCCTGTGGCACCTTAAAGACTTAACAGATTTATTAGGGTAGAAGCTTTCATTGGTAAAACGCACTTCATCAGAAGAATGGAGTGGAAATAACGGGAGGGATACACATAAGGGAAAAGTTGCTTGTATTAATGAAGCTAATCAAGTAGGGGTGGAAGTGGGTAATTCACAGCATTTGCTATGGAGATGTGACTATCCAGAGGGGAAATTGCCTTTGTAATGTGTTAACCAGTTGAGATCTGTATTCAATTCTAAATTGATAGTGTTGAATTTGCAAATGAATTCCAGTTCAGCTGTCTCCCTTTGTAATTGGGTTTTGAAATTCTTTTTTAAAAGGAAGGCTGCTTTCAAATCTACAAATAAACGTCCAGGGAGGTTAAAGTGTTCCCCTATAGCAGTGGTTCTCAACTTTTTTTATACTGTGGACTGGCAAATTCATTCAAAGACAGCTAGTGGACTGGCACTGAAATGTTTGCATTTATGTGTTATGATAATTTATTTGCATATTTGTTATGGTAATTTTAGACCATGGTATATCAGGCAAATCAAAGGAGGGGGGACATGATGGTTAACAAGAATTTGAAAAACTGCTGTGCGCACACATTTAAAAAAAAAACAATAAAATAGTTGCTAATACTTGTTAAAGTGTTCTCCAGTCCAAACCTGTTGTCTCAATTGCAGCAGAATTAAAGAGGCAGTAGCTAACCGGTCTGACAGTGCTGACACATACTATATTTTCATATTTTCACATTCATATTTTCCTATGCACTTAAAGCATAATGATGATGCATGTGCATGCTGGCTGGGAGCAGTTGGAAGCCAGGGGGAGGCTCCCACCAAGCAGGAGGGAGACTTGGGTCACAGGCAGCCACAATTGTGCAGTGCTTGGTCCCAGCAGTCAGGGCAGCTGCCCTTCACGCAGTGGTTGGCCCCCGTGGCTGGGGCAGCTGCTCTCCATGTGGCGATTGGCCCCAGCATCTGGGGCAGCTGCCCTCCACATGGCCCCACCAGCCAGTTTGCATAGCGACCACCAGAGCTGGAACTGAGGCCAGCTGTCCCAGTAGGGACAGCCTCACCATGGCCCCGGCTCTAGCCTCAGCACAACACCTGGTTGCCAGCTGCACCACTCACCCTGCTGCTGCATGGGGAAGTGGGCGGGAAGTAAATTTTTTGTGCACATGCAGCAAGGGCCAATTAAAAACTGGGGCATAGTCTGGCAATGTGCTGCAGCCCAGCAGATGGGTTTGTGGTCCGCCGCCGGTCCACGGTCCAGTGTTTGGGAACTGTTGCCCCAAGGATTATGTGTGTTACCGTTCCTGATGTCTGATTTTGTGTCCATTTATCCTTTGGTGCGGAGACTGTCCGGTTTGGCCAATATACACAACCGAGGGGCATTGCTGGTACTTGCAGGGGTGGCAGGTTTGTATAATTTTTGGTGGTGCCCCATTAGCCACACCTCTGACCCCTGTTAACCATGCCCCGACCCCCATTAACCAGGCCTCTGAAGGTAACAGGCTCAGGGCAAGATGGACACATGACCAGAAGTAAAAGGTGTCATGTCACCCCTCTCAAAGGACTTTTCCCACCATCCTCCTACAAACAGGGATTAGTTTGGCCCCCACCAAACCCCCCTCATGTAACTATCCTGCAATTGCATTAACTCAATGTGTATGACATTAACTCGGGGGCAGAGAGGCTGGGGGAAGTGTTCCCTCTAAGGCTATGTCAACACTCGCGGCTACTTGCGCAAGTATGGCCGTTCTTGCGCAAGAACCCACAGAGTATCCACACTGCCTGCCTGCTCTTGCGCAAGGAAATTTATAGTACGGCGTGGTAAGAGAGGGTGTCCTGCGCAAGAGCGACGCTCTTCTCTAACAGGTATAAGCTCTCTTGTGCAAGAGGCAGTGTGGATGCTCAGCAGGGATTTCTTGCGCAAGAAACCCCTATGGCTAAAACGGCCATCGGAGCTTTCTTGCGCAAGAGAGTGTCCACACTGCCATGGACAGCGGTGGATTTATGGCAGGTCGAGTGGGGCGGCTGCCCCGGGCCCTGCACTTCCCGAGGCCTTGCGCATGCGCCGTGTCAAAGGAGGGGCCCCGCGGCGCTGCCCTTGGCCCTGCAGCACTCTCATCCGCCCCTGGCCATGGATGCTCTTGTGCAAAAGCACAGCTCACACATGGCAGTGTGGACGTGTTCTTGCGCAAGACTTCTTACACAAGAACTCTTGCGCAGGAAGTCGCCAGTGTAGACATAGCCTAAGAGTTTCCTCCCATGAGCAGAATGGATTCTGTGTTGTGCACCAGTACTGAGTTCATGTGGCTTGTTTGAATGTGCTACTGTGGCACCAAAGTTAATAAATATTTTATAAACCTTTACCATTTATCTCTGCTGCCATGTCTCCTCCCCTTGCTCCATCAGCTCCCCTGGTGCCTGCTGCCCCCCCCAACTTCTCACCCTCCTCTGCTGTCCTGACTCCTGCTCTTCTCACTGCCCTCAGCCCTCCTGCGACCTGCCCCCCTCCACCAGCCCTCCTCTGCCCCCTGTGCCCACTCTCCAGTAGCCCCACTTTGATCATGTGAGCTACCTCTCTTCATCCCCTCTTCTAACACGTTCCTCTACACACCTGCCCTGCCTCCTTTCCCTGGTGTTGTCTGCCCTTCTGCTTCACCCCCAGAATCTCCTGGCACCTGCACCTTCCCTTAGCACTGCACCCTCCTGGTGCCTCCCCCTTCCCTTACTGCCCCTGCCCCCTTTGCCCTCTTTTTCCCTGATGCCCACCCCCTCACCACTCTCTGCCCCCGTTCCTTTCATGCCCTCTGTGCCCTCACACGTCTTGCTTCATCCTCACCTTTCTCATGCCCACCCCTTCTTTCAAGCCTTCTCCCAGCACCTCCTCCTTCCCCTCCCCCCTCTAGCGCCCAATGCCCTTACTTTCTCCTCTCCCAGCATCACCCTGTCCCCCCTCCCACTGCCACCTCCCCTCCTGCCCTTTTCCTCATTGTCTGCACTTGATCCCATGTCATTTGTCTCTCCTCCATGCTGTCCCTTGGTATCTTCCCCTTTCTTCCCCGTCCCCCTCCGCACAAGCCTCTTCCTCCCCCATCCCTTCTATTTTCCTCTTCCCCCTCTGCACAAGCCCCTTCCTCCCCCACCCCTTACCTTTCCCCCTCCTCCTTCCCCTCTGCACAAGTCCCTTCCTACCCCTCCGCTTACTGTTCCCCTTACCTTACCTTCTGCTTTCCACTTTGCGGGGCCAGAGTCTGCGCTCGGGCCTCAGAAGTCCCCGGACTCCGAACCCGGAGCCAAGCTGCGCATCGCAACACCGCGCCGAGCAGTTTTAAAGTCCCGGGCTGTGATGTCACATCACACCCGGGCATCTCCCCGCTTATCAGTAAACACCATGCATGGCAGTAGCAGCCGGCAAATGGGAGCTGGACTGAAAGCTGCGCATGGACGGAACGGGACAGGCTGGGGCCGGGGCGCTTTGGGATGAGGGGATGCTCTGGGGCCGGGGTGGGAGGATGCGCAGGGATGGGACCAGCAGGTGGGGGTCGGGGCCCGCTCCAGGGAGGGCCGGGGGAAAGACCCAGCTCCAAATATTGCTGGAGCAGGGCCCCCGGCTCTGAATATTGATGGAGCATGGGCACCATGAGCCCATATAACTCGCTGCCCATGGGTACTTGATGGCATATATCACATTAGTGCAGGGTGGGCAAATACCAGCCCATGGGCTGGATCCTGTCTGCCAAGGTTTGCCACTGGTGGGCCACCTATTTACCTGTATCTCTGCAGGTATGGGAGATCATAGCGCCTGTTGGGTAGCCATCCCCAGCCAATGGGAGCTGCAATTGCCCATACCTGCAGAGCTGCAGGTAAATATAGTGGCAGCAACCCACCATGGGCTAACTTTGGTGAACTGCCACCATTTTTTTGCCCACCCCTCTGTAAGTGGATGTGCAGTGTGGATTATGTGATTAGGTCCTGTGATAGTGTCGCTTGCATAGATATGTGGACAAAGTTGGCAACAGGGTTTGTTGCAGGGATAGGTTACTGGATAAGTGTTTCCGTGGTGTGTTGTGTGGCTGCTGATGAGTATTTGCTTCAGATAGGGGGGACTGTCTGTAGGCAAGGACTGGCCTGTTTCCCAAGGTCTGTGAGAGTGAGGGATCATTTTCCAGGATTGATTATAGATTGTCAATGATGCACTGAAGAGGATTTAGCTGGGAGCTGTAGGTGATCACCAGTGGTGTTCTGTTATTTACCATTGTTGAATCTGTCCTGAAGGAGGTGATTTCTGGGTACTCGTCTAGCTGTCAATCTGGAATATCACATATTGAATGATCAGAATGAAGTGATCTCACATGAGCTACAGATCAACAACCATTCCTAGTGATTATTCAGCAGGTATTTTAGAAGAACTAGAACACAGAATCAGAAACTGCTCAGAAACAATCAATGGCAAGAAGCAGAACAATTCCCCCAAGCAAATGATTGGATCTGGCTTCTTTGCTAACCCTTGATCAACAAAATCCTGAGTCTCCTCCCTACCACTAACTGCCCAGCTCAACCAATCAGCAGAGCATCTGAGAAGCGGGAGTGTGAAGTGTGCCCCAGATGGGCCAGGGATGGCTTAGGTCACTTGTGGGGATTACTCTCAGAACACTCTTCCTGTTCCTTCTGTTTGTGAGGGATTCCCACCACAAGGGCTGGAGAACAGCTCCCTCTTCACCAGTGGAGGGAAGGAAGCAGGGGAAGGGAAAACCAAAATCAAAAAAAGACAAACCCTGATGTCCCCCGTGATTCTAAGGGAAAAGACCTAGCTGGGGAAAAAAATTCCTCCACCTTGGGAGATTGTTTTTATCTATATTTTGTTTTTATACCGCAGATATTAGTAAAGTACATTATTCTAAAACCACTTTGAGATATAAATACAAGTTCACTATGCACTATACTGAATGCATATAGATGAGGATTGAGGTCAGACCCTGTCCATAGTTGGCCTAACAAAAATCAGACAGTAATGATTTTGGGCCTTTATAGTCTTGGAAAGAATAGGAACCAGTGACGGAGAGGTGATAGACTCCAACTCCATCCTTCTATCATAAAAATAATAAGCCTTTTACTTTCAGTAGTGGGGTCTAGTGAGTTTTACAGCAAGGGGCAGATACATTTGGGCTCTATATAAGAATGTCAGAATGGCCAGACCAACGGTCCATCTAGCCCAGTATCCTGTCGTCCAACTGTGGCCAATTCCAGGTGCTTTGGAAGGCATCAACAGAAAAGGATTCGTCAAATGATCCAGCCTCTGTCACCCTGTGACATAGTGGGGGGTACCTTGCTGGTTGCTATGCTGGGCAGTGGGTTGTGAGTGACCTCCACTGGCTGCTGGCTGCAGCACAGCCCAGCAGAGCAGGGGATGAGTCATTATGCAAGGGGGCTTCAAACCTGTCTGACAAGTTATCTCCCAGGGAGCGGAACAATGGGAAGAAGGGGAATGGAGCTCTGGCTGGGGGCATGGCTGGAAGTGAGTGAGTTAGGTTTCTGGCTGGTATCATGGAGGAAGCAGCCTAGGCAACGGGCTGGGATTTAGAGGCTCAGGCTCCCCCATCTCAAGGGGGGCTGAGGCATCCAAGGCCTGCCCTGTAACCAGATTACAACTGTGCTGTGCTGTATCCTGGAGAAGCAATAAACTCCCTCTATTCTACTGGCTGCTGGAGTCTGTCCGTGCCGTTACAGGGGTGCAGAAGATGGGAAAACCCCAATGCGCTGTCACACACCCATTCTGGGAAACAAAAGCTAGGGACACTATTCCTGCCCAATCTGGCTAGTAGACATTGATGGACCTATCCTCTTTGAACTTATTTTGTGCTTATTGGAACCCTGTTACAGTTTGGGTCTTTCCACCATCTCCTGGCAAAGTATTCCACAAGTTGTCTGTGAAGAAATAATTTGTTTTAAATCTGCTGCCTATGAATTTAATTTAATTTTTGTTATTTACTCCATCACTAACACAACACATTTCCTTATTTTATTCTTCCACACAATACATGATTTTCTAGACTGCTAACATATCCCCCATCCTTTACTCATTTCTTTTCCAACCTGAAAAATCCCATTCTTGTTAATCTCTCATCATATGGAAGCTGTTCCTCACCCCTAATCATTTCTGTTGCCCTTTCAGTACCTTTTCCAAATCTAATATATCTTTTTTTTTAAATTGGGTGACCAAATCTGCATACAGTATTCAAGATGTGGGCATACCATGACTTTATAGAGAGGCAATATGATCTTTTCTTATCTATTCCTTTCCTAATGATTCCCAGTTTTCTGTTAGTTTTTAAATTTTTAGACTGCCACTGCACATTGAGCAGATGTTTTCAGAGAACTATCCACAATGATTTAAAGATCTCTTTCTTGAGTGGTAACAGCTATTTCAGACATCATTTTTGTGTGAATAGTTGGGATTATATTTTCCATGTCCATTACTTTGCATTTCCCAGCACTGAATTCCATCTGCCATTGTGTTGCCCAATCACCCAGTTTTGTGAGATTTCTTTTTACCTCTTTGCAGTCAGCTTTGGACTTACTACAAAATTACTCAAAATAGTTATCTGAAATTTTTGTCACCACCCCTTTTTCAAGAACACAACAATACCAGCAGCACAATAATCATTGCTACTCCCTCCCATCTCTTAAGTACCTGGCAATGTTTTCATGATGCTCTAATGATCCTTCAATTACTAGAATGACTAGTCTTTTGTTATTCTTAATCACCTCCCTCCTTCTTTTTATAACAAACTCCTGCAAGCAGCTCAAACTCTGTTGCATTTAAGAATTGCCTCTGTAGCTAGTGTGTACAGCTTTAAGCAGACCTAAAATAAGAAATCCAGGGGTTCAAACTTTCAAAGGGGTCTATTCCTTCCTCCCCCTTCTGGGGGCACCTATGGCTGGAGGAGGTAATGTATTTAATATGATTCGAACAAGATCTTGTTTTGAAGTTGCTTTTAGATTTAAGATGATCAACTCCTGTGCTAGAGATTCTCCTTTATCTGCTGGGCTGCACCCCACCTTCCTTAGTATATGGATTTTTCTAGGACATATGTAGCCTTCAGCACAAAAGACTGCCAATCTAGGGCCCAATTCTGCAAGCCTCTAATTCGAAAAGCCTTTATGTCAGCAGTCCATTTGCTGTACTTTCATGAGTGTTTGGAAGATTAGGTCTTAGTCAGCTTAGAATAGGTTTAGATTATTTCTTCTTTTAGATCTAAATGAGGATCAGAAGTAACACTGTATTAACCTTGAAGGATACTATAGTTCCAGATTGCAATAGCATATTTCACATACGACTAAGGAAACCCCTAGTATTAGTATTTACTAATTAAGGGCCTCTTCCTGCACCTGCTGAAGTCAAAGACAGTTTTACTATTTTCTTCAGGGAGAGCAGGATCAGCCCTTATTGGATGATGTTTGAGCAGGAGCACTAGAACTGAGCTTCTGGAAGTGTATCCATTATATCTCATTATTTTCAGAGTTTTTATTATTCATCTTTTTAAAAATAAATTATGTGCAAATTGGCAAAAAAGGTTTTAGCTTCAAAACAATAATAAAAAAACTGAAAGAAAATCATTTTAGCCATTTTAAAACTGCCAGAGTTTAAATTATCCATTGATCCAGTCTGGAATGTTTGGATTTGGATCCAACGTCCAGGAATGTTCAGGATTTGGGTTCAGGCTCATCTCAATAGGTGATTTGGAGACAGCATCTGCTCTGTCTCTAGATCTTGCACACTATTTACAATATTACTGTATATATTATGTAAAGTGTGGGAGGCAAAGTTCTGATTTGGATATAAAACTGTCAGGTAAAACTGTCAATTTCTTACCTGAATGAAATGAAAATAGGTGCCTTGTCTTTTTATTTGGCATCAGGTGTTTGAGGTCTTTGGCTGAACTCGGGGCACATTTCTAGCTTTTCTCCACAAACCATGAGACCTAAACCTTTGCTCACACATGTAGGCCTCACTTGGGCTACTCATTCATATAGCTTAATGGGAAGACTTGCATGAGTAAGGACTACTTCCTTGAGAAAAAGCTGCAGTATCGCACTGAAGACATCCATAATAGAATTGGAAGTAGTCTGCTCTCATGGTACCAAAATACTTAAAGGAATGATAGTAACTCAGATGCCAGTGTGCTCATCAGCTGTGACAAATGGTACAAATTAAGTTTTATATTGTAATATATGAGGTGGTACTATAACAAACTCCATTCATAACAATACAAAAAGGCCAATGCTAGATGCCACCTGTAGTGCACAGTTCTTGGTAATGTAATTGACTTGTTTTTGTTTGCATGCCTTGATCAGCAGCAAAATATGATGTTGATATTGATTAAGTTAACATTAGGTTTCAGAGTTAATATCCACAGAGATAAATGGGGATTCTTCACATCTTATTCAGCAGGTGTCTCAAATCTGCAGTCTGAGCGTTTCCCCAATCCAACCCTCACACATGGTTCCCAGCAACACCTAGGCCCAAGCACCCACTGGCTGCAGAGAACACTGTTAAGTCCAAGAAGTTGCTCTGGCTGCCTCTGCCACAATGTGAACTGCTCTGGCCAGGGAATCTCCCACTTTGACATGCTTCTACAGCCAGTGGGTTTTGCCTTTCAGTTAACCCCAGGCTGGGGTGAAAATCCCAGCACAAGGATGCAGATGTTAATTATCATGGGTGGGAAGGCAGGGGCCTATCATGAAGATACAGATGTTAGGGGGGACAGGGAGATTCCAGTGCAAGCATGTGGATGTTAGCAAGGGGGCATCCCAAAGTGAGAATATGAGGGTGTCAGAGTGAGCACTCAGTTTCATGTCTTTTTTAGGATCCTGGTCTCCATTTGGGTTCTTAGTGAAATACACTTGGGAATCTTTTTATTTGGCACCAGGTGTTTGAGGTCTTTGGCTGAACTCGGGGCACATTTTCTAGCTTTTCTCCACAAACCATAAGACCTAAAGTCTTTCTTTAAAAAAAAAAAAAAAAAAAAAAAAAAAGGCTGGAATTCTCTTCTAATACCATGCACCAACAAACAAGCATAATCTATTAAGTCAGAGCAATCACAATTGATAGCCATGAGGCATCGGGTTGTGAAGTTCCCAAATTTGTCTTAATTCTAATAAAGGGCTTTTCAGAAAAAAATTAAAAAAGCCCCAATTGTCAGGAGGCTTGTGATATCAGGAGAGTTGGCAACGCTGATACCAGTTTCACAGCTTACACCTAAGGACGGGTCGGTTCTGCACATACCTCCCCTGGCCACAAAGACGTGCTGGCAGCAACATGGAACTAGCAGCAGGAAGCCACTCTGGCTCCGCTGCACTGCTGGTGTTGGCGATAGAGGCCCCCAGCGGGTTTTAAATAACCCAAAGGTGGCAGGTGGGGCAGGAGTGTGCAGGCCACCAGGAAGGGTCAGGGGACGTGTGTGTGTGGGGGGGGGAATGTGCACAGACCTCCCCCCCCCACCCTCCTGGAGCTTTGCCAGAGGAATTGCCCACTGGCCCGCTAAGAGGATTTAAGGACTGACAATGGCCCTAAGGTAAACTGAGTTTGAGACCCCTGTTACACAGCTATTGTTTCATGCTAACTGAACACTCTGACATTTCTGACTTGGTTTACATACAGTTCACATCATGAAGGTTTTGTATGCAACTATATGGTCTACATATTCTGTGGGTTTTTTAAACAAAGGTTTGGAGTGAATAAAGTTAGAGCTCCGTGCTTTGCTCACATGCTGCTGTGAGCTTGTTCAGTCTGAACTCTTAGCATACATCTGGAGAAAATGTATGCTAATATAACATTATGGTTGAGATTCTACATGTACAAAGTCCCAATGCAGAGAGCAAAGCAGCAGGCTATTGGCATTCCCTCTGCTTGCCCTAATCACATACTGTGTATATGCACCCATACAGAGTAACTAAAACCAGTGGGGTTTTGTATATCATTTAGGCTAATGAAAGATTAATAGAAAATGCAGGAAAATAAACATATGTAGAATTTCTATGGAGCTTAGTAAAGAAACCAAAGGACTGGGAAAAGCAACGGACATTTATTATTTGAAGAATGAGTATGTTAGCACAAATCTGAACTACAATGCTGGATGTGTTGATTCATACTGATCCTTTTGGCAATTTAAAACTCTGTATGGTTTTCCAGCGAAGCTGGGAAATATGTAACCAATGATAAATTCTGTATTATACTATTTATTGCTTCATATTTTGGCTGCAAGGCAAAGTAGAGAGCGGTGGCTGTTACCCAGAGGTATGGCTGGCAGATACGATAGGCAAGAGAAGGGTAAGTATTCCCTGCTGCCAACCCTGCACTGGACACCTAGGCTGTGTATGCCCTGACACTTCACCACACCCTCTCCCCACTTTTGAATTCTGCACTGCTCATCCATCCCTGCTCTGGGGCAAGCCAGCAGGAGGCCAGTCAGGGGTGTCTGTCAGGTGAGTGAGGCAGCTTAGCCAGGCGCTGCCCAGTGCTGGAGCATTTGGTAGTTTGGGTGAGGGTCAGTGCCTTGGCCCAGTGCTTGGGAAGTGGGAAGCTTGGAACAGCATGGGAGCAGGCCTGGTGGCTCTCCCCACTACTGAGACTAATCCATTGCTTGGGGGCTGGCACACGAGCCCGGAACTTCAGCCCAGCGCTGGGACTTTCGGGCTGGTAGCTCTGCCTGCCCCTGGAGCCAGCCCAGCTTAGCTGGTAGATAGTGGCTTTTGGGGTGGAGAGGCAAGCGGTTCAGCATGCACTCAGCAGGGGGAGGAACTTGGACCAGTGCTAGGATTGGGCTGATGTTTGAGGGGCTGGCATCTTGGCCTGGCACTGGAATCTCATCTGAGGTTGGAGTGGACTTGACCCAGTGCTGGGGCCTGGCCTGTGGCTTGGAATGGCAGGGAGAGGCAAGGTGGGGCTGCTCCAGTCATGGGGAGGACCCTTCAGAGCTCCTCCTATTTAGGCAGGGGGAGTTACAGTAGTTCTGGTGTGTGGGAACAGGGTCTTGTGCAGAACGGTGGGGCTGGCAAGCTAGCCTCCTCAAAGCAGGGGTTCACTCACTGTCCAGCCCCAGCCATCTTGGTAGCTCACCCCAGACATGGGTGGTGTGGCACTCACCAGGTCAGCATGGGGAACGAGGCTGCCCATGCTCTACCAACATTCAGAACATGGGGGCCTGGCTCCATTCATGTTTGGGGGCCGGCTTCCACCATGGCCCCGCTTGCTACCTACGTGCACCTCTCTCACAAGGTCCCTGTGCCCCGGGCAGTGGCTGGCTGCCACTCACCCCTCTCCTCCATTGGCCAAAGTGGCAAGCTCCTACTCAGCCAGAGAAGCCCCTAGAATTCCCCCCACCTGCACGGAAGAGCCTTAGGGCAGCTGCAGCGATGCCACCCCAATCTGCTCTGGGGAAATCTGCAGCATCTCTTGATTCAAGGATGCTTTTGAACCTCATTCAGGTTCTGGCGTGGCTGAGGCTGTGGTATTTTCTACTCCGCTGCTTCAGCCACCCCGGAACCCAGATGTTTTCCCCCAGAGCAGGCAGAGCTACCACAGCAACAGCCAGTGTCTCCATATCCTTTTAAATCACCGGGGCAATTGCCCCATTTTACCCCCCCCCCACACACACACAATGGTGGGTCTAACTTGCTGGGAGAGGATGCCACGCCCCAAAAGCTGCCCCAGTTCACAGAGGGCGGGGGGAGTCCTCTGGTCCTAGCCCCAGGGCAGCCTGCAGCCGGTTCTCCTCTGCCCCATCCCAAAGCCCACATGCCCAGCCAGCGCCCTCGCCCTTGCACTCAACTCTAAGCCCCCTCCTGCACTGGGAACCCGCCCTGCAGCCCTATGCCCTAGACCTGAGCTCCTCCTGCACCTCAAATCCCTGATCCTCACCCCAGCCAGAGCCCGCCTCCCTCGCCCCCCGCATTGGGCAGCAGGGCGGGGAACCTGCTCAACGCGGCTTCCAGCCCATCTGCACATTATTTTAAACAGACACCGGCTCACAGGCAGGTGTGGGGGCGGGAGCGGGACCTGTTCTGGGCCCCACCAAACACGGTACAAGCCTGGCGCCCCGGGGGGGGGGGTCCGATCTGTCCCTTCAGAACTAGCGTCCCCCCGCGCGCTCCCGAGGCCCCTTCCCGCTCTCGGAGCCTCGGCTTCTACCCGAGCCCCGGCGCTGCCACGGGGCTGGCGCCGGGATGCGCGCGCCACAGCCTGCCCACGCGCGCGCCCTGGCTACTGCCCTGCGCCTCGCGGCGCGGAGTCTCAGCCAGCGGGGCCGCCCAGCGCGGTGCCGCGGGGGGGGGAGCGATTTGCCAGGTTTTGCGACGGGCCGTAAAGCGCCAGGGAGCACGGCCGCGCCATGAGGAAGAGGAGGCCCCGGCTGCCGCTGATCGGCGGCCTGAGCAAGAAGCAGAAGCGGCACCTGCGGGAGTTCGGGGAGGAGCACCCGTTCCACGACAGGCGAGTGGGCGCGGCCCGCCCGGGGGCTCCGCTGCAGCCGCGGCCTGAGTGGCGCGTGATGTGACTCGTGGGGCCGCTGAGCTGCCTTGTTCTTCCCCGTGTTCTCCCCCGCCGCGCAGAGCGCGAGTGCCCCCCCCCCCCGGGCTTCTGACGCTGCAGCGGGGGCAGCACCTCGCTGCCGGCCTCCGATTCGCCCCGAGAGAGCAGCGGAGGCTAAAGGAGGCGAGCGGGCCCCTGAAGTAGGAAGTGAGGCGGCGGCGGCGGCGAGAGTTGTAGCGATCGCCCCGAGCTTAGCCCCACCGGCTGCTCCCAACCCTGCGTGCCCTGGGGGGAGGCCTGCGGAGAGTCTGCCTGCAGCCGGGCCCTCGGCTCCCGGGGAGGCTGCTCCCTGCTGGGACAGGCTGGCCGGGGCCGGGGCGCTGGACCAATGCTGCTGGACCAAACTGGAAACCCGGTGTATAATGCAAACCACTTCAAGCCAGGGGTGCTGCAGTGCCGACACCCCCACCCCCCATTTCCAGCATATAGGGGAAGGGGCTGGCTTGAAAAGAGCCAGCCCGGGGAGGCAGGCTGCTCTTACTTTAGAAGGCCACGATGGCGAGTGATAAAAGCAGGTGGCTGGGAGACTCCTACTGTGTCCCTGGTTCTTTGTAACTTTGGATGAGACACTTGACTGGTCTAAACCTTAGTTTCCCCATTACTCATCCACCTTTCCTAAGTGGGTTTAGATCTTTATCTGACAAGCGCCTCTCTATTCAGATACAGTTGTATTAAAGCTCCCCCCTCTGCTGCCTACAGTCCAAATTGAAAGTCAGATGTTTCGTATTTGGCCTTGAGGCAGTGACTTTTTACTGAGTACGAAGTGAGCTACACTGATAGAAACCTGTAACAGGCCCCTTCCTATGTGGGCTGCGCTTTTGAGTGTCCTGCAACGGTTTAGTGGAACTCCATAGTTGTGGAGACTGCAAACATTCTGACCTCCCTCTGACAATGGCTTAGGCTGACATGGTCAAACTCTGTGTTACTCTACACTCTGGACAAGCCCATTGAGTTAAATCAGGACCTAATTAGATGTGGTAGGTTTAAAACAGAGACACAATTAAACTATTTGCCTACAATCCAAACCTAATGTGTGAGCATCCTGTGCACACCAAGAGGCTGGTTGGGTTTCATTTAATTTTCTCCCCCTCCTCTGGGGGTAACCCTATCCACCCCTGCAGCATTCTGCTTTCTCCACCTGCCACATCATCCTCACTTGTGAAAATTCCAAGTGGGACTTGGCTGATCAGTGTGAATATTATGAAGTGTCATGTGGAGATCACAGGTTTTAGAAACTGGAGATAGCATGTTGAACGGCCACCTGTGCACCTGAGGGATATGCTGTCAGCTGCAGAGTCCTGAGAAATGGTGCTGAGGACTGTTGTCTCCCCCTAGAGCCACCCTTATCCAAGTTAGAGACTGTTAGAATGAATGAGACTAAGTGGATCTGATTGGTAGCCCATAATAGATCTGTTTTTATGGATCTCTACATGCTGCTACTGTCTCATGAGGGATGAGTACAGTTTGAATGTTTAGTCCAGTTTATGTAGTGTTTGGCTTTCACAAACCCCTGCTGATTCATCTGTCAATTAACTATAAAGAGATCCTTCACTAGTATGGAATTGAATTGCTAGCCAGTGTGTTTTACAACATTTAGCAAGATGCTGCATGTGAGTTTTTTTTCTAGAGGAACAGTACTTCCCTGCTAGTTTACTGATCCTATCGTAGTGCTGTAAATGCTAGTTTGCTCCAGTTAGCTTTTGTTATATGAACTTATTTAGGAGAATAACCATGTAATCAATTGGGGGCTTTATTGTTAATGTTTGTAAGGGAATTTGCCTGTCAGAAGCAGCAAAGCAGAATGCTTGGCTTAGGGATGTGACAGGTTAATCCAGTGGTCCCCAACCTTTTGGGACTGCCGGGGGCGGGGGCTGTGCATGAGCTGCGCCCCCGGGAGCAGCGGCCGTGCATGTTCCAGGCGCCTGGGGCACAAGAATGGCTCGGGCTGGTCACTAGATGGGTGTACATAAATGTCCTGGCAGGCACCATGGTGCCCGCGGGCACCGAGTGGGGACCATGTTAACTGGTAAGCATCACCCTTAATGGGCGATACTTACTGTTTGGTTAATTGGTGGGGCTGGTGTGCATGTGTGCGCACTCCAGCTCAGCTGATTTAACTGTTTAAACAGTTAAATGGGATTTTACATCCCTAGCTTGGTGGTTATAGCTTTTGTGAAAGACGAGTCATTTCATCCTCTGCCAGACTCTGTAACTGCCTTAATTCCTCTCCTTCCCCAGTCAAACTACCATAATAGGGCACTTTCCCTTTCACCAGTCTGATTCATTAAACTGTTATTTTATGTTAACTCAAAGCCAAAATCATCCAGTTGCATTTTATAGGCTCAATGTCCTTCCTCCCTGGCACAGGGCTCTTAACTCCTCAGAGTTTTTTCTTCTACCTCTTTCTATAGATTGCTTTAGTCTTGCCAGACCTTTCTGGCTGGCTGGTATGGAGAACAGATTACCTTCTAGGACCATAGTATCCAACCAGTTCTGAAGCAGTAGCCTCTATAGTGAACTAGTCACATTCAACTGGCCAAATAGCCACATGTGGACACCACAGCTATAAGGAGCTTCTCTGGTCCTTTAAATTATAAGTGTGTGTCTCTTTATCTCTCTTTTACCCTTGTATCAAGGCATCAGTCCACATCTCCCTAGAGCTCTTGGTCACCCACTCTAGGCTATTCTTAGGTCTTTCCTAGCTCTTGGTGTCCCTCTTGAAGATGGCCATTCTTGAAGGGTCATTCTTACAGGAAGCCCTACCTTTGGAGCTATCATTATGTGATGTTTGGCACCTGACCCAAAAAACTCACTTGGGAGGTGGAGTACTAGGCATGGCTATGGTTGAGTCTAGTTCCCCTTAAAGATCTAGCCCATGCTGTAACATTTAGCTTTTTTTCAAAGTTGGCTTTTAATTACACTGAGACTTTTTGGGGGTTCATATTTAGTGTTCCCTTTTCCTCATCCCATCATTTTATTATGTCATATGTGGAAAAATGATCAGATAATTGAAATTTATTTTTCTTAATTATGTCTTTTCAGGGTTTCTGGAAGAGAAGAAACAACTGAAATTTGTGAGCTGGTAATACACTATTACTATTTTTATAGCCCACTTTGCAATGTTATTGATGGTCATGAAACTAGTGTAAAGCATTAGACAGTATGGAGCTAATTTAGATGCCAAATCTAGATTAAAATTTAGGTAAAAACCTGCTTGTAGAATACTTCCAGTAAAATTAAAAAAATCATTAAAAACAGTTTTGTTTGATTTTAAACATTTCTCTGACAGATTTGCAATCCAAACATTTTAGCATTGCCTAGAACAGGAAGTAAAATTGAGTAGAAACTGATGAGTCTCTTTGTCATCAAAACTAAGTGTAAAATGTCTACGTTCTATTGTCACCCAGCAATAATGGTGAAAAGTAAAACTTTAAAATTGAGTGTTAATAAGTATAAAATAAAACTCGAGAGTGTCCCTTGTAACTGTCTTACTCATGGACGTTATAGGGTAGGCAATTTGATTTTCATTCTCCAGTTAAACTATTTTTTCACTGAGTGAAGGGATTTCATTCAAGTTTGTTCCATTGCTCTAGATCTGTAGTGCTTTCATTTTGTTTTGGTCAGGAAAAGGGAATCCTCTCCTCTGTCCCCTTTGAGGTACATGAAGCGGTTTCACAACTTTATGGTGAAGATTGGATTCTTTTGCTGGTTTGTTTCATCAGCCATAGTTCACATTGTTGCGTACAGTATCTCTGTTGCCTCTCTCTTCAAGATTTCAGGAGCTGAAAAGGAAAATTTACTCTCATGGGGATGCTTGTCAGTGTTCCTACATAGTCATGTGGATTTGTAATGAAGGTTGCAGCGTGAAATTTATTTGCAGTCCTAGCCAAACATTATTACACTGGATCATGCTGTGGTCTGGTATAGCAGATGAGCTAGTATTCTGAATATTGCATAGGTAGTCAAGGTTGGCCTGCTTCCAAGTTCTGTAGTGTCATTATAAGGGACTTTTGCTGACTTAGTCTTTCAGAGATCGAGTTTGCCTCATTGAAAGTCAGATGTTTCGTATTTGGCCTTGAGGCAGTGACTTTTTACTGAGTACGAAGTGAGCTACACTGATAGAAACCTGTAACAGGCCCCTTCCTATGTGGGCTGCGCTTTTGAGTGTCCTGCAGCGGTTTAGTGGAACTCCATAGTTGTGGAGACTGCAAACATTCTGACCTCCCTCTGACAATGGCTTAGGCTGACATGGTCAAACTCTGTGTTACTCTACACTCTGGACAAGCCCATTGAGTTAAATCAGGACCTAATTAGATGTGGTAGGTTTAAAACAGAGACACAGTTAAACTATTTGGGTCTGTTCAAGAGCAGAATCATGGAATGCAAAAGTTAAAATGGGAGGTGTTGGGCTGGAAACAAACATTAAATGAACATACTGCAGGTTTGTGTATGTAGCCACACTATATGTACTAGGCTTTTAGGATACATGCCCATTGACATGTGGAAGGAGTAATATGTATGTTCTGGAACATTGTTTTCACATTCAGCCTGAGAATTCCGATCACTCACATTCAGAAAGTGATGGAGAGAGTGACCCAGAACAGGTCTCAGTGTACCACAAGCTACTGGCCACATTAAAGACAGTTCCAGATGCCAACAATGAAGATGATGATGAAAACGAGTCTGAAGAAGATGGTGAGAGTGATGAGGCAGAGACAGGCAGTGAAGAGTTTCAGGAGGGGGAAGATGTAGATGATTCAGCTGATAAAGAAGATGAGGGTGATGTGCAGGACAAGGAAGAAGAAGGTACTTTTTGTTTGTCTAATGCAGGGATGGGGAACCTTTTTTGGGTCGGGGGCTGCTGATCCACAGAAAAATCAGTCGGGGGCTGCACAGAAGTAAGAAACAAAACAAAAACCCCTCACTGATTGAGACGGAGAAAGACACTCCCCACATTTCCTCTTGCCCTCTAAAGGCCAAAATATTTGAGATGGAAGGAAACCTCCTTCGTCACAAGGAGAGTCTCATTTCCAAGGTTGAGTAGCAAAGAATTCTAGTGAAGAGGTGGCAGCTTTACAAAATTGTAGCTATTAAAATGGTATTGTTTGGCAGCTTAAGCACCCATCTGCAAAGATGTTGTTTAAAATAATCTCTAGGGCATCACGTGTAAGGGTCACTGTGAGCCTTTGTTACTGTAAAACACAACCCAGTTTTGTTTTTGGATAGAATATTGAGAAAAATAACCAGTAGCTAAAGTAGGACTTGAAATGTAACCAGCAAGAGTCAGCTGTCCATACAGAGTGACTTTTAGGAGAACATAACTCATTTCTTTCTTCAATAATTCACAGCTAAAGATACAGCAAAGCAGACGCTTGAGCAGGAGCAAGCCAACAGAGCAGATACCTCTAGTGACCCAAAACATGGAGCAAGTGAAGAGTTCACTGATGTGAAACTTGAATCTGAATTTAGCTTGGAAACCAATTTCTTGGATGAGGAGACTGGTGATTACAATGCAGATGAGAGAGAGAAAAACTCTTCTGTCATGGTTTCAGAAGGTAAAATACAGTATTGGTTTGTGTAGTTAGCTGACACTAGTAGGGCTCCTGTAGTTTGACAGTTTACACCTGTTTACAATAGCCACACATGGCAAGACTGCAAATTCCTTAAACATATGATACCTAGCCTTTGAATTCTCACATAACATCCCTGTTATGGGACTTGTAAGTCTGTTATGTCTATGTAAGCTACATTTGAAGTTCACCTGGTAATGTGTATAGAGTCATTGACTGCAGACTTGGGTATCTCTTTATTCCCCGGTTAACAGTGACATGATTGGGACTGCTGGTAGGAGAGAGCAGAATGTTGAATTTACCCACACGCAGGTCATGCAGGTAATGCAAACAAAGACTGAATTTTGAGAATGTAGATGCCATCTGTACTCAACTCCTGCATTTCAAGAAACAATGGCTGAGATTCTTACTGCTGCTGTGGCCCCTTTAATGCCAAGAAAAAGGGCTGGAGAGGGCTTTAGGCATTTTACATCAGTGTGTAGCTAGAGGGTTCACTTGGCACTAGAACAGGCATAAGGTGGACTTCTGAGCATCCCCTCAGAAGCCCTTATGTAACATGCAAGCCAGGAGCATACTCTGTAGATTTTGGGCAATGATCCAGCCCAAGGAAGTTGCTGTAATGCAGACATGCTGTTTGCACCGTCTAAGTAATGACCGGCTTGAAGACACCAAAGGCTGTGCGTTCTGTGCTGTGCTTGTTAGCAGTGAAGCTGAGAATCTTCCTCTAAATGTTAAATCAAACGGAGATGTGGAACCTAAACTCCTGTGTTTGAATCACAATACCATGTGCAGTGAAAAAGTACCATATCACACATGGGCACTTGCAGAATTTCTGTGCCTGTTTTATGCTGTATGGTTTTGCTATTAGATGGGATAATTTGAGAGAAATTATATTTGCAGCATCCCTGGTGACACTGGCTTGTCTCCTTACAATGGCAGTTGATATTAAATCTGGGTTGGAATTTGCTAAATTGCTAAAGTAGGATGGAAGCATCAAAGAGCCAGGTGATGAGAGTAACTGTTCATTCTTGTTATCCTGGGAATATTGCTTCTGTTGTGGGCATTGCATTTTAATAGGAACTACCAGTTTTTCAAATACATACTTGGCCATCACAGTGTCATTGTTCAGCTGATAAACGATGTTTCTTTGTGAAATTGTGGACTGCAAGTTGCTTCTCTAACCTGTGGTAGAAAGGGAAACCAAGTCTTGTAGAACAACAGATGGGGTACATCAGTCCGGGAACAAACTTCTGTTCTGTCCTTAGCACCATTTTCAGGAAGTCACTGCAGGATATCAGGCCCCTTCCGTGGCCAGCCAATACTGGAACCAGAATAAACTGTAACAAATCAGGGATGCTCTTATCTTTACAGTAGTATTCTCTTCAGTGACATTGATGGGATGATATGCATAGTATTTCCACAGTTTAGAAAACCCCATGAATTCTGAGCACAAAATAACCTCAACTCATTAGCATTAGGATTCTCTACTGAATATTTTTACTTATGAAATGAGCAATACCATGTGATGCAATTATTATCCGAGCCTGATTTTCAAAAAGCTGTATCTATGAATGTGCAGGCTGTTGTGTACGGACTGCTACCTGATCAGCTTGTGCAATTAACTTGCTTAACTTAATTGAAAATCAGACCTTTAAAGATCTCAGAAGTTCTTTAGGATGGTAGGAGAGATTAGATCAATCAGAGTATTCACTATCTTTTACGGAAATGAAATTTTTTGAAAGCAGGATTTTTTTCAATTGCTTCTCTCCCATAACTAGAACAGTATTGACATAATTGATCAAAAGTACCCTATCCCAGACATGGCTTTCTAGGAAAAAAGAAACTGGCCCATTATTACTATTTTTTCGTATGATGGGAGATGCTAAGTGATGTACAGCAGTACAAAAGCCCAGGTTAGATGGAAAATGACTACACCCTTGGAATGCTGTCCACTAATCTCAGTTGTTATTGTCCCTGTCTCACTTGTTGTGGGGTTGAAGCGCCATTGTCTCCAAAGTGGTGCAATTTTAAAATGTTTGTTTATGTGCAGAGTATTTGCTATTCTGTAAAAGTGAAAATGTCTCTTCCCTTCAAACGCTGTAAAATCATTTGCTCTAGCAGTTACGTTACCTGGCTTAAAAATATGTTTGCCTCAATTTGCAAATCTGTTCAGAATGTTTATTCCAGATAGAATAACAACAGCTGCTTGTGTTTTAAACAGATCCATTCAAACAACATATGACCAAAGAACTGGAAGAAAAAGAAATAGAAAACATTTTGTCACATCCTAAAAATACAGTTCAGCTAAAGGTAAGGATGTGCTTGTTTTCTCCATCATGAACTTATACAAGGTGCCTGCATTAAATGAAATTGATTTTTAGCTTGCAAAGTATACAAAAGGATTAATGTTATTCCAAATTCCAGTGTCTGCTCAGAAATAGATTCAGAATATTTTGTATCAGTTGGAACTCTTTTCAACATTCAATCAGACTGAATTGTTGCTGAGATTTTTCTGTTTTGCCTAGTTAAAATTAGGCATGTGAGAGGTTAACTGGTTCCAGTTAACTGGTGGGGACTGGAGGCTGAGGGCAGAAGGCTGCTCCAATTCTGAGGGACCCGCAACGGACAGGTACTACTTTGACCAATGGGCCCGCATGCATGACAGTCACGGGCTGCTCTAGCTAGGCTGAAAACTTGTGCTTGTCCAGGATTTGAATCTGGGATCTCACACCTAAGACAAGACTCCTCCTCTGCACAATGAGCCACACTTAACAGATCTGCTCTTTGATCTAATTTTTCAAATACAAGCATTTGTCACTAAGGCTACATCTACACTGCAAGGTTTTTTGCGCAAAGCCAGGTGTTTTTGCACAAAAACCCATGGAGCATCCACACCTCAAATATGCTTTTGTGCAAGTAAATGATCAGTAAAATGGCGGAACAGAGGGCGTTTTTCGGCATAGGTAAACCTCCTTTTACGAGGCATAACTCCTTTTTGTGCTACAGCTATTGTGCGAAAAGGCAAGCGCGGATGCTCCAGAGAAGAAGTGTAGGTGCTCTGATTGCCATTCGCTGAATGGCAATCAGAGCATTCTTGTACAAGAGCATCCATGCAATGTGGATGCTCTCTTGCGCAAAAGCACATCGCTTTTGCGATGTGCTTTGAGGTATGGACGTGCTCTTGTGCAAAAAGTTTTTGCGCAAAAACTCTTGTGCAAAAGGCTTCTTGCACAAGAAGCATGTAGTGTAGACGTAGCCTAAGGGTTCTGTTTCCTGGGTGGGGGTGGAGGAGGGAGTGTTAAAAATGCCCAGCATATGTAACATCTTGGAAAAATTATCCAAGAGGGAACCTGAAGCCATCAACTCTGTTCTCCTAGTAGTTTTAGAAAATCTGGTAATGAATAGGAACCAAAGCTGGATAGATGGAAAATATTTTAGAAAATGAATACAATTTTTTATTCCTTGAATTGCCACAGCATTCAAACTGAGCTAGACACTTTCCAATACAGGTGCAGCCTTTATTGAGAAGGGTGTGTGATCTATTTCAGATTTTAAATTGATGTTTTTTCTCAGTTGTAATCTTACTTAACAATTATCATTAGTTTTGTAATCCTAGTACTGACTCACAATAATGAACTGCATGAGATGCATCTTGATAGTCATTGTCCTAGGACCACTGAATCCTATCATTCATGTCCATGACATTCTGCTTCTAGTGCCATGTTGATTATATCTCCATGAAAGTAGTTTTTTCTCTCTCGAGCAAGCGAGCATCCAGTTATTCAACACCAGCATAGATTAATTTTTAAGTGACTGATTTTTAATCAGCAAGCAAGAAATCTTGATATAAATAATTCAAATTTATTGGCATAATTTGATGCTACTTTTTTCTTGTAGAAAATATATGCAAAACACATTTATTTAAGTAATATAGAGAGTTAACATATCTGAATAGATTTGTAATTTTTACATTTTTAATATGTTAGAAAGTGGCGAATGATAAATTTTTCAATAGATTAATTTTTATTCGTGATTTGTCAAGCTGCGTTTTGATGGAAATTAGAATTTAGTTTCAAAAATCTATAAAACTGTTTTAAAACTTTTTTAGTAAGCAATTAAAATTACCTTAAGTTTTTGTATGCATAATATTTTAAAAAGCAAGTGTATTAAAACATATTTTGCATTCAAAACTAACTGATTTAGTAAATAAAAGAAGCATATCTGTAGCTAATGAGTTGCACTGATTGTTTCTGGTCAGCATGCCCTTTACATCTTTGAAATTAATAGATATCCACTCACACCTCGTTGTTGTACTCATATCCTGCTTTTTCTAGTTGAATGAACTGAAATAAAGAAAATATTCTCTCTGCACTTGCAGAAGAGGCTATTACAGTCAAAAGTTGGGCTCAGCATTTTGTCAAACTGTTGTTCAGGTACTTATGATCAGTGCAACGGTCTTATTTTCTTTTAAACTGTGGGAACAACAATGTACTGCTTGAATGTTATTTTTCTTTAAATTAAATTATTTTAATAGATTGTAGTATAGTATATTTAGGTTGTAAAATGAATGGTCATAATTTTAAAGAAGTTTCTTAGAGAGAGAAATAATTTGCATTAAAATACAATAGCCTTCTTTCTTTATCATTTATTTTTATCCATATGTTGTGTTGTCTTACTGTTACTCAGGCTGGAATCTGATATTTAATCAGAATCTTATGGTAAGCCATGATTTTCTTGTTAAAGATGGGCATAGATACAGATATAGAGCAAGTATAAATTGATGAATGATGCACATTGGTAAATTGTGTTCAAGTGAGACTAAAGGAGGTTAAATTGGTGCAACTTATGTGGTGAAAGGCTAGAAGATGCTAACATCTTATTTAACTTGTACCTTCTAGTTACTTCCCCAACTGCACTCATCACTTCTGGTCTTTCAGAATGTAAATCACCCTAGATTATGCTTCCTGGTTAAACTCTCTAAAACACAGCAACTAACATGTAATTTACATCGCCTCTGAACTTGTTCCTTGATTTTAAAAAAGTGCATACACGAATAATTTACCAAGAAACTAAATGATATGTCTATACTATGGAGACTCTATGAGCATTGCAATGCTCTTCTAGCCCTGTGGTATACATGCAGCTTACACTGACAGAAGTTGTCCTGCAAATGTAGCAAACAGTGGGGGTTTTGTTGGCAGCTACATTGGTCAGAGGTGTGAGTTTTTCATGGTCCCCATCTGAAGTACCTTTTTTCAATAAAACCTTTTAATGTAGACCAAGCCCCAGAGACCGTGCATATGGAAGGAAGAATGGTTTTTAATTTGTATAAAATTTGAGAGATTAGTGTTTCATGTATGTTGTTAAAATAACTGCTATAGCAATGCATATTTTTGGTTGTGTGGAGCTAATGTTGGATTTTTCTTTTTCTTTTCCAGTGGCCAACGCTAGGCCAGTTAGTTTTTTCTTCTGCACTACAGCAGTCAGAAACTTTTAAGCCATGTAAAGAAGCTGGTTTGAAACGGCTTCATCTTCATAAGACTTTAGAATCTACCTGGCCAGAAGTGAATCGCCAGTTCTTATCCACACGGACTAAACAGAGCAGTCACCCATTTACCCTGTTGCAAAAAGAACTCTTTTATATTATGAATTGCTACAGGGACTTGTTCTATCCAGAAAGAACTGCCTTGGGGAATGGGGAAGAAGTCCGTCATACTTACTGTCTTCATGCAGTGAATCATGTCCTGAAGGCAAATGCCCAGGTCCTGAGCAATAATGCCAAACGAAGAGATCACAAGTCAACAGTTGAGAGTGATGACTTGAGGGACCAAGGACTCACTAGACCTAAGGTGGGAGGACTGCATTAGCTTAATCTTTTCTGGGGTAATTGATTCTGCCATGCAAATGTTATAATTGTTTATCCTGGGCTCTTCCTGTAGCTCATCATATCTTGTGACATGTTTTCAATTTTTGTCCTTCCACACTGGCTGATCATGTTGCCTTGAAGCTCTCTGCCAGGGGCAAAGGTAAAGTGTCTCAGAGAAGGGCTAACTTTAGTTTGCACGTTTTGCAGGCAGTCTAATTCAAGGAGACCCCTTTTTTTTCTAGAGCCATGACAGATTGATGTGTGTCTCCTTCCTTGTTCTTATTCCATTGCTGTTCTTATTCCATTCCACAGCCTCCATATCTCCCTTTAAAACTTATATTGTTTGTGCTTTTAGAGATCAACATCTATACATACTGCCCCAGATAATCACTGGCTGCTCTTAGGCCCAGGGGATATGGTTCTGTATAGTCACTAATCTTCAGCTAAATAATTAGGAGTTCCTACTCCCTTTCCCCTGTTTCGCAAGCACTACTGTTGTTACAGGTAACGCTTTGCTTCAGACGGAATTCCTCTGCTGTTATTACATAATTCTGATGCTGTGTCAATTGAAAACAGCAGGGATCTGTTTGTATTGGCTGTGGGGGATCTGGTCCCATCAGGTTCCAGTGAGGCCACTTTTTCCGTTTCACTGGTGATGAGGCCCAGATTAGAGCTGTCCTGCTATTAAATTATGCTCTTGATAGAGAGCCTGGCATGAAGCCGCCATAAACTGATTAGACAGCTGGATTCAGTTTGCACGTATTCGTCACTGGAAGTGTCAATGGCCTTGTTTAATAGTTCCAGTGTTGGCTTGTTGCAGTATGTTGTGGACAAATCACCTTTTAAAAATATCCTGTTTGGGCTTTTTTCTTCTATCTATTTATTTAGAGTATTTGGTTCTAGTAAAAGTTAAGGCACAAACTTAGAGCCAACAGAGTGCCAAGTCCAAGGAGCTGCATAGATACTGCTCCAGCCATTTGGCTGGATAACCTGTGTACAGGCCTTTGTTAGCTTATGGCTTGAGAACAGGAAGATCTGCAGAATAGCACATTCTTTGGTGCCCGTGCCCATGTCCATGCCCTGCATACTAATGACCCGAGTGCCCTCTGCAGAGCTGAGCACCAGACTATAACTTGGGGTAAACACCTGGGCATCCATTGTACAGTAGAGCTTCACAGGTTCCACTTCCAAGGGTTTCTCTTTCCCCACAGAAAAGGGGGCTAACTGGACTCCTTATTGCATTTCCTGCTCTGAGTCACTTACAGCTGATTTTGTTATAAGGTGTTTGGAAGCTGTCATCTAGGGCCTGTTTTAGTGGAAGTGCATTTTGAAGAACATCACTGAGCCAACTTCAGGATCGAAACGTATCTGTTGAGTCAGTCTTCTCTTGCAGGCACAACCCTCTAGCTTGGAATGTATTGGCAAGGGCTCCGTATGTATTTCCTTTAATTGCTGGGAAATGGCCAAATTGCACAGTAAAGGGTACTGTGTGTAATAATAAAATTCAGCCATCTATGTATTTTTTTTTTTTTTTTTTTTTTTTTTTTTTTGTGCTCAAGAGAAGGCCTCCTTACCCAAGGAAGTTGTGTGTGTGGTGTTGTTTTTTTTTTTTTTTAAATAAGTCTCTTGGTCCATACAGGTGCTGATAGTAGTGCCTTTCCGTGAATCTGCTTTACGGGTGGTGCAGATTTTCATCAGCCTCCTCGAGTCAGGGAGTAAAAAAAAAATAGATGTAAGTAACAAAAAGCGCTTCAAAGGGGAGTTTGGTTCTGATCCAACCGACAGACCTCCTAACCTGAAAAGACCTGAAGATTATGAAGCTGTGTTTGCAGGCAACATCGATGACCATTTCAGGATAGGTAATAAAATAATTTAATCAATATTTTAGCTCAAAAAATTAAACGGTGATATGCTTTTCCTAAGCAACTTAGGATTTCTCTTGACTTCGAACAAAAATTAGATTCCTAAGTGTTTAAGTCACTTTTAAAAATGTGGTTTAATTGTTTTTGAAAAATTGATTCTTGGTCAAGGGTGACTTTTGTTTGGTTGATTTTGGTGAAAAGTTTTTCTGCTTCTTGAGTCAGATCAAGTTTAATATACTTTAGAACCCAGTGTCTCTCAATTGCAATGTGGATTTCCCTAGTCCCAATAAAAGAAAGGATGGGCTTTTTCACTTCTGGTGACCATAGTTTCTTCTGTTTAAAGCAGTTTGTTTTCACTGATGTTATTAATCAGTAATGGCTTGAGGAAAAAATAGCAATTCTGTAATGAGAAAAGCAATTTTTTACTGTATTGAATCAGATTTCCAGCAGCATTTTCATGCATGTAAAGGGTTGGGAAATGATGTGAATAGTGGTTGAGCAGAAAATGTCAAGACTGTTTAATAAATTGAAATTCCATGCTGATTTGGAAGCTTAGTATGCATAGAATTAGTTTGATGTCACAATGAACAACTACTTACCCGAACTCATCTGGACAGATTAAAAAAAAGGCTCTTAAAATTATTGTCCTTTGAAAGATAAATTGGCATTCAAAGATATTTGATAATGTTGTGGAAATGCAAACTGTTGCCTCCAACCATCAGGAAATAGTTGTCCTCTACTGAGGCTACGTCTAATCGCGTTCTGGCGCTGTTTCGAACAAGCGCCGTTTGGAAACTGAAACTGCGGTTTAGATGCAGTTTTTCCGACAACAGGGTGATTGTATAGGATCTTTTAAAAAATTGCCCTGTTGTCAGAAAAGCCAGGTCTAAACTGCGGTTTGTTTCGAAATGGCGCTTGTTCAAAACAGTGCTAGAACATGATTATGTAAATGAAGTACGGGATATTTAAATCCCCGCTTCATTTGCACTTTCAAAACGTCTAATTTACATCTCTCTGCCGACAGAGGGGTGTAGTTTAGACACGGCCTGAGAGTTGCACTGCTTTCTACTGCCAAATCACTTTCTTCAGCATCCCATCCCATGTAAAAACTTGTCTCATTCACTTATGATCTGTGAAAAAATGCATATCTGAATAGAGGAAATCGTCATCTGTCATCTTGCAGCAGCATTAAGATGGCATCCATTGCCATTTGTGTAGGCACTAAAATCCTTTTTAGTATGAAGTAGAGTGCATTTTAAACTCTGCTAGTTTGTTGTTTTTTAAAAAGTCAAGGTTTTTATTACATTAAATTGCAACTCTCTCTTGTGTTTTTATACCCAGTGGTAGCTTATTTCATTGACTTAACTTCCAGCAAGAACTTTTTAAATACAAATAATTTTAATTCAAACACACATAGAATGAAACCCTGGCCTGTTGAAGTCAGTGGGAGTTTTGCCATTTGTCAGGAATTCTAACCAAAGTGTCTAACTTTGGCACAGAATACTGTGGGCCCAAATATCCATAAGGTAAATGTGATAGGGATAACTAACTCGTTAACTTATTTTTATCCACAAGATATGATGCCTCGGTCATCCCAGAATGTCTGTATATCATGCAGTGTTCATAAAGTTAATCCAGACTGGCATTGATGGAAATGAGAACAGAATGGGTCAGCCTGCCTTTATAAAGGAAAGGAGTACTTTCTGTTGTGTGTTAGTACCACTTTCTCTGGTGGCTCTCTGAATGGTATTAATATATTTTTAATGGTATTGATATCTTCCTCTGTCCAAGGACAATATGATTGCAACAAGATTTAAGGGAGAAGAATATAAACCAGGGGTGGGCAAATACCAGCTTGTGAGCTGGATCCAGTCTGCCAGGGTTAGCTGGTGGCAGGCTTAGGGATGTTAAATTGCGGGTAAGCAGCTAATTGAGTAGTGGCTGGTGGCTCTTAATACATTTAAAAAGCAGACACACAGTGTTTGGAACCAGGCGTGAGCTGGAAATCCTGGCTTGCACTGGTCCCCCGCTATGCCTTTGCCTCTTCTGCCACCCAGAGATGGTACTGGGGGGAACCAGTTTTTAAGCAGGTTCCCTCCAGCACAAGCTTCTTCTTCCCCTCCTCCCCCTCACCTCTCTGACAGAGGCAGCAAGGGGCGGGGTGGGAAAGCGACTAGTTGAGTCACTACTGCTTTTAGAGGAGTGTACTAGTCGCTTACATCTCTAGGCAGGCCCCCACTGTTATATTTACCGGGGTCTCTGCAGGTACCAACAATCGCAGCTCCTGTTAGCTGTAGATCTTCGTTTCCAGCCAATGGAAGCTGCAGGAAGCAGTGTTCCGGTCTGTGCCGCTTCCTGCCACTCCCATTGGCCAGGAACAGCAATCTGCGGCCAACAGGAGCTGCAATCGCTGGTACCTGCAGAAGGACAGGTAAATATAGCAGTGGCAGCGCACCAGAGACTAATCCCGGCAACCCCCGCTTTTTTATTTCCCACCCGTGGTATAAACTGCGGAGAGGAGAGGGAACTATGGATTTTTTTCATTGCATGACCCTTTGCAGTTTGTGTTGGTGGGTGGAAGGAACACAGTGAACAAGAAGTCAGACACCAAGAAAATTCTGATGTTTGATTTTTATTGGACAGGAGTTGCTATTCTTCAAAAGAGTATGCGATTATATGCACCATTTTACTCTTCTGATATCATCATTGCCTCTCCCCTTGGTTTGAGGACTATTATTGGAGCAGAAGGGGAGAAAAAGAGAGATTATGATTTCCTTGCATCAATAGAAATTCTTATAATTGATCAAGCAGACGTTTACCTGATGCAGAATTGGGAGCATGTTCTGGTAGGGTTTTTTTCCACTCAGTGTTACTTTATTTGTTTGGCGTTCTCTATGATGTCTAACTAGTGATATATAATTCATCTCTAGCAATAAACTCTGTCAAATTTTTGTTTCTCTCTTTCTCTCTGCCTTCCACTTACATTTCAACTCACAAATGTTTTTTACATGCTAAAAGTAATTTTGTCCTGGAATATCAGATGTACGCTGAAGTCAGCTAGGTGTATGGCACTCCTTAGATGTAAGTACTACTCAGCACTTTTACTTGATAGGTTTCAGTATTTGGCATGTCTGTAGCACATCTTATCCACAGTATTGTGAGGACTTTCACAACTGTTTAAATCTTGGAACAACGCTACGAGAAAGATAATGGATTGGTTCATCCATTTCTGGAAGGCAAAATAGCAGCAGCATGACAGCTTATTGTAACATTACACACCATTTCATGTCAGAAAGAAGAATAGAATATTGTATCTAAATATGCGAGGAATGTGGGAAGGAATTAGCATTCTGCCTGCCTTGGAGTTTGGTTTGTGAGAGTTAACACCCTTCTGGTTGTTGAATTTAGGTAATTCATAAATATTCCTTAAATTATTATTAGGGCCCTACCAAATTCACAGCCAGGCAAAACCCATCATGGACCATGTAATCGGGTCTTTTATGCACTTTTACCCATACTATGCAGTAGGGATGTGAGTGAGTAGTTGAGTACTAGACTGCTCACTTCTCCTCCCCGCCACCGCCTCCTTGCTGCCTCTGTATCAGGGTAGGGGGAACAGGAGCCAGTGCTTGGGCTTAAAAGCTGGTTCCCACCAGCACCATCTCCACGGTGCCACCTGACTCCCCCTCGCTGCTGCCTCTGATAGAAGCAGCAGCGGTTTGTGTTTGGGGGTGGGGGGGTAGGGGAGGCTACCAAAAAGCATCCCTTGTCCGCAGTGGCCTGGGCAGAGGCTGATATTAGGTTGCATTAGGAGGAGCATTGCCAGCGGATCCAGAGATGTGATTATTCCGCTTTATTCGGCTCTTGTGAGGCCACATCTGGACTATTGTGTCCAGTTCTGGGCTCCCCACTACAAAAAGGATGTAGATGCATTGGAGAGGGTCCAGTGGAGGGCAACCAGAATGATTAGGGGGCTGGAGCATATGTCCTACGAGGAGAGGCTGAGGGAGTTGGGTCTGTTTAGTCTGCAGAAGCAAAGAGTGAGGGGGGGATTTGATAGCAGCCTTCAGCTTCCTGAAGGGAGGTTCCAAAGAGGCGAGAGAGAGGCTGTTCACAGTAGTGACAGATGGCAGAACAAGGAACAATGGTCTCAAGTTGCGGTGGAAGGAGTCCAGGTTGGATATTAGGAAAAACTATTTCACTTGGAGGGTGGTGAAGTACTGGAATGGGTTACGTAGGGAAGTAGTGGAGTCTCTATCCCTAGAGATTTTTAAGTCTCGGCTTGACAAAGCCCTGGCTGGGTTGATTTAGTTGGGATTGGTCCTGCCTAGGGCAGGGGGCTGGACTTGATGACCTTCTGAGGTCTCTTCCAGCTCTATGGTTCTATGATTCAGAGTCAGCATGAGCTAGGATGCTCAGGCCCAGCTCATGTTGGCTCCAAGAGCTAATCCCACTGTGGCTCTGCAAAGCGCCTCCTCTTATCGACTAATTGTGTAATTTATACATGATTAGCCAAATACCTGCTCCTTAACATTTTTACTATACAGATTTGACAGGGAAAACCAGCATTTCTAAAATTGAGAGACCTAGCCCAAAAGGGAGTTGCAGGGGTATCACAAGGCGAATCACCCTTACCTCGGCTCTGTGGTTGTAATGTTGGCTGGGTGCCTTTCTCTGAAGGCAGTATGCTACCAGCAGCAGTGCAGAAGTAAGGGTGGAAATACCATACCCATGTTTCTTCTATACTGCTGCTTTCAGAACTGAGAGGCTAGAGATTGATGGCTGCTGACTAAGGGCCTACCTTTGCAGGCAGCAGCGCAAAGGTAAGAGTAGCAACACCATACCATGCCATCCTTACTTCTGTACCGCTGTTGGCGGTAGCTCTGCCTTCAGAGCTTGATTCCTGGCTAGCAGCTGCTGCTCTCAGGGCAATGCTGCAGCCAGAAGCTACACAGAAGGGTAGCAGTGCTGCACACCTCCCACAACGCCTTTTTGTGTCAAGACTCCTACAATTATCACACCATAAAATTTCAGATCAAAGAGCTAAAATAATTAAATTTTACCATTTAAAAAAAATCCTATGACTGAAATTGACCCCAAAAAATGGAGTGTGAATTTGGTAGGGCCCTAATTTATTTGAAACGTTACGTTTGTATCTTTCAGGAAAAAATACATTGCTCAGTCTATTAAAAGAAAGCAAATTTCAATGCCTGAAACACCCTAGTAAGGTGCCCAGGTATCAATTCCTAAGAATTAAGAAGCACCGTTAACACTTTCTGCTTTCAGAAGTGAGCTAGGAGAGTGTCTTTTCCAAGTAATGTGTCGGGGGGGGTACAAAACTTGAGTATTAACAAGAGTGCATTCATTGATACCAATCCAATTTCAATCTGGGTGAAATTCACTGCTGTGGCATTTAAGCCCGGTACTGCCTTCTCTGCACAGGGATGGATGAATTTACCATCTATGCTCGTAACTATCATTGAGTGCTATGGGGATTCCAGTTGGGCTTCACTGATTAAGCCAAGGCCCTAGAATTTCTGGAACTGACCCCCAAGTTGTTGAAAGTAACTACTCTTATCACATGGGGAATGAATCAGAAGCCAGGACCAAATCCAGAATGAAAGCTACTGCACTTTAAACATCTAAAATCTGAAGTGCTAATGAAATTAGTAGGTCCTGTAGAAAGAAATCTAGAAAATAACTGTTCCTCTGAGAGAACAGGATCCAGAAAGCTGTGTTTTGGGAGGCTGCTAGTCTTTATGCTGTAGGCTGACTAATCCATTTTCACTAACTTTTATAGTACAGTTAACTTACTTGCAAAGTGTGTGTTCATGGTATAAATTACATACATCTGTTTCTCTCTGTTTAAAGCACCTGATGAACCACATCAACCTGCTGCCTTTGGAGTCCCACGGTGTAGATTTTTCTCATGTGCGCATGCTGAATCTGAATAACTGGTCAAAGTATTATCGTCAAACTCTACTGTTTAGTGCGCTTCAAGATCCCCAGATTAACTCTATCTTCAATAAGCACTGCTTCAATTACAAAGGGCAGGTGAGTTCACAGATAGGTCTTAGATTTTGGAGGTAATGGAATAACTGGATCAGTCAGCTGCTTCCTATGTGCTCTTTTGTGGTCGGAGTGACTTTCTTGTGCCCTGCCTCAGTTTCCCCTCTTCATTCCTTAATAATTCTTTCCACCCCCTCTCCTATAAAAAAAGAAAGCTTTAATGAGTCTGATGATAAAACCAAAAAGGGGCCATTAAGAGAAAGTTCAAAATAAACACAAGACTTCTTCTTCATCTTAAGCTGGGCCCAGCCTCTCGTCGTGAGGTACTGCTTCTCACTGTTCCCTGAGACCCTGGAGATAACATACGACCAGTTGTACTGCCTTTGTCTTCTCTCCAAAAGGAAAGCTAAATCTCCAGCTGGGCCTTCTCCACAACCACAGCTCCCTCCCTTATGGACCACTGCAAGAGATTCTCATCCTGCAGCTTCACTCTGCAAACTGACCCCTTTGGCTATCAACAGGCCTCTGTCTTTCTGGCCCCCTCATTGGCCAGGCCCTGGAGACCAGCTTCAGTCACATGGCTATCGATCAGATGATTGTTCATTTTCTTAACTATGGAGGCAAATAAGCTGCCATCACAGTGGGCTGGAGCTGTCTCCCTTTAGAAGGGCCACTCGCTCTGTAACAAAATACCATATTCATCTTCTACATGAAGAAACAGCAATAGAAATTCTTATTGTTTGTGCATGTGCTAAAAGTTCATATAACCCACATCAGCTTTTAACCAACAGTACCAACCTGCACTAAGAACTATCTCCAGTGGCAAACCAGTGCTTTAAGCAACCTCTCTTCCCCAGAGATTCCATTGTAATTTGAATTATTTTGTTTATTGTGGCAGTACTTAAGAGCCAGACAAGAAGGGAGTCCCATTGTGCTAGGTACTGTGCAAACACAAAAGGACTCCTGATATAATAATTTCAGGTCAAATTTTAAAGATCGGTTTTGTATTGAATCTTTTAAACCTTGCTACTGGAGGTTTCTGGGGGGTTGTTTCAATCAAGTTTTTGTTTACACGGTACATTCTCTTTAGCTTGCTTTCAAGCCAAATACTGCAGCATTGTACTCATCCATGAGAACCATAAAGTGAAAATGACTACTCAGTTTTCTTTATCAAAGATGAGCAAAAGGCATACAGGAAACAGTGAGTTACTTTCCACTCGCATATCTCCCTAGACCTCATGTCATGCATAGTTACTCAGATACTGTGTAGAAGTAGTGCAGCCACTAGTTCTGTAATGACTTGTTCCTTCAGGCAACAAATGAGGCTGTTTTGAACATGTCATCCACTGAAAACTGATTAGAACGTGAAGGCTTCTTGAACACCATGTATGTTTCATCACTTCTCTGTTTGACTTGCCTCCCGCAGGTCGCTGTTAGGAACGTACCCTTGATTGGTTTCATCAGCCGTGTTGTGGTACAGCTTCCTCATGTCTTCCGAAGGCTGGAAGCTGAAAGTTCTATTTCTGTCATAGATGCAAGGTAATCTGTCACCCAAGCCATTCTGCTATTCCCCAGGCCTGCAGTTTCAAATATTGTGCTTAGAACATAGTGCACTCTATACACAGGGCTGGTGTGCCTCAAAAAAATAGTAGTGTGCACTCTTACTGCTCATCAGATAAGTGTTGGACGCTGCACAGTCAAGTGAATGCACTGGTACTTTCCTGCAAAGCCCCTTTGCCCCGTTCTTGTAAAAGATTACAGTCAACATCATAGATCCCCTTGCACTGATGTAACTTTGCATTGAGACCTTCTCAGGTCTGGAAATCTTGGTCAGTTTAAAGTTTTTCTTGACTGTGACAGAATAATAAACACATTTGGAGGCTTTGTGGGGTTTATTGCGGGATTAGTGTGGGTCGTTCATGTTTTTATAAGGCTTTGTTTCTTTGACTTTTTAAGAGAGCTCATCTACATGCTGGAAGGATGATTGAGTCAGGATAATATTAATGTGCATTTTCTTAACGCAGGTTTCAGTTCTTCATTGACAAAGTTTTGCCTGAGTATCGTGATGCAATCATGTCACACACACTCATTTATGTTCCATCATATTTTGACTATGTACGTCTTCGAAATTACTTCAAGAAGGAAGAGCTGAATTTTATACACATCTGTGAATACAGCAAAAAATCTGATATCTCCAGAGCAAGACAGTTCTTTCTCAAGGGAGAGAGGCAGTTCTTAATTTTCACAGAACGCTTCCACTTTTACAAAAGGTAAGCCATGGGCTGGATTCTGCTTTGAGATTCACATAGAGAAATTTGAAGGCAAAATCTGATCCCGTAAGAGCATGCTAGCCTTAAGTTAGCAGCTACAGATTGGAGCTGGGTAGTCTGATTCATGAACCAGTATAACCTCTTTGGGGAAATCTTCAATTGTAGTAAGAGACCCATGAAATAATAGCACCAACAAAAATTGCAGTAATAATATTTAATGTATAGGTCTCGATGCTTGGGGATGGTATATGCTCCCAACTTCCACTGATATGTGCAGGAACACAGCACTACCCAGAATTGGCCTCATAGTACCTTTCATCACAGTCTGCATCTGTGTTGGGATATTTCCTTTCACTGAAAAGGATAATGGAATTTGTTCAATGACAACAGCACTACTAAGAGAGTTTTTAGGGGGCATAAGTTTTCCAGATGAAAATGTTTGTGGAATTTAGTTAGGCAACCGGAAATTACAAATGTGGGATTCTGCTACAAGCCCAGAGGCTAATGTAATGACCTTGCATGATAGATTATGGAATTCCTATTGAGCAGAAGTTATGTGGGGGGCAGATCTTACAGCTGCTAAGTGCTCCCCTGTGTTACCTGTGGAAAAGTGTCGCAGCTCAAATCTCCAGTCTCCCCGTATAGCAGTATGTAGACTAGCTTAAAAATCTCAGCTTTAAATAAAGATGCGAAAAACCATAAGCTTTATGCCCATAAATTAACCTGAAACACTCACATCTTGCATCCTTTGAATTATACAGCGTCACAGAGCTATCTCATTAAGATCCATCATCTGAGTATAAGGGTCTTGCTAATTTTAGTAATACAGATCAACCCACAAGCTGTGTTGGGCTTTTTGTTGTTGATTTGAGCACATTCTCTCTCTCCCTCCCTCCCTCTCGCCTTCATGACCTTTTAGAAAATAGCTTTTCTGGTTAAACCCATATTCTAAGTAACACTTTTGAAATGGTGATACTTAGCATTTCAGGGGACAAAGTGAATGCGGTTGGAGTTAACTTACACAAATATCAGAATTTGGCCCTGCATCTTTAAAGTACAGCTATTAACTTAGTGTCCATGAGTTCCCTGTGTGCCAGAGGTATTTTGAGAAACTAAGGCAGGGAGGTTAAGGATTTGCCCAAAAGAAAATGCAGTTGAAGTCAGAGTTGAGTCCTTAATTAGCTGTGTAACCTTCATAAGTGGACAACAGAAATGAAAAAGGCAAGGAGTCCTGTGGCACCTTATAGACTAACCGAAGTGTTGGAGCATAAGCTTTCGTGGGCAAAGACCCACTTCATTAGATTCATGAAATGAAGTTTCTGAAATCAGATTGCAGAATGCACGATTGTGACACTGGTATTTTCTCTCATTCAGATACCTAATAAAGGGCATCAGAAACCTTATTTTCTATGAGCTGCCAACCTACCCCCATTTCTACAGCGAGGTGTGTAATATGCTGACAGCCATAGCCACTGGAGAGGAAGCTACTTGGACTTGTACTGTTCTCTATTCAAAGTATGATGCTCAGAAGTTGGCTGCCGTGGTAGGTGTAGATCGTGCTGCTCAAATGCTGCAGTCTAAGAAAAATGTGCATCTTTTTGTTACTGGAGAAAATGAATGAACAAAGTCACAGACTGAGACTCTTGTATGGACTTGGATCTTTTCGCCTAACATATACATTGGTGTGGGTTTTTTAAATAATTGTTTGGGGGGAGGAGAAAATATAAAAAATATTTCATTGGAATTTGTTTTACAAGATTAATTTGTATATTTAAATACAGCCACTTAAGCTAGCAAGGAAAGTAAAAGTTGCCATTTAAGCAAAGCAAAAGTGCTGCTGCTGTTCTTGTGTAAGTGAACAAGCTTAGAAAAAATCCTAGACTTCCTTGGCTATCTTACTTCATACTGGAAAATATTTAATAAACCGTTGTGAAGGGGGAAATGCCTTGCCATTAGATGATGGGTACTCCTTTTTCCTCCATTCTGTCTTGGGAAGTTCCCTATGTCCCTTCATTAAAGGTCACTCATGGAGCAGGAAATTCTTCCAGATATTGAGAGTGTGTTCATGCAAGCCATTCTCCACTACTTAAACTCCATGTTGCCCATCATTTGAGGGGATGGGAATAGGCAGAGCCAGTACTGAGCCTGGAAGTCTACTGAGTAATGAAATAGCCCAAGCCCTGCAAACCTGAGTCAGCTGTCATGGGCCAGCTGCGGGTTTTTCTTTGCTGTATAGACATGCCCAAGAGTTTCTGAACACCTTGAAATCTGTGATCTCACTCTGTGGTTTGTGGTCCAGCGCCCTTGTTGTCTATGGATAGCTAGGTAGTCATACAGTGCTGCCTCTCTTTGTTTCCAGGAACTGTAATTGAAAGAAGCTAAACAATATCAAATTCTTTCCTAATATTACTTTTCCTGATAAGCACTTGCAGTTGCCGTAGGGATATTATATGATTGTGGATGGAAGGGCTCGTGGTCTGTGATCCAGAGTGGGAAGGAAAATGCGCTAGAGCCATCTAGGGTGTGATCCATGCTGTAATAAAGTTTAAGGAAGTCCTCTTTCTTGATTCTTAATTAAACCATTGTGGCATGTTAATATATTTTAATAAATCTGTTTTGCTCTTGAAATAGTGATCACTGTATGTAAACTGCAGATGTAATGCCTGTAAACAAGTGCTAATTGTGGTTATACTGAACATAATTTCAGCTTGTTCCTGTATAAAAATAATTATTATTACAGTATTTGTCAGCTGTTTGGTTGAGATTATCCACTACTATTGTAAGTATGTTTGAAATACCAATTTATCCCTGTAGAAACATAAGTCTATATGGTTGTTTGCTGTTTGTTTTAGTTAGGTTCCACTGTTCTCAGCCTTAGTGCCTAAGTTTTAGGCACACAGAAAATGACAGGAAGAATGTTACAAACCACAAAGCCTCAGCTGGGTACCTAGGGTTCATTTATAAGAAGAGGAAAGAGAGGTGCCTTAGGCCCTGGTCTATACTAGGGAGTTATTTCAAAATTACTCCCCTTATTTTGAAATAACAAGCGGAGCATCCATGCTACCTGGCCAGTTATTTTGAAATAAAGGGCTGGTTATTTCAAAATAATAACTCCTGCTTTCCATGAGGAATAACGCTAATTCTGAAATAGTTATTTCGAAATAGTGGTAGCATGAACACTCTGCTGCTGCTATTTAGAAATAACTATTTCCCAGAATAATTCAAACTAATTACTCCCCAGTGATTCTTGGGGCTCTATATTGAGGTAGCGCATCCACATTAATGGAGCCTGCCTCTGGCTAATTTTGAGGCTTCCCTGTAGTATTTTTGTGATCCACGCATGCTATTGCGGTTTTATTATTTCGGGAGTTTTTTCAAAATAACAAGTAGATCTTGTGTGTTTCAGTCCTATGTGGGGCCGGGGAGGGAGGGATCCTTAGCCTTGGGGGCTGGATCCAGGCAAGCTGGCGGCCAGCCTTAGGTTCCCCACCTCTGCTCCATAGCCTGTTGATTTAGAGCCCTCACCTTAGAGATGTTCAGGTCCCTTCTCTTCCTTTTGGGGGACTTCAAACCGAGGGTTCTCCCTCATGCTGGGTGAATACCCATCCACTAGGCTAAAGGTTAGCAAGGACTCGCTTTTTGTGTGTGTGAATTTGCCTGTGTGATATAAGGTGTTACCGAACACCAATCTTCTGTGGTTTGTGAATCACTTGGGGGGGTGACGGTGGGACCCAGACCCCTGGAATGAAGTAGTTGTATGCATGCCCAGAAGCAAAAATGTAGGCTGCTGTTTAGGTGGCAACCAAGGAGTTGTGTGGATCACAATAATGCCCAAAAATGCGACTGAGGCACCTGAGTCCTTTAGGACTCTCACTCTAAGGGCATTTCTGCAGGGCAAAAGTCGAATTAAGATTTGGAACTTCAGCTACGTGAATTGTATAGCTGAAGCTGAAATAGCTTAATTCAGCTTTAGGCGCGCTGTATGCAGCAGGAAGTAGAAGGAAGAACGCTCTTTCTTCGACTTCACTCACTTCTTGTGAAATGAGGGTCACAGGAGCCGGAGTAAGAAGTCCTCTAGCTTGATATTATTTCAAAATAATGGCTTGCTGTGTGCACGTGCACTTGGTTATTTCAAAATAACATCAGTTATTCTGAAATAACTCTGCTGTGTAGACATAGCCTAACTGGTTATTGTTTATAGCGCTCTGCCCTTTCACTCAGGAGTTTGAATGCCACTAAAGACTAAGTTCTCTTTCCTTTTTGAACAGTTGATACAGCCTTGTGTAGCCCACATACTTACTGGGTGTGCTTCACTGTCCAAGTCGTTACATTTGGGGTATGGCCCTAAGCATCCAGATTCCCCATTGTTGTGGCTTCTCAATAACTTACCCCCATTTTTTTCCAGGGGGGTAGGAGTGAGGGCTTATTTGCCTGTCTAGTAGCCACAAGAGCAAGCTCTGGTTCGTGCCCTCAGATTACTGAACCAGGCTTCTGCCTCCTCATTAGTCAGCCCCAAAGTAGAGATGTTAAGGACTAGTCGATAGAGGCAGCTAAGGGCGGGGGAAAAAGGGGTACTTCAAAGAAAGAGCACCACACAGCTGAGCCCGGCTCCTTGCTGTGCTGCCACTTTGAAATGCACAAGAGCCCCCACTGGGGACTCTTGTACATTTCAAAGCTGACATGCTTCGTGCAGCCCAGAGTCAGCGGGACTTCCCACTAGCCCCAGGCTACATGTGGAGTTCTGCATTCCTTCTTTGAAATGTACAAGTGCCTATTGACTACTTGAGTAGTGGATGAAAATTCCATCGACTACTCAATTAACCATTACTTAACATCCTTATCCCAAACTGAGCCAGGCTCTTTCCTTTTCTCCTCCCTGCAGGCCTGGCATTGGTTTCAAGTAAAGTGGGACATGGCTGGCTGGGCCCAGAGAATCTCATTAACCCTTTAACTCCATTCTCCACTCCCTCACACAGACATATATAGAACTGTCTCCTGGGTCTCTGAACATATATTCACAAAACGTGATGCAATTGCCCATGGCGTGGGACTGGATGCATCACTAAGTCTAGCAGCGTTATCTTCAAACTGCTCCAAAGCCCTTTCTGTCCTCAGTGGGGCTCTGCTCTACAGTCACCTGAAGTGGAGCACTAACAAGGATATCACTCAAAGAAGAAGAGGTTACTTACCCAGTGCAGTAACTGAGATTCTTCAAAATGAATGCTTCTGTGAGTGCTCCACTAGCCTCCCTTCACCCTGCTATTTTGGGGCTCTAGGGAAGAGAAGGAACTGAGGGGTGTCGGTTCATGTGGCTTGGTTGAAGGTACCAATGGCGCGGTGAGATGGAGACAGCACTTGCGTGACCCGGACAGGTATTGCTTCTGAAATTTTCTGATCAGGGGTGCAACCACACACCAACACCTGAAGTAGAACACTTATAAGATACGTCAATACAACAGCGTTATTTAGGTATAACTGGCGTTATTCCAAAATAATGAAGAGCGCATCTACGCTACAAGCCTTTATTTCGAAATAATGTTGAACTGGAGGACTTCTTACTCCGATTCCTGTAACCCTCATTTCATGAGGAGTAACGGAAGTCTAAGGAAGAGTGTTCTTCCTTCAACTTCCTGATGTATAGAGAGCGCCAAAAGCCAAAATAAGCTATTTCGACTTAAGCTACGCAGTTGATGTAGCTGAAGATACGAAGCTTATTCCAACGTTAGCTCTTCTGTGTGGACGTTCCCATATGGACACATTTCAAAGACCCTCAGTTACTGCACACAGTGAGTAACCTCTTTTGCAATTGCTTACTTGTGTAAAACTCTGATATTAATGTCACCAAAAGGAAATTGGAAATAAAATATTAAATCTTTACTGGTTTCACTCTAATTCACACATGTAAGGCCAAAAGCTTTCCAGATGAAGGATCTCTATAGTAAAACAGCAATGCAAAATCAGATTTGATGTTAAAGCCGTATGTTACACTAATTCTGGGACTATGGAATACTGTAACTAATTATAGCACTATGGAATTTATTTTACAAATTGGCTAGTGTGTGTGTGTGTGTGTGTGTGTGTGTGTGTTTATAAGACGTACGCATTCTGCTATGCCAAAGAACTTCTCTCTTCCTCCCCCTTCGCTGCCCCTCCACCCAGAAACACTGGAATTTGCCTAAACTCCTTTTCTCCAACTGGGCTTCATCTTTGCTTAGAGAGCAAGCACAGAAAACTTTAGCCAGAAAAAAACTTTTTTGAAAAGTTACATTACAAGCATGTGTTATGAAGTTTCCATTTCCGGTCTATGTTTATCTTTCACTGTGCCTTTCTCTACAACAAATGGTTACAGTTTTGAAGTATTTACTGAACCTAAACCAATCTCCCCTTTTTGTATTGAAATTCAGAAATGGTATGCTGTATGTGTCATGTTCTATATTAACTTTGATATCAGTAATTTAACAATTGTAAAAATATATTAATTTTACCAAAATAGGTTGTTGGGCTTTTTAGCATGACAAGTCTGATTTTTTTTTTCTTGTTCAGTTCAAGTAATTGCACAAGAACTTTTTTTTTTTTAATTACAGGCTAAGCCAGGAAGATCAACAGCCCATAAGGCCAGCTGTATCAACAAGCTCTGAATCTTTCAAAAGGAGAGCAGGATATATGCATTTCTCTCCTATTATGCTTGTTTTCTGTGTCCCCAGTTTATACAGACTGACTCTTAAGATGTATAAATATACTGAATGTGACATTTTAATTGGAAGAGCTGTAAATGAAAACTGAGTTAATTAGATCTTGAGGTGAAAAATGTTGAACCTATTTTTTATCTTTACTTTGATCTGAATTCACAGTTAAGAAAGATGTTATCTCTCTTTTTGGAAATTTGCCCTAGGTACAGTATTTGAGATCATTAAAATAAAGGAGGAAAGGTAAGTGTTTACCTAAGCAGAAATCAGTATTTGCCCTCATTTGAGGAAATTATGTGCAAAGCAGTTCAAAATCTTCATAGTCCTATTTGTATGCCAAGTGATGAGCATCCCTCTTTTTTGTTTGCCATATAATACACATAGTATTTTATGAAAGCAATGTTTAATGCCCTGTAAAATATTTTAAGATTAATGACCATGAAATTGGCAATATAAATTGCCATTATAATTTTAGCAAATCTAAATCTTTAGCAAACTATTTTAATACCTGCCCATAGCATTGTGCACTATATAATATCCTTCAGTGTATTTAGTTAAATGCTACTCAATCTATTTATAATAAAAACCGTATTTGCTCTAAGTATTCTGCATACTCTGTTCATTAAAATCAACTGACATTTTCTTTTGAGGAACTCTAAATTCTTGGGCTTTTTTCTTATTATTTTTACAGTTGTTAAATAGTATGATGAAATGATGCTGAAATATTTGGCAAGGAATGACAATTTTATTGTGACAAAGGAGGCAAGGAGAGCATGCGGTGTTTGGCTGAGGTTCCTGCTAGCTGCTTGCAGTATTATTGCTTTGAAGAAATCTGTACACTTTCCACTGCTTATTTGATAATCATACTCTCTATTACTGATGCATCAAATGGAAACCAAAGAATTTAGTAGCAGCTTATTCACAATGAGTGGTTTGAAACACCATTAGTTTCTCCCTGTTCTCCTCTCCTCTCTCTGAGATTTATCAGCATGAAGCAGCCTTCAGATCCTCTACACATACAAAGTGCAGGCAATGTATCTGCCTTAGTTGAGGAAAAATTGACATTCTCTTGGATAGATGCTGATCTTGGTAAGAAGTGGTTTTGAAGATGCTAACTGGAATACCCTGAGAACTGGTTTGTGTGGAAGCTGATCAGCAGACAGAAGGATTTAGAAGAATAAGTGCAAAGTGTATATGAGGAGACAGAGGGCTAGGTGTGATGCAAGAATTTTTAGAATTGGTGATGAAATGGGAAGTATAAAACTTATTTTCATGACCAGGATGCTTGTCTTTGTGAAATTTGACTCCGAGGAAGCTTCATTCTGCATTGATATGCTGTGAAATTCTATAAGAGGAGCAGTTAGGGAGGGGCAGATTACACTTTGCTGGGGCCTTGGTCCAAAGCCAATGGGGGGCCCCTCCCCATCCCTTCTATATGTGGTCCCATCCATTCCACCACTTTCGTTTACTCCCATTCCACCTGCAGCCCCCACCCCTTTCTTCCTTTACAGTAGACCTTGGTCCACAGAGTTGACCTATGACCCATTTGTGCCTTTCTGCCCTCCCCTTTCCTTCTGTGGCCCTAGGACTAGAGAAGCTTTGTCCTCATCATATGACTCTGTGCTCACAGCAGGGAGGGTCAGGGTACCAGGGCTTCTGCAGGGGACACGTTCAGGATGCTGGGGCTTCTGTTGTGAGCCTATCTGATGCTTCTGCCAGAGAGCAGGGTTGGGCAGGAGTGTGGTGGCTGCCTTGTGGCTTCTTCCAGAGGTGGGGCACCAGGACTGCCCTGTCCCATGGCTTCTGCCAGTGACAGGGTCGGGGAGCTTCTGGGGCTGCCCCCTACCTCATCCAGCTGCCCCCCACTTGGTCAGGGCACCTGGCCACATTAGCACTGTGGCTAATCCTGCCACTGCAGATAGGGACAGATGCTGGCACCTTCACTATTATGTGATTTGACAGTGGATGGCACAACAAGGGTGTTCTCTTGAGCAATAAAACAGCAAAAATTGAGGAGTCTAGTCCTAACAGTGGGGAATGGTACACTTTTCTATTGATAAAATAATTTGAAATGAAAATGCTTGTTATATTTTCCTATTTTGAAAAATTAGAAATCAGATTTTGAGGACAAAGCTATATTCTGGGAGGAAAAATATCTAGCCTTTTGGAGAAAAATAAAAATGGAGGCATGTGCATGATAAACGTTTTCATAGAATCGTATAGGGTTGGAAGAGACTTCAGGAGGTCATCCAGTCCAACCCCCTGCTAAAAGCCAAGTTGGACCAATCCCAACTAAGTCCTCCTAGCCAGGGATTTATGCAGCTGGCATTTTAAAACCTCTAGGGAAGGATATCCCACCACCTCCCTAGGTAACCCATTCCAGTATTTCAACAACCCTCCTAGTGAAATAGTTTTTCCTAATATCCAACCTAGACCTCCCCCACTGCAACTTAAGACCATTGCTCCTCATTCTGTTATGTCACAACTGAAAACAGCCTCTCTCCAACCTTCAGGTAGTTGAAGGCTGCTATCAAATCCCCCCTCACTCTTCTCTTCTGTAGCCTAAATACGCCCAAATCCCTCAGCCTCTTATAAGTCATGTGCTCCAGCTCCCTAAATCATTTTTGTGGCCTTCTGCTGGACTTTCTCCAATGCGTCTGTATCCTTTCTGTAATGGGAGCCCCAGAATTGGATGCAGTACTCCAGATGTGGCCTCACCAGTGCCGAATAAAGAGGAATAATCACCTTCCCAGATCTGCTGGCAATGTTCCCATTTGTATTCCCATTATCTTCTGCAATTTTGCTGAGACCTGTGTATTAATTAGTTTGCGTCTTTCTAGGAACAGAATTTCAATATCTTAAATGTATACCTTTTGAAACGTTGCAAATTCACTTGATTCCATCATGCAATGTCCTTCCTACTTAAATCTAGATAAGTGAGCTTTGTAATCCAGCATAGGGTTGGAAAGATTGTGCTTTTTGACGGAAAATGTTTGCTTTGTATTTTGGAACAGGACTTTGACAATATCATTTATAGCAAGGCTATGAATTGCACAAAACCTAGTGCTCTTAAATAAAATAAAGGCATAGGAGAACATGAGAGCTGTAGTGCTGTCCGGTAGAACCTAGAGTAATCTGTCAAAGCCAAAGTCTGAAACCATGTCATTGTTATAGATTAATGATATGAGAAAAGGTAAGCAGTAAGTTAGCAAAAATTCCAGACACAGTTATTGAGGTAAGTCAGGACAAAGACATTTGTAAGGAAGGTGAGAAGCCTAGTGGAACTGAGTAAATGGGCAATAGACTAGCAGGTACAAAATTCGGTGTTTGAAAAAGATAACAGTATTGAAAAGATAAATCATTTGAATGAGTCTACTCATTTTTAAATGTACTGTGACTGCTGATGACCAAATCTTTTTTAAGTAATGAGAAAACCAATTATTTTTTATATATAAAAATCTCCACTTAACAAAAATCAAAATGGTAGGATCCATAATAAGCATAAAGCCATTAGGCATGCCACCTTGAATACTGGCCTGAATTCAATGCTAGTGCTCCTCCTCACTGTAACAGAAGTAGAAGAAGAGATTCAGGACTGGGAAGAAAATTGATTAGATGTTTGGAAAATCATTCAGGTGAAGGGACATTGAAAAAGCTAGGTGTTTATTTGAAATGACTAGGCAAGGACTTAGCAGTGATTTAGAAATGGGATACTTTTTAAAATCCAGGGAGCAAGAGGATACCAAATGAAACTGAAAGGTGGCAAATTTAAAATGACATTTTTGTTACAAACAGAAAGCTTTCAGCCTAAGTTTCTAGGCTCTTTCCTTTATCTGGAAGCTCTAGGTAACAGCCTCAAATTGTTGGAATGTGCCCTTATTTCAATATGAATGCATTGGATTGGTTTGGAATGTGCAAAAAGACTTAGCTTAAGAACAAGGCCTCAGACAGACTGGATATTATCTATTTTTTAAAGATATTCAGGCCTGCTTTATAACACTCCACCCCCCCCCCCCTTTTTTTCTTTTCTCTTGGGATTCTCCTGCTCAGGTATTCCTAGAAAAGCATAGGACATAGGGTGACACGCTTGCTGATAGGGCCAGGTATAAAAGTGGAAGGTGTCCATACTCCATCTGTCCCATTGTCCCTTGTGTAGTACAGTATCCTGTGTCTTCTGTCATACAGGCATAATACACCTATTCTAAACAGTGTTCCAGACTTCCCATTTTAGAGGGCCTGTGGAGTTTGGGTCTGGGTTGTTTATTACACTGTAGGGTAGTGGTCACCAACCAGTAGATCCGGATCTACTGGTGCTATCTGCTTAAACGAAGCACACAGGATCTTTTATAGGGGAAAAGGCAGTACGCCGCATTTATTGAGAATACAACAGTTGCATATGCTTTTCAATCACTCACATACAAACACCATACACACATACAGTCCCGCCAGACAATGTTATAGTTACCAGTCCAGATTCTGTATCAGTCTAGTGGCCAGCTAGATTGAACACACAGGGAGAGCAGGGCCTTTGTCGGTCGATCAATCTGATGCTCTTCTGGAGTTGGTGGCAAGACAAACCCAAAGCTCCATTTCAAAGCACCCTGCTTTTATAATCCTTTTCTCTGTTGAAATCAATGGTTTCTGCTGTCAGCCTGTGACCAGAATGTTATCTTGTTGATGTCAGTCGTTCCCAAACATCTCTTGAAGGCTCATCCTGTAGTCAATCATCTTTTGGGGGTGCCAGCTTCACTTCAAGGTTCGTCAATCTGCCACTCTGCCAATAGTTCAATCACTCCTTAGTATGAGTACACATTTTTGACACCGGGTCATCTGTAGTCTAGTCCTTGCCCATGCTTAACCTCCCTCTTTGGCCATCTGGTTCTGAGCAATAACTTTTGCACCTTATCTCGACACATTCATTCCCTTTTCACACACATAAGCAATGTTACAAGGGCTCTCAAGGTTATGTGGCACAACATCAACATCTGCATTGGTAAGACAAAGAGGCGTTGTAAATCAAGCAATTAAGGCCTCAGCCTTCAACATCCTTTTAGTTTCATTAACACAGATGCAATATCAAAACTATCTTTTTACTAAACTCACTAAACTTTAGGACAAAGAAATAGACATTTAACTAAAAGGACTTAATTTAATAAAATATTAAATGTATGTTAATATATATACCTTATATTGCTATATTATTAAACTATTACTAAACCTAAAATACAAATATAAAAAGAAAACTTTCAGTTCCAACACTGGTAGATTATGGAGCTTCTGACAGGTGATCCTGACTCATTTGGCCAAGAGATTATCAAGTGCCAGCACTTCAACAGCCCCTCCCCGTACTCCTGCACATCTCCTGCCTTTTGCCTTGGAGCTGCCTCCTCCCACCCCCAGGAGATTCTTGCTTGCTGGGCAGAGGAGGGAGAAAAGAAGCACTAATGTCAAGGTGCCCCCTCTCTCACCCTGTATCTTATCTCCACAGAGCAGGGGAACAACACGGCTTGGGATGGAGGGAGTTTGCTGGCTGCTTTTGAGACTGGTGCAGGGCCAGGGCAGGGGTGAGCCTACCTTAGCCCCACTGCATCGCCACCACTTTCTTGGTACTATTTTGCATTGTCAGGGAACAGCCTCGATGCTTGTTTGGGACTAAAGGTTGCCATTTGTCACTTAAGCGGTTTTGAGCAGGATGGTTAAAGTGATCTGAGGTATATGGAATCTCTCATTTCCTCAATATAAGCCTGCAATATTTTTGCCCCTTTCAAAAGCATGTATTCAGACTAGGGATGTCAGTTTATCTGTTGACTGGTTTAACTCTAACATCCTTAGCTGATGCTTATCTCAGTTAACATTATCAGTTAAATGCTGCCTGTCTGAGGAGTTGGCTGCCCTCTCCCCTACTATGGCTCTGCATCTGAACTTGGAGCCAGCAGGCAGGCTCAGTACTGGTATGCACCGGGTCACAGGAGTTGGTCCTACTCCTGAGCAGTCTCTATTGTGGCTCTGCATTTGAACTTGGAGCAGCCCAGGAGCAGGGTGAGCTGCCGGGATCCAGTGCATACCAAGACTGAGCCTGCCAGCTCCTGCTATAGAGTCCGAAACTGGCCGTTGTACATCCCCAGGCAAAACTACCTGTTAACTGTAAAACCGAGAAGATATTTAATGGCTACATTTTTAAATGATTTTTTTATAACCCTAATTATGACTCACATATCTAACTTCCCCACGTTAGCTAAGGTTGATTCAGAAAGGTCTGTAAGCATATGGTTAACCTAGCCATGGGATTATAGCTGTTGACACAAAGTTGGACACGTAAGTGCTCTTGAAAATGTTAACTGGTGTGGGAGTCCCCCATATCCAAAAGAAACTGAAGGTATGGCTACACCAGGAATGGCGCTGCATCTGTTCTACTGTAGCACCATGATTATGTTTCCTATAGTGATGGAAAGTATTTTTCCCTGGTAACAGTGAATTCGTTTCTCCAAGGTGGTAACTAGAAGGAGGAATATATCTGACACTTGCTATGTCTCAATGGAGGATTAGCCTGATCCAGCTATGGCACCCAGCCTACAACATTTTTTACAGCTCTGAGCAACACAGCTAGGTCGATTTATTTTTTAAAGGCTTTAGGCCTCTAAGTTTCTATTGACGTTCAATGACATTTTGGCTCTTAATTTGAAAATTACACCCTCAAGCACTCTAAAGCTTGCCTTGTTCAAAGGGGGTTCTAGACCGTCACATAGTGCAAAAGCGAGACGTTAAGGACTCTCAACTTTGCTAAAAAGGTAAATTAAATGCGGGAAAACGCTGCCTGCATGTTGTTACTGTGTCCCTCGCAGGGCTGGCTCCAGCTGAGTCTGGCCACGCTCAGATAAAATTCCCCCGCGGCGGTCTAGGCTGCCGAGCTTGGCCCCTCGCTCGGCCTGTGAGGCTGCAGCCGCGGCGCCTGGTGCCCTCCCTTGCAGCCGGGCTGAGAGAGACCGAGAGCAGAGGAAGCGCCAACCTCCTGCCTTGTGCGCCGTCTCTGGCTCCTTCCTCTCCCTCCCTCTGGCCAGAGCCCGGCCTCCCTGGCGGAGGCGCCGAGTCTGCGGTCCCGAAGCCGCGCAGACAGCGCTCCCCCGGGTAAGGGCCACCGGGACGGGCACGAGACCGCGAACCGACTCCGGCCTGGGGAAAGGGGCCGCTGCCCGGAACCGGGTCCGACTGCAGCCTCAGTGGGGAGGTGGGAGCCGTCAGGCCCCCCGTGCAGGGTTGGGCTGCAGCCTGGGCCGCTCGCTGCAGGGCTCTGTTCGCCCCTGGGGCACGTCGAGAGACTTTGGCCCGGCGGGCTGGGAAGAGACTGGTGTGCGCTGGAGCTGAGCGCTGCCGGGCCCTGCGCCCGCCCTCCTGCGTGGGCTGCCCACTGGGCCCCGCGCTCTTTTGCCAGGGTGGGAATGAGGCGGTGGGGCTCGGCCTGGAGCTGGAGGGAGGGAGCTCGAGGACACCCTGGGAATGGGAAATGCCCCTTCCCCTCCGCCGCTGGCTCGGGCTAGTTCGTCAAGTTGAGGCTCCTCGCGTCTGCGGGATAACTGCAGGCTGGTCGGGCAAGTCGCGTGTTTCTGTTCGCAAGGTTGAAAATGGTCAGTTGCAACGAGAGGAGCGTCATGCAGACTGCCAGGAGCTGCTGAGAAGTGCAGGGAGGCTCGTGTGCTAGGAGGAACAGCTCTACTACCCTCCCTGGCTGTGCGGGAAATGCCAGAGAATTTCTTTAAATGCTGCTGTTCCTGAAGGCAAAGCCTTCTGCCTGTCCCATCTTCACATTTGCCCGAGGGTATCATCATGAAACCTCTCTTCTTATTTTAAATGAAGGTGAACTTAGTTGTGACAACGTTAAAAGGTTGCTTATCAGCTCTGGCACAAATGTTTTAATTTCTTTATTTTTGTGTTTTATAAGACCTTTACCATTGGGTCAAACTTGTGGGGAACAAATACTGCAGAGGTTGTCAGGCTAGCTTCTGCCTCACGCAAATTAAAAATTAAAATAAAAAATTCCTGGGCAAAATTCTCTCCTGAGAACTCAAGCCAACAGGGAATTTTCCTTTCACTGTTCAAGGAGGCTGTATTACTTCCTGGAGAATGTTATGAAAGCAAAATAATGTAGGAGCCTAGACTTCCCACTAACATACTTGGAGAATGACAGATCAAATTCCTTGGTTTCTTTACTGTGTATTCAGTTTATCTTTTTTCAATTTGGTTTGAAAGAAACCAGGTTTAGCACAGTTGTGTTGTGTTAGTGACTGTAATTAAAGTTGTCAGCGTTTTCTTTTATTAGCAAATTTTTCACAGTGGCTAAAATGTAGTCAGTAGCTCTGGCATGAGGGTTTATTTAGATTTAAAAATCTAATTTTTAAGAGATGATTTTGTTCTACCATTTTTATTACAACACACCAATGTGGGGAAGTAAGAGGGCCTTACACTTCCTGTCCACAGTCAGCAGTGACTTTTAGCCAGCATGTAGAACAGAAGCATTTATTAGTTGACAGGGACACAGCATAGAACTTAATTTGTCAGCACAAAAAACTTTCAGTAAAATCCATCTTGGTGTAAGAGGAGCCAGAGCTCTAATCCCTCACCTGCCCCTGTGCCCGCAAGTCAGCCAAGATCTACTTCCAACTCTCTGGGTCAGCCCCTCCCAGGCTCCTATAGCTTCTGTCCTGCTTCCCAGGCAAAAAAGTGTCACTGATAGAAAGGTAACATATTTTCTAAACTTAGTCTAAAATTACTTCATTAGGTTGTAAAGCAAAACAGTAGCTTAATGGCCTAATTAGAACTATTTCTACTGTATATTTGAGAGGGTCTGTCTATGTGTCTAAGAGCTTCTCCTAAACTATAAGAACCAGGACCACCAAATTTGGTATGCAGATTCCTCTTATAACTTAAAAGCAAGGTAGGGGTTTGGTTGTGCCAGGACAATGGGATGTGCCTAGAATGGAAAGTAGCAGGGACACTTAAAATTTATAATGACCACCGCGGGGCAGCAAGGGGCCAGATATGGGGACTGGAACAGCTATAATTCCATTGGAGAAAGGGACAACTATCTACTATTTATTCAATGGAGTTTCTCCATTTGTGTCTCTACCTGTCCCCCTGCTGGGGGAGATACATCTCTCCCCCAGCTGTGCCTGCTGCAACTGTAGCGGCCATGCACAGGCAATTCTCATCTGGCCTTAAGCTGCTGTGGTGAGAGAGGGCTGGAGTTGCCCCCTTCTGTTGCCACCTGCCTTTTTGCTGTTGTGAGGGGTGAGGTCACAGAAGACTTCTTGGGTGCTTCCCAGGATGCTGACAAGGCCACTGCCACTTGTCTTCCTGCTCTCTGGGGTGTCTTGCTACCTGTCTTGCGGGCCAGCCCCCTGGTCTCCCCCAGTTAAGGCACAGAGCTGAGATCACTTCCCCACCCCCCACCCCGAGGAGCAGTACAGATACTGAAACTCTTCAGGTCCAAGGAAAATGCATTTTTGGCCCCAGCTTCCCAGGATACCACTCTCCAAATGGAATCAGAACCCAAAATGAATAACTGGGGTAAGCCCCCTTTAACAGTGAAAGGACGATGTACACACTGATTGTTCCCCCAGGTAACAATTATTTACACTGGGCTTGATAGTAAATAAAAGTGATTTTAGTAAGTACAGGCAGTAGGATGTAAGTGGTTATAAGAGAGAACAGGCAGAGCAAAGAAGATTACAAGCTTAAAATAACAGAAAATGCTTAGCTAATTCGAACACTAAAATCTCAGTATACATTTATTACAAACTCATCCTAAAATTGTTGTTATTCCAGCTAAGTCTCCAAACCAGGGAAATCTCCTTTACCCTGGGGTTTCTTGTTCACTTTCTTGGGTGTGAAAAAAACCCTGCTAAGCTCTCAATTGTTTTATAGATTCCCTTTACATGGGAAGTTACCTGGCAATTCTCTACTAGGTAAAGAGGTCATGTGACTTCCTAAGACCACGGACTGCTAAGATTTAGAGGACAAAGGAGATTGTTTAGATATGATTGTCCAGACACTGAGGCATCCCAACATTGGAAACACCCTTGATGACTTTCTTTTGCACATTTAAAACTATAAAGCATTCCATACTCCACTTGTCTGATTTTATACACAGGAATGATACATACCCCAAAATAAGATATATAGGTCCACTGGAATATGACATAAAGATTGATAGGTTACATGAGATAATTTGTCCAAAACTTCTTTGAGTTAGGCATATCTATGTCCATAAATCCATTTCATAAAGCTTGTGGGGGGAGGGATGTGAGGCATCACAGCTGTGACTTCTGCAGGTCAGTCTTTTAGGCCTTGTCTACAATGGCAAGTTTTGTCACCAAAACCCCTTTTTAACAACAAAACCTGGAAAGCATACACAGTGCAAAGTGGCAAAAGTCTTCGACCCCTACAAAGAGGCTTTTTCTTTTCCTCTCCCTCTATTGTCAACAAAGAGCCAGTGTAAACTGAAGTTTGTTTTGTGGACAGAACTCACTTCCAGCAGGATCCTACAATGTCTTTCCTGAATGGCTCTGCTCAGCTTTGATACCTGCTGCCCTCCAGGCATATGCCCCTCTCTCCCCTTTCAAAGCTCCAAGAAGTATCTGACAGCTTCTAATCAGCACCAAGGATTATTGGGTTTTGGGAATTGAGGAGGAAATTGTGCATAATATATTAACTATTCTCTGCCTAAGGACTTACAATATTGTTCATTGAATATATTTTTATGGCCCAACTACAATTTAAAAAATTGGGATTGAGAATGAAATCTCTGAAATCTATCTTTTTCTGGATACAAGTCAGCATTTGATACTGCAGGCACAGGATACTGAAGAACCAAAGAGGGCAGTGCAGGACGGGAAAGAACATTGGCAGCATGTGACCTCCAGGAGAAGAAAGTTAACTCAGGTATCCCCAATCCAGATAGAGGTAAGTAACCAATTTCAGGCACTCTGCACTGGTACTTTGGTGGAGAATGCTTTAGAAGAGAATTCTAAGGGACAGGATCAGAAGGAGAACCCATTCATCAGAAGGCAGGGATGCATAATCATAGAGATTGGGGTTTCACGACCACCACTCCCAAAAGAAGGAGGCAGGTGATGGTGGTTGGGGACTCCCTCCTAAGGGGGAATGGAGTCATCCATTTGCTGTGAAGACTGGGAAACTCGAAAAGTGTGCTGCCTGCCTGGAGCAAGAAGTCAGGATGTGACCGAGAGTCTTCTGAGACTGATCAAGCCCTTGGACCGCTATCCCTTCTTACTTCTCCACGTAGGAACCAACAATATTGCCAAGAATGACCTTGAGAGGGGTCACTGCAGCTTGTGGCACTGGGAAGAAGGATCAAGGAGTTTGAGGCGCAAGTTGTGTTCTCATCCATCCTCCCTGTTGAAGGAAAATGCCTAGATAAGGATTGTCAAATTTTGGAAGTAAATGCGTGGTTGTGCAGGTGGTGTTGGAGAAAGGGTTTTGGATTCTTTGACCATGGGATGCTGTTCCGGGCAAAGGATTTTTAGGAAGAGATGGGATCCATCTAACAAAGGCTTGCAAACATAGTGAAGAGGGCTTTAAACTAGGTTAATCGGGGGATGGTGACCTAAGCCCTGAGGAATGTGCCTGGAGCACAAGGAGGAATGTGCAACAGAGAAGGACCCCTGATTTGTACTCAGAAAGGGCAATCAGTTATCTAAGGTATCTGTACACGAACGCAGGAAGCCTGGGAATCAAGCAGGAAGAATTGGAAGTCCTGGCACAGTCAAAGAATTATGATTTGATTGGAATAACGGAGACTTGGTGGTACAACTCACTTGATTGGAACACTGTCGTGGAAGGGTATAAACTGTTCAGGAAGGACAAGCGGGAGAGAAAAGGTAGAGGAGTTGCACTGTATATAAGAGAGCAGTATGATTACTCAGAGCTCCAGTATAAAATGGGAGAAAAGCCTGTACAGAGTCGTTGGATTAAGTTTAGAGGCAGGAGCTACAAAGGTGATGTCATGATGGATGTCTGCTATAGGCCACCAGATCAGGTGGATGAGGTAGACGAAGCTTTCTTCAGACAACTAACAAAAACTTTCAGATCATAGGCCCTGGTTCTCATAGGGGACTTCAGTCATCCTGACATCTGTTAGGAGACCAATACAGCAGTACACAGACAATCCAGGAAGTGTTTGGAGAATGTTGGGGACAACTTCCTGGTGCAAGTGCTGAAGGAATCAACCAGGGGCCATGTTCAGCTTGACCTGCTGTTCACAAACAGGGAGGACATAGTAAAGGAAATAAATGTGGGTGGCAACTTGGGTAGTAGTGCTCATGAGATGGTTAAGTTTAGGATCCTCACTAAAGGAAGAAAGGAGAGAAGCAAAATGCAGACTTTTACTCCCTCAGGGAACTGATGGGCAGGATCCCCTGGGATACTAACATGAGAGGGGAAGGAATCCAGAAGAGCTGGCTGTATTTTCAAGAAACCTTATTCAAGGCACAGGAACAAACCAACCCACTATGTTGTAAGAAAAGCAAATATGGTAGGTGACTAGCTTTAACAGTGAAATCTTTGGCAAGTTTAAACACAAAAAGAAAGCTTACAAGAATTGGACACATGACTAGGGAAGAGTATAAATATATTGCTTTGACCATGTAGGGGTGTAATCAGAAATGCCGAAGTGCAACTGGAATTGCAACTAGCAAGGGATGTGAAAGGTAACAAGAAAAGTTTATACAGGCATGATAGCAATAAGAAGGTGGTCATTGAAGATGCTGGACCCTTATTGAATGAGGGAGGTAAACTAGTGACATGATGTGGGAAAAACTGAAGTACTCAATGGTTTTTTGCCTCTGTCTTCACAAACAAGGTCAGCTCCCAGACTGCTACACTAAGCAACATAGTATGGGAAGGAGGTGGGCAGCCTTCAGTGGAGAAAGAACAGGTACTATTTAGAAAGAACTATTTAGAAAAGTTGTACATACATAAATCCATGGGGCCAGATCAAATGCATCCCAGGATGCTGAGAGAGTTGGCTGATGTGATTGCAGAGCCATTGGTCATTATCTTTGAAAACTCTTAGTGATCACAGAAGTCCTGGACGATTGGAAAAAGGCAAATTTAGTGCTCATCTTTTAAAAAGGGAAGAAGGAGAATTTGGGGAACTACAGACCAGACAGCCTCACCTCAGTCTCTGGAAAAATCATGGAGAGGATCCTCAATGAATCCATTTTGAAGCACTTGGAAGAGGGGAAAGTGATCAGGAATACTCAACATGGATTCACTAAGGGTAATTCATGCCTGACCAACCTGATTGCCTTCTATGACAAGGTAACTGGCTCTGTGGATCTGGGGAAGGCGATGGTCATGATATACCTTGACTTTAGCAGAGCTTTTTGATATGGTCTCCCACAGTATTCTTGACAGCAAGTTAAAGATGTATGGATTGGAAAAATTGATTCTAAAGTGGATAGAAAACTGGCTAGATCATCCAGCTCAACAGCTAGTGATCAACAGCCCAATGAAGTGTCACCAGAGAACTGGGAAGGACAAGTACCAACAACCTACAGGAAAGGAAGCCCTAAGATAAGGGTGAAGGAGGTGTTGAATGAAAGGAGGCCACGTGGAAGTGTCCCAGAGAATTGTAGCAGCTTCAGGGGTGAAGGGAAAACCTTGTCAACCATTTACATTGACTTTAATACAGCTTTGAAACTTGACTAAGCAGAAGAAAAACGCTGCTCTCCCTTTATTTTTTTCTGTTTAGCATGCTGATTTTGCTTCCTCCCCCTTCTGCTGTCTTATTGTGTACTTCTAATCCCAAATGAAGTATGTGTTTGGATCTGCTGTATATACCATATATTTAAATATTTCCTTTTTGTTTTTTTATATATGTTGCATTTTACTCCCAGTATCTGGAAAATTTGCATTCATGTTGACAGACATATGGATGACATAAATACAGATGAGAGAGAGGCATTTGGAAAATGTTAATAAATAGACATTTATTAAATGAAGTTAAATATTTCACCAGTAAAAAGACTGGAGCTAATTATCTGCTGACTAAACAAATGTGTTTTTGTATCTTTATGTAAATTTGCTTTAAAACAAAAATCTGTGGTAAAAGGTGTAACTTCATATTCAGATAGAAAAAAAGTATGGGAAGGCAATAACTGTGGACAGAGGAATAGGGAAGAATATTAACAAATAGAATAATTGACATTTTAACGATGCAGTGTCAGTGTTGGGCAGGGGAATAGTTCACAAAGTGCTATTTGGGAGAAATATTTATTTTATAATATTTGAATGCATTTTTAGTCATATTTTATATTGTCATTTTTATGCTTATGTTAGTCAATATTTAACAACTTGCTTATCAAAATAGTCAAATAGAAGGGCAGTGTTTTGTCCTACCCAATTCAAACCTATTTCTGCACTCTCCTGAGTCTGCTTAAGTAATATTTCTCTTTCAATCGCTTCCTTTATGTCCACCACTTCCTTCTACTCCCATCACTTACATATCTCTGGCAGCTTCCCTCTGAGCTCTAATGCAGAACTTCTTAGCTCACTTCCCACCACCCTCCAATTTGTCGATGTGACCCAGAATGCTTTGCTTCTGATTGTCACAGCAAAAATGATGTTCTGAGTACTACCCCAATTGTGATAAAGAAACAAGGCATTTTGGAATGATGCCAGCTTGCCTATGGAAAACTGACCATGTAATTTTGAGATTGCAGGAGTAAGATGAATGGAGAGGAGAAACTAAAGGGGAGTTACTGCAGCAGTAGAAAAAACTGACACTGATGAAGGGAGGAAATGACTCAAGTCTTCTTTCTATTACTAAACTGCAAACTCATACACAGTGTTCTGGGCCATCCCTATCGATACTGGTACCCTACATAGCCCATCACTGTCACTCCCCTGCAGGGGGGAGGGACTGTCTACTCCTCTGGGGCAGGTTCTAGGGGCAGAAGCTGTAGGAGCAGTGCAGAGTGCAAGGCTCACCTGCAGTATAATGGGAAGCAGGTAGGAGGCGAGGGTAGTGATAGTCATGTGAGCACAGTTGGAGGACTCAGGAGCAGTAGAGGGTGGCTGTGCCATCAGCCAGAGAGAAGTGGCGCTTTGAAGGTGAAACCGATGCTTCTCTCCATCCATTGGCTATGCGACTGTCTATTGCTCTTCTTGAGTCCTCTGGCCCATGCTCACACTGCTTGCTGCTGCCTCGTGAGTGGGGGCTGGGCACAGAGCCCAGGCAGGAAAAGGGGACAAAAGCTGGCCAGGAGATATGGCTGGGGGCTGCCAGAGCACATATGGAAAACATGCAGCTGCATAGGGTACCATGAAATTTGGGGCAGTTTGGTACCCCAGATTTCATGGTGCCCCATGCAGCTGCATGTTTTGCGTATTGACAGGAATGGACTTGACAGCATTTGAGTGGATAATGGACGTGCTAATAGGTCCAAACTGCAGTCATTTGGAACTCTCTCTCCCTTGAGAGGTGGAGGAAGAATCTTACTAAAAGTACCTAATGTACTGCAGATATTTTAGTGAAGAAAAAGGTTGCAAGTTCAAAAAATGAGATTAAAATGACTCCATTCTGAATTTTTGTTAGTGGTAAAATGATTGCAACATTTGTTATAGTCCTGAATGCATTTGTAAGTTTTAAACTAGCCCAAAGGCATTGAGAAGTTTAAACATAATAATTCACGTCACAACATACAAGTTCAGCCAAATGAATTGGTTTGTTTTTAGAAATGAACTGGTTTCCTAACCCCTTCAGACTAAGAATGGCTTATATGGCTATATGACATACTTCATATAAACAAATTAATCATAGAATATTAGGGTTAGAAGAGACCTTAGGGGATCATCTAGTCCAGGAATGGGCAAATACTGGCCCATGGGCCAGATCCAATCCACCAGAGTTAATCCCTAGCAGGTCTCCACTGCTATATTTATGTACACCTCCACAGGCAAGGGCGATTGCAATTCCTGTTGACAGCGAATCGCCATTCCTGGCCAATGGGAGTGGTGGGAAGCAGTGTCATAGTCCACGCTGCTTCTCACATTCTCATTGGTCGGGGACGGCAATCTGTGGCGAACAGAAGCTGCAATCACTGGTACCTGCAGAAGTGCAGGTAGATATAGTGGTAGCGGCCTACCAGGGGCTAACTCTGGCCACCTGCTGCCATTTTATTGCCCACCCCTGGTCTAGTCCAACCCCCTGCTCAAAGCAGGGCCAACCACAACTGAATCATCCCAGCCACAGCTTTGTCAAGCCTGGCCTTAAAACCTCTTAAGGATGGAGATTACACCACCTCTCTAAGTAACCCATTTCATGCATCACCACCCTCCTAGTGAAATAGTTTTTCCTGATGATGTGAGGTGAAAGTGTTTCCAACTAACTGTCTAATCCTAAATTAAATAGGAATACACACGTAGGTGGGACAAGGCATAGTGATACTGCCATTCTTGTGCTTTCATGCAGACATGAATGTGTACTGACATAATGAGGATACCCTTTCCAGAATGAACAACATCTATAAAAGCTCTGTAGTGGCTAATTGTATTTTGTTTCCTTATAATAATTAACAGTTTATTTCTTGTTTTTTCCACAATCACAAGAAGTGAAGGGGGGAGAACTCTGGGCAATTTATCTTGTATGTTTTGTGTTTCATGTTTTAAAAATACATTAAAAGTTAAAAGTCCAGGTTACTGTTTCTTGCAGTAATGCTCAGATACTTCAGGAGCCAAATTAGCAATCAGCATTACCTAAACATCACATCATAGTAGGATGAATTAATTATTTACACCACCCACACAAACATACAGAGGTATTCTACAATTGGTGAATAAAATAGTAAAAGCATTCTGATTGGTTGCTAATTAAATCAGTGTTTTAATATCATGTGCTGCAAAGAGCTGCAGAAGACACAGAAAGAACCACTTGTGACTCAGAAGCTACACTCTGAGTATCACCAGTTTATTGTTTGAATTCTAGCTGCCTCCACAGCTCCCATTGGCTGTGGTCCCTGGGCCTTCTGTCCCCCTAGGAATTGCAGGAACATGCCAGCTACTTCTGGGGATCTGCCTGGAGCCAGATAGGAAGCCTGCCATCCCCACCAACCATCCCACCCCAGTATCACTAGGATCCTGAGCAGAGCACCACTGTCCACCCTTCTGCATCAGGTGGAGGGAATCACAATCCATATATACCAGCACCTGTGGTGGCTCCCCAGCCCAAAGTTGAGTTAAGGGTGTAGTACAAGTCATGGGAACAGGTGCTAAATGATAGCAGCATCTGGATGGGGTTTGCTGCTTGTCACTAGCACAACATTGTGAGAGACAGCCCAGGTTGGAAAGATAAGGGGGCACAGTGGTATCCTGTGAATGTTTGTGTTTGTCTGACTAAACTGTAGACTTAATTATGCAGACATGACCTATGAGGAGAGGCTGAGGGTATGTCTACAGTACAGCATTATTTCGAACTATCTAATTTTGAAATAACGCTTCTAGACACAAAATGCATTTCAAAATAGCATTTTGCTATTTCGAAATAGTGCATCCACACTGATTGAACACTGAATCGCATTTAAGGCCAGCCGGAACTGGTTCTGGCAGGGCATCAGGTCAGGTGTTACTTTGTGTGGCTTCTGCCTCAGGCTATCTGAGGCCTGTGCTTAAAGGGATCCCCCTGGGCAGCTAGTTCTCAGGTTTCTCTGCTTGCTTGCTTACCTTGCTGAGGGACAGCAAAGCATTTTTTTTCTCTGCGTGCTCTGGTTGCCCTCACTCAGGACACCACAGCACTCTGCAGCATGGAGCCGGAACCACCCCGGGCACTCTGGTGCTTCTCTTAGACTTGTTGCTGTGAGCCTGGAAGCACTTTCTGCAGGCTGCCTCACAGGATCTGCAGCAACCCATCCTCCAGGCCTTCTTCCAGACCCTCTTGGGGTATGTGAAGAATCAGCTGCAGCTCCTGGACGCCAACATGCCCTGCCTCATCTGGACACCAGCACTGGTGGGACCACATAGTCCTGGAGCGCTGGGGAGACCAACAATGAACCCAGAACTTCAGGATGAATAAGGACACATTCCTGGAGCTCTGAGAGCGGCTCGCCCCTGCTCTGCGGCGACGGGACATGCACACGAGGCCCACCATTCCCCTCCAGAAGCATGTGGCCATTGCCCTATGGAAGCTCTCCATGCCGGATAGCTACCGATCTGTAGCAAACCAGTTGGGCATGGGGAGATCCACCGTTGGAGCAGTGCTCATGCAGGTATGGCAATCTCCGGCCCTATGCCAGGAGGGGATGTGCAAGGAGGGAATGGGCTGCCCTAGGGAAAAGGAGGGGGAAGGTGGTGAAAGTCTCCTCCCCAGGGGGTTTGTTCTGTCCTGCCCGCACTAAGGACTGCCCATAGTGGCCAGGATTGCAGGGGGGATTGCTCCTAGAGAGTGGGGGGCGCAGGGCAGTGGTGGGGAGGGAGCACTCTCAGCCACCCTGGTACCCAGTAATTCTTGGTTTTCTGTGTCCCTCTGCAGGTGGTCAAGGCCATTAACAGAGTGCTACTCCGCAGAGTCATCCACCTAATTGATGTCAACGCGGTCATCAAGGGGTTTGGTGTCCTGGGCTTTCCCAATTGCAGGGGAGCTATCAACGTGACACACATCTCATCCGTGCCCTGGACCACCAGGCCTGTACATCAACCAGAAGGGATACTTTTCTGTCATCCTGCAGGCTGTGTCTGATAAGTGGTGCCATTTTGTGGACATCAATGTGGGCTGGTCCAGCAGAGCAACGACGCGCAGGTTTACCGCAACTCCTCCGCGTGCCAGAGGCTGCATGCCGGGACTTTCTTCCCTAACCGCCACATCAGGGTCAGAGATGTGGACATGCCTGTCTGCCTGGTGGGGGATGCGGCCTATCCCCTACAACCCTGGCTCATGAAGCCCTACACGGGACACCTCAACCCTTCCAGACAGGCATTTAATGCCAAGCTGAGCAGGACCCACATTGTAGTGGAGGGTGCCTTTGGTCAGCTAACAGCCTGTTTTAGATGCCTCCTCACCTGCCTGGACTTCTCAGAGTGGAATATTCTGCACGTGGTGGCAGCATGTTGTGTGCTGCACAATTTGTGTGAGTAGAAGGGGGAGGCTTTCCTGCCAGGCTAGATGGCAGAGGCCGACCACTTGGCTGGCCTGTACACACAGCCCCGCATGGCTGCCATCCGAGAGGTCCATCGGGGGTCTGTCCGTATCCTGGAGACCCTGCGGGAGAGCTTCCACCTGGAGGAGCAGTAACGGTCTCCCTGGTGTGCCCCACTGGGGGCTTGTGCCTCATTCCTCCCTAGCGTCCTTCCACTTACCCCTCCCTTACCCCCCTTCCTGATGTAAAATAAAAGACAAGTGTTCATGAAAACAAAGTCTCTTTATTGAACAAAACTGGGGTGGGGGAGAATGAAACTCAGGTGAGACTGGGGAAAGAAGGCGGGAGAGGGGAAGAGAGAAGGGAGGGAAACCTGGGAGGAGGGAGCTGGAAGGGGGAGGAAGGGGCGGAAAAAGCTCAGGGTTCAGGGTTGGGGGTCTCGCCAGCCCAACTGTCTCCCAGCACCGCGGGTGCAGGTGCCTTGGCATCCCCCGAGAGGTGGGGAGGGGATGAAGGGTGTGGAGGGAGAAGCAGGAGGGGGAGAAGGAATGGGGGGAAGAGGAGCAGTAGCTAGGGAGAAAGCAGGGGCTGGAGCGGCAGGAGGCAGCAATCTCCGCACCAGGGTCTGCAGGTGCTCGCAGATGGCATGGCCCTGGGCAAGCTGCTCCCGCCAGCTCTCCCACCAGAGCTGCAGGTCTTCTTGCACCGAGTGGTCGAGGGTGTGGTGCAGGGCTCACAGTGCCCCCAGGTGCTGCTGCTTGTAGTCTTCTTGTGCACAAGTCAGCCTGCAGAGTGCTCAGGTGCAGGAGGATGTTCTGGGCAGGGTGCCGTGCCCTGCACTCACAGCTGGTGCGGCTGTGGAGAAACAAGAGAAGTGGTCAGTTATCCCTGGGGACACAGTGGGTGAAGCCCCTCTGCAAGCGAGGACGACAGTTCTCCTCACCATCAGAGCCGATGTGCTTGCACACAGGCCATGTTCGGGATGTTCTGCTATCCCCAGGAATGGGAGCTGCCCTGAGACTGCGCGCGCACGCGTGTGTGTGAGAGAGAGAGAGATGTCCCTTGCCTCTGTGTAGAGGGGGCTTGTGGAGGGATGGAATCCTTCTGTGTCCCACCCCAGGTTCAGGAGCATGTCTTGTCTCGTCACACACGTGTGTGGCTAACAGGCCAAGGCCCCTGTGTGGCAGCCCGCTGGGGCCATATGCCCAGGGGCGGCACAGCATGTGCTCGCACATTCACAGATTGCTGCATGATCCATGGTCAGCAAGGCCCATGCGCACAGTCCCTGGTCTCCCTCCCCCGCATAAGAGGACAGTGATGGTACTCACATGTTGGTGCCTCACCAGCTTTGGACGACACCGGTCACAGGTCCGCTGGGACTGGCTGCTCCTGGGTTTGGATGTGGCCTTTGGTGGACAGGCTGTAGACGGCTGCATTCCTCTGTCTAGTGCAGAGATAATGGATGTTGGCGGCATTCCCCCAAACCTCAATCTGGTGCATGATCGCCGCACTGGACCATGAAGGCACCTGCCTTCTCCGGCCCCTGGCAGGCTCCTGGGAGCCGGTAGATTGGTCCTGGGGAGCGGTGGAGGGCTGGCTGCCAGTGGCTTGTTGGCTCATACTGCAGCCTGGGTCGGGGCAGCAGCAGAGTGGTTCTGGGCTGCCAGGCCTGGTGCTAGCCACAAAAGACTGTGGCCATACTCTACCACTTTAAGGGTTCCAGTAGAGGGAGGGAGAGAAGAGTTTTCCTGTTTGTGCCCAGAGTGGCCACCAGGGTACCCTGGGAAGGGCTGGAGGCCCCCTATTTCGAAATAGCCCCTATGCTCTGTCTACACAGTGCCTATTTCAAAATAGCTATTTCAAAATAGGCACTATTCCTCGTAGAATGAGGTTTACCAATTTAAAATAAGCTTGTGTAGACGCTAGAAAAGTTATTTCGAAATAACTTTACTGTGTAGACATACTCTGAGGGATTTGGGTTTTTTTAGTTTGCAGAAGAAAAGAGTGAGGGGAGATTTGATAGCAGTCTTCAATTTTCTGTTGGGAGGTTCCAAAGAGGATGGAGAAAGACTGTTTACAGTAGTGACGGATGGCAGAACAAGGAGCAATGGTCTCAAGTTACAGTGGGGGAGGTCTACGTTGGATATTAGGAAAAACTATTTCTCTAGGAGGGTGGTGAAGTACTGGAATGGGTTACCTAGGGAGGTGGTGGAATCTCCATCCCTAGAGGTTTTTAAGTCTCGGCTTGACAAAGCCCTGGCTGGGTTGTTTTAGTTGGGATTGGTCCTGCCTTGGGGAGGGGCTGGACTTGGTGACCTCCTGAGGTCTCTTACAGCTCTATGATTCTATGAGTGGCATGGATAAAATGTCAGGGATTGTGTATTTTTATTTTCTGTAGTAACTAGCTAAATCTTAAACTTTATTACTGTAAGCAGTATTTATATTAAGCAGTTTTCTTACCCAAGTGGATGTTATTGTTCTTAATACACAGGCTTCTTCTTTAAGCCTGGACCAATCTCCTCAGTTGGTCTTCATTTTCTTAGCATTTATGCTGCTTCCAGAGTGTGGGGAAAAAGGGGAGGAAAGAAAGGCAATAGCATGATGCCACTCTCCCCTCTTTTTTATTTTTAGTTTATGTGTATAGAAGACACATGCCCACACATCTCCTAGTGAGTTTTTCTAAGTCACTGGATTAGGGTAGCCAGATGGTTTAACCAAAAATACCGATCTCCTGCCCCCCCAAAAAAAAACTACCGGGGAAAAAATTGTGTTGAGAAAAAAAAAGGGGAGAGACCAAAGTTGTTGAAGGGGGAAAAAAATTGACCCAGAGAATTAAGCTAAAAAAATAAAAGAAAACAGCATGGCCCCTTTAAGAACAGGCTGGGCTCTGCTTCTCCTAACAGGCAGCTGGCGGCCATCTTGTCTCCCTGCTCTGGGCCAGACAGCTCCCCTGCAGAACCAGGTAAGCGGGGGAGGGGAGCAGGACGGATATAGGGCAGGGCGAACGTGGCAAAGGGGGGGCCCCACGGAATTATGCTGCCCGGGGCCCCGCAAAACAGTCATCTGCCCCTGGAGGCGAGGACTGGGGGGGAGGGAGCTGGGCCTGGTTGCTGAGTGTGTGTAGGGTTGCCAAGTGTCCGGTATTGACCTGGACAGTCCAGTATTTTTGCCTTCTGTCTGGGAAAAAAATCAGAAAATACCGGACATTTTAGGTGTCAGGTATTTTTTAAAATTTTTACTGGACAGGAGGTGAAAATGCCGGACTGTCTGGGTCAATACCGGACACCTGTCAACCGTACACTGGATTGAGAAGACTCCATTGTGATTTTGTACAACTGTCATTGATTATAAATTCCTTGATTACAACTCTCCTGCTATTTAATGGTTGCTTAATCCTTAGATCACCACCCTTGTAGTAGAGACTCTCAAACTGACAGCATATTTCAGTAACAGCCATATAGCAAAATATAGCTTCATAGAGGCTAATGATATACATATTTGGACAGAACCATGTGCCATGAGTGAACAACTGGCTTGCAGAGGCAAGGCCATCCTTTCTATGCCTACTACAGCTCATTATACCCTGTCCTGCATCCCTAGTTCCCCCATTATGACCATTGGCCTCTGCTCAAGGCTAGCGCCTCTCCCCACAATGCTGGGCAATTGTGCAGCACCAGTTCCTCCCCCCCACTCTGGTCCCCAGAGTGGCCCCACCAGTAGCTGGAGCCTCAACCACCTGAGCAGCCTTCCTGGACAGCTGAATGACTCCACGTCATGGCCCTAGCTGTGCTCCAAAGATCAGAGCACCAGGCAGCTATGCTGTGGCCCCAGCCTTGCACTCTCTGGTTGGATACTGGGTGAGGCAACCCCAGTCTTTTTGGGAAGGCAATGCATTCCCTTCATTACCCTTCACCCTAGACAGAACAACAGATTTCATGGCTTCATATAATACCTTGCATGGCATACATAGTTATGAAATATCACAATCATATATGAATGATGAATATGAGAGTTATAGGATGCCATTTTGAGGTACTGTGTCCCACAAATGGTCTCCCTGCTTTTGGTTTTTGTGTCTTGCACAGTTGTGGCCCCCTGTGGTGAGGACAATTTCAGTGAAAGTCCTGTGAGACCTCTACCACTTCTCCTTTCATATGGCAAGAAAAGTGATTAACAATATTCAAATAACCAAATCCAGATTAGTGAGTTGAGCTGTAGCTTCGGGAGCAGCTTGATGTAAATCTGGGATGCTTCCAACAAATGATCAGAATCAAAAGCAGGTTATTTAGAAATAATGGGCTTGCTCTGTAGACCAGCACTCTGTTATTTTGAAATAACAGTTATTTTGAAACAAACGTGCAGTGTAGACATAGCCTATATTAAGAATGTTTTAAGTTTATAAAATCTAGCACTCAGAAGTTGACAGAAATGACAGAATTCAAGTTGTCTATCCAACCTTAAAATTTCCCCTTGTGATTATGTTGTGTGACAGTCTTTAATTTCATTATCCTTTTCTTCTATAGGAACCAAAAGCATTTGAGTTTGATTGTTTCTTCCTCCTCCTCCTCCATACTGCCTGTGCAGCATCTCCCTGGGCTCAGTCCTTCTCAGCCCCTTGTTGGAGCATGTGAATTGTTTTTGATACACAGCTCTTTGGGGGTGGATCAAGCTCAGTACAGATGGAATGTTCTTTCTGTCAGCCACAACGAAGTTCTGAAATATGTAAATGTATATTTTCAGAGATTTATTCCTCAGCCAAATTTGGATGAAATTTCAGAAACAAAAAAGGCTTAAGGTGAAAATCAAATTTCTTTCATATATGCAAAATAATCAAGATTTTTTTAACATGGGCAAAGCAATGTATTTTCTCCCTAGCCTCCATCTTGGAAACATTTTTGCTGAAACATTCCCAAAAAATTCATCAGGAGGCAGATACTCAGCATGGAAGATTTGTGCTCAGTTAATTTGCAATAGATAACAGAGCCTTATAGAGGAAAACATTAGGCAACCTTACTAATAGGTGTTTCTGTCACCTCCACTTAGAAATATGTGTGTATATATATCAAATGTTCAGAGCTGTCCACTAAGTTTGGGTCTCAGTGTGAGACAGCAATTGGAGATCTTTGAGTGGTATTCAGTACTTGAAAAATAAAGCCTTAGGTGACTCAAGTTGTACATCCAGAAATTTAGGAACCCAAAATTGGATGTTCATGAAAATGTAGGCACTATGAAATGTGAATGTTATGTTTTATTTAAAAAAAATTGCATTTTATTTCTGATCATGTCTGTTCTTATTTTGTGTTTATTTCTTACAGATGACTCAGAGGTGATACGTGCAAAAGTGTTTCAAGTTTGTTACTACAAGATGTGCTCCACAAATCCAGCAAACTGGGTCACTTTTGATGATGAACCCCTCTTTCAATCTCCTCAGAAATCAGTGGAAAATCATGATACCTGTAAAGCAAACAGTCTTAATTTCAATCTTGCTAATGCGCATGAATCATCAAATAGGTCATCTTCCTCAAGCAGCATTCCTTTTTCTTCTCCTAAAGTTGACTGCTACTCAAGTCCTGAACCTCCTAGTAACTCTTCACTTTCTACACCTACCAAAGACTATCCAGCATGTCTCTATATGCCCACATCAGGGATTCACATCCTTTGCCCTATTTCTGAATTGTCATCAAACATTAATCTTCACCCACCACCTGGCGCTCGTTCTTCCTCAGCTTCTCAGAAGCTGAACACTGCAGCTAATGATAATCCACATACGATTTTAGTCTCTAAAAAAGCAACCCCAGATGAAGTAAATCCTATTTGCCAACAAAACTCCAATAATTTAGAAGATCCATTGGAATCAGAACACTTCCAATATTTTCAGAATGACTGTGCTTTTTCAAATTTATTTTGGAAAGAAAGGTGTTCAACTAGCATGTCTCCCTACAATGATGACACACAAAGTAAAGATAAAAAGCTTTGTAGAAGTATTTGCCATCCTAAAGAAAAGGACACTTGCCATGATGAGAAGAGTTTCAATCAGGATTCCTTCAGTTATACCCGTGAAAGGCTTGAACATTTGCAAACTGATACTTTGGGAAGGCTGTCTGCCTCTAGCACACATGCATGGCATAATATCTTTTCTTTCATTCCACACAGTCTCTTCAGAAGCCAGAAAAAAGATGGTTGGCCTTTCATGCTGAGAATTCCTGAGAAAAAGAATATGATGTCATCTCGGCAATGGGGTCCTATTTATCTTAAAGTTGTACCTGGAGGCATTTTACAAATGTATTATGAGAAGGGCCTCGAAAAACCTTTCAAAGAATTCCAGCTCCAACCATACTATAAACTGTCAGAACCCAAGCTAGAAAACTGTAGTGTTTCAGGAAAAATCCATACCGTGAAGATTGAATATGTGTCTTATTCAGAAAAAAGAAAATACCATCCCAAAGCAGAAGTGATCCATGAACCAGAGGTGGAACAGATGCTAAAGTTGGGAACCATGGATTACAGTGACTTCACTAACTTCCTTGAAACAGTTGAGGAAGAGTTCATGAATCTTCCTGCCATTTGTAAACAAAAGAGAAATTATGAGGAACAAGAAATGATACTAGGAATAGTGGATAAGTTTTGGGGAAAAATCACTAAAGCAGAAGGAAAACTTGTAGAAAGTGCTGTCATCACACATATTTATTGTATGTGTTTTGTGAATGGCAATACTGAATGCTTTTTGACTTTAAATGATCTAGAGCTCCAGAAAAGAGATGAACAGTATTTTGACAAAGATCGGGAGAAGAAATGGATTCATATTCTTGATTACCATTTCCATAAGTGTGTCAAAACACAAGAATTTGAGCAATCCAGAATTATTAAGTTTACACCCCTGGACGCCTGTAGATTAGAACTAATGCGCTTCAAGACACTGTATAATGGACAAGAACTTCCATTTTCTTTAAAGGCTACTGTGGTTGTTCAGGGAGCATACATAGAACTTCAGGCTTTTATAAACATGTCTTCTACTTCTCTGATTCCTGTACATTTGCATTCCATGAAATATTGTGAAAATGTCATGATACACTTTCCAGTTCCTTTACAGTGGATCAAAGCACTTTGGACCATAAATCTCCAAAGACAGAAGTCTTTAAAAGCAAAAATGAACAGAAAAACATGTCTTGGTTCTCTAAATGAAATTGAATCTGATCCTGTAATTCAGGTCTCAATTGGAACAGCAAAATATGAAAGTGCCTATAGGGCTGTAGTGTGGAAGATAGACAGACTTCCGGATAAAAATTCAAGTAAATATATTCTGCATGATCAAAATAGTATTTTTTATAAAGTTCTTCTACTGGAGGAGCCTGATTCTTCTCTTATGCTGATCAGTTTTCCTTTATATTTTGGTACAAAGTCACTTCCTCCAACCAACAGCCTTCTCTGTTAGACCCTCCATCTCTCAAAAGTTTAAATTCTAAACTGGTTTTAAGAAACTCTTTAAAATAGTTCTTTTTCATTTTTAACTTTTATATCCTTTATCTGTAGCCCTTTATAAGCATGCTCATGGTTTAAAATAATTAGGATGATAAATGTTCCGTGTGTGTGTGTGTGTGTGTGTGTGTGTGTGTGTGTGTATGGGGAGATACTTGTAATGGAAATACAGAATAGACACATAAAAGAAGGACATTTTAAATTGCCTCAACCACGATGTGGACTGCATATGCACGGTCTACTCTTTGAAATATCTTTAAAATGTACTTTTTTTTTTTTTACAATAGCTCCTTTCTTACAAAGTGCTACACATTGAAGATGGGAGTAGAATAGACTGAATCACAATGTATTCTGTCTCTTAATAAATGTACTGATGACATTGGCAAAACAATGTACAAATAGATTTCTAGTAAATATACCTCCCCTCCTCACCCACCCACCAGAAGTGAAAAAAGTTAAATATGGACAATATTCTTGTTAGCTTATTTAGTTTGCCATATCCTATTGAAGCCTTTTTTACAGTTGGCCCAAAATATATCTTATACCAGCCACATAGAAGATTCTAGTAAGACAGTGGTTCCCAATCTTTTTGAGTATATGGACCCTTTTTCAATCTATTAAAATTGTATAGACACCACCCCTTGGGGGAGGAAAAAAAAGAAAAGGAAAAGAAAAGTAAGAATTGGGATGTAAGCAACTAATTGACCAGCTGCTCCCCCCTTGCTGCCTCTATCAAAAAGAGGCAGTAGGGGGGAGGGAAGGAGGGAGTCCTGGAGGGAGGGAGTCTTAAGAGCCGGTTCCCCCAGCTTCAGCTCCATGGGAGGGGACAGGGATGCAGCAGTGGCATTCCACCTTTGAAATGTACAAGAGTCCTCACAGGGACTCTTGTACATTTCAAAGCAGAAGTGCTGCATGGAGCCCGGGATCAGCAGGGCACTCCCTGCTGGCCCCTGCATCCATGCGGTGTTTCAATCTTTGAAATGCACAAGAGCCCCTAATGGTTCTCTTTTTCATTTCAAGGGAGGAACACAGGATGGCACTTCCACCTTTGAAATGTAGCAACAGCCAGGCCGGCTCTTGCTACATTTAAAAGCAGAAGCGCCCTTATTGAATAGTCAATGGAAATTCCATCGACTGTTTGATTAGTTGATTAAACTAATTTTAACATCCCTAAGTAAGAAAAGAAAAGTAAGGATCGGGCCCATAATGGTGGGCCCAATCCTTACTTTAAACTTTCCACAGACCCCTTGCAGTGTTGTTGCGGACCACTGGAGGTCTGTGAACCACAAGTTGGGAACCACTGTAGTAAGGTATGCAGGGTTGAGAAGTAATTTTCTACTGGAAGTACCTAACTTTTGGCTTTGATCTGTACTCATGATTTATGGTACCTCCCTGACATCCCCTTCCAGACTCTCTGCTTTTGACTATGTGCAAGAGTAATTGGGATTTGTGACAGGCACTCCCCTTCTCTACCTTTCCAGCCATTCAAACAATCTTTCTGCTTTCAGTGAGAGACCCCAAGGAAATGGAGGGGTGGCACTGAGCGAGGGACTGTTGAGCAGTTGGTAAGGGAAAAGAGATGGAGTTGCAACATTAGCAGTTGCTATGGGTGCTGAGGATGAAGCTCAGTTCAAGCTGTGAAAAAGGACTAGAGATGGAGAGAGATAGAATAATAGAAAACGAGGGTTGGAAGAGACCTCAGGAGGTCATCTAGTCCATCCCCGTGCTACAGCAGGACCAATCACAACTAAATCAACCCAGCCAGGGCTTTGTCAAGCCGAGACTTAAAAACCTCTAGGGATGGAGATGCCTCCACCTCCCTGGGTAACCCATTCCAGTGCTTCACCACCCTCCTAGTGAAATAGCTTTTCATAATATCCAACCTAGACCTCACCACTGTAACTTGAGAATCCTAGTTCATGTCAAATTTCATGCTAGATTGTGTACTCACCAAACTAAACCTCCTGAAAATATGTGTCTTTAGAGGAATGTCTGACTAAATGTGATTAATCAACAGCTCTACAAGTAATAGATATTCAAAACTAATGAGAGAAACTCTTTTTCCTGATGACGGGGATTACTTTTACAAAATAAAGGTCTCTTTGTTTCCCTTCTTCCTATTGTATATGGGACAAGTAAATCAGTTTTCCTTTGCCATCTGACAATGCATGGATGCTCCAAGTAATTGCTTTGACTACTTTTTTCCAAAAGTCCATTTTTGCTTTATGAATTGCTGATGAAGTTGTGAATATAGTGTACTATGTGGTGTAGACACTCACATGACAAATAATGCTAAGCACATAATCTTTTCCTTTACTGTCACATATATCTGGTTTTATCCTCCCTGTTTAGTGGCTGCCACTGAGAAATGTAAATTCATAAAAATGGAGAGAAAATACTTATATCTATTATAATTAATTCTATAATAATGAACTGTGATTTTTCCTTTCAAAGGCCCAGATCATCCACACAGTCTGTCTTACAAATTAGAACTTGGATCAGACCAGGAAATACCTTCCGACTGGTATCCATTTGCTACTGTACAGTTTGTCATGCTTGACACATGTGCCTCAGGGACTGAAGTAAAATCACTGGGCATAGAAAGTGATGTTCAACCCCAGAAACATTTGAACCAGAAAACTTACTACAGCTGCCAGGTATTCTTCACTTTGCTTTTTTCAGTCTTTTTGTCATAGCACGCTGTTTACAAAATATGTGTAGCACCCTACCAAATACATGGATATGAAAAACATGGCTTGGACTGTGAAATCGGACCTCCCCTGTGAAATGTAGCTATTGGAGGGGAAGGAGAAAAGGGCCATGGGTGCCTCAGTTTGGGACTCCTATCATTCACTGAGCTCCAGTTGCCAGTTCACTGGGCTGTGGGAGGACAGGACTACCTCTTCTCCTCCATGGCCACTCTTGGAGGGAGAACAAACCCAGATGGTATCTCCTCTGACTTCAGGAAGCTCTATGGCCACCCAACTCTGAAGGCAATGCAAAAGTAAGAGTGGAAATCCCTTTCTCCTTCCTCCCAACAGTTTTGTGAATCCCCCCATGCCTCTATTTTTTGGTTGGGACCCTTACAATTAAAAAACAGTGAAATTTCAGAGGTAAAAAGTCTGAAAACATGAAATTGACCAAAATGCACGGTGAATTTGGTAGGTTACTAAAGCCAGGTCTACACTACTGGGGAAAGTTGACCTAAGATATGCAACTCCAGGTATGAGACTAGTGTATCTGGAGTCAACGTACCTTAAGTTGAACTTCTGCAGTTCCCACATAGTGCTGTGCGTCTTATTCATCAGGCATAACAGACTCTCCTGTTGACTTCCCTTACTATTTGCGACCCAGTGGAGTACTGGGTACTATCAGCAGTCATGTTAGCCAGTCCTTACTAGACTCGCTAAAACAAACTCCAGGGGTATGTCTACACTACCCCGCTAGTTCGAACTAGCGGGGTAATGTATGCATACCGAACTTGCTAATGAAGCCCGGGATTTGAATTTCCCGGGCTTCATTAGCATAAAGCCAGCTCCGCCATTTTTAAAAGCCGGCTAGTGCGAACCCCGTGCCGCGCGGCTACACGCGGCACGGGCTAGATAGTTCGAACTACGTAGTTATTCCGAACTATCTGTACGCCTCGTGAAACGTGTAGCCGCGCGGCACGGGGTTCGCACTAGCCGGCTTTTAAAAATGGCGGAGCCGGCTTTATGCTAATGAAGCCCGGGAAATTCAAATCCCGGGCTTCATTAGCAAGTTCGGTATGCATACATTACCCCGCTAGTTTGAACTAGCGGGGTAGTGTAGACATACCCCAGGAGATTGAACTCTGGAGCGTTGATCTCAGGGTAAGTGAAGACAACCATTTAGTATGGCTTTGTCTGCACTTAACCAGTGTAAAGTGCAGCCGCAGCAACACTGGGAGAGATCTGTCCCAGCACGCTATGTAAACCAACTCTGCAAGGGAAGTAGCTAACAGTGCTGTGAGTGTGGCACCGCCCAGTGCTGTAGCCTGGTTCACACTAGTGCTTTACAGTGCTGTAACTTACTGTGCTCAGGGAGGTGTTTTTGTATCCCTGAGCCAGAAAGTTACAGTGCTGTAAAGTGCCAATGCAGACTTGGTCTAAGTGTGACTTACATTTTAGGCATATGATCTTGCATGTATTTATTGGCTTAATGGATTTGAATACAGTAATTATTTAATAAAAGAATATCCTTGAGCTGAACACATGATTTTTAAAGATAGGGCCTAAACCAGATTTACTAAATCAACTTCCCTTTTCCCCACCAAACAAATTTTGCGTGTGGCCGACTTGAAATCCATTGGATCTAGAATCCTATGTTTCAGGCCTCAACCTCTACAGTTTGATTCTGCACCACTGATGTCCTTGTCAAAAATCCCATCGACTTCAATAGTGCATGATCAGACTTCTACTACCTAATCATTTGCTAATGTTGTACATGTATATTTTCTAACCATAGATTGAAATTGAAAAGAAGTGGATCAGGCTTGATGGAGAAGACCCAGATAAGGCTAGCAACTGCCTAATGCAGTAAAAGGAACAAGAGCCACTGAAATACATGGTCATGTGTTCTTTAAATATGAAAGCAATGGAAGAAAGTGTTAGTGAGAATAAATTTCCACAGTAAATATTGGTAATTGTAAGGAAAAATGCAATTATCTAGAATATGGTAAATACAACAGCTGAAAATCCGATGTTCACAATGTTTGTAATGCTTCTAGGTCTGATACTGTAAATTGTTAGTCATTTAATTAGCCTTAATTTAAGCCCAGTATGAGATTACTGGTGTGAGTAAGGACTGATTGTATAGTTATAGGTTTGCAGGACACAGCCCTTAGTGTACAGATGTAATATATTTCTCTGCAAAATATCCATTACTTGTGTATTGTTTCATGCTCCATATTGAGAACTCATGCCACTATTCTAAAAAAATTAATGTCTGTTGACCATATGAATATTTAACATTAAAAACATCCAAAATGCTTATGCACAGGCCAGCATCTGAATACGGTGCAGCAGGATCAACTGCTTATTTGCTATTTGTTAATCTGATATGTTCCTCTCCATGTTGGTAACAACCCAATCATACACTTATTCCTCAATATAAGTTTCCACACAGAGTAAGATAACTTATTCAGAAATAACACTCCTAATTTTCTCCCTTTTTGGGCTGTAAATGATGTGCTCATTGTTTCTTCTAAAATTGTTCAATGCGATGTTCTCAGGCAAAAGGGCATGACAGTCTTGATTGAAACTGCCATACCAAAGTGAGGTTATATTATTTCAGTGCTTCCTAGAGTGACCCTAGGCTGACCCTCAGTTGACATAAATCAGTGGAGCTCCATTAAGTTCAATGCAACTGTGCCAATTTACACCAGCTGAGAATCTGGCCTTATGAGTTGTAAAGGTGGCTAATCACTCACTATCTTTGATTTTGGATGTTTTTCAAAACTCAACTTTCAGATATTAGTTTTCAACTAGAGCCTATACTATATTACTGCCTTGAACTGTCAGACAGAGGGGAATGCAAGTGAGAATTGTCCTTGCATTGCCAACTACAAGCGTTGGAACAAGAAGTATAAAAGGAAATAGTGGTTGTAATTTTTCAAAGAACAGTGTCAGATAGAGCTATTTCTTACACATCACAGTGTTAATCAAGTTTTGAATGTGTTAATTCAATGGTTTCCAGCCTGCGGTCCACAGACCCCTGGGGGTCTGGGATAGTATTGTAGGGGGTCCCACATGTGGAGCCTCTTGCAGTCAGCACGTCCTTCAACCCGCATTGCTTTCTGCAGCTCAGAAAGTAGCAGGGGTTGAAGAATCTGCTGGCTGCCAGCACGCAGCCTCTCAGCTGAGAGGCCCTGTGCTGGCAGCCAGCATGCCCTTCAGTCCATGCTGCTTCCTCAGCAGGCTGAGGGATGCTGTTTAGGAAGCAGCGTGGGCTGAGGGATGTGTTGGCTGCAGGCACAGCTATATTGTTTAGGGGTGTGTATAAAATTTTAATAAACTGAAAAGGGGTCTGCATCCTTGAAAAGGTTGGGATCTACTATGTTAACTGAAGCATCTTCCTGCCTTCTTTCATACTCTATCCCTTTTCGATCTATCAGTTTGTTGGACTATGAGGCTAGAAGAGAATCTCATTAATTCAATAAGCTGGGGGGTTTGCTATGGCTTCTTTAAAAGTATCCTTCCTTAGAACCTAAATTGTTTCAGAATAAAAACATAAAAAATACACTAAATTCACTTTATATTTTGTCACTGCTGTAACTCTAGGGAAATGGACTAGAAATTCAGAGAAGTATATTTCCCCAAAGTGGAAGTAGTAAAGATAGAGTGTGAAAAAACTATTAAAACAGAAGTCCATATCATAAACCCAGTTCAGGACAACTGACTTTATTCCTCAGTTTGAAGCTGAGACTGAAATGGATAATAAATTCTTCTCTACATCCCAAAGTATGTTTTAGGTGTACAACATTACATCTATTATGGTATTTTTAGCTACTTTATAAATCACATATTATTAGCTAATTGTGTTATAATTTCAAGTGAGCATTACATTGAAGTACAGTGTTGCAAACAGTTTCTCAGACGGTGCATACACATTTTGACTTGAAAAGCTATTAACACCTTCAAGTCATATTCATGTTTAAATAAAATTAATCCATTTGTCATGTTCATATTTAATTTTGGTTTAGTTAGTTTTCTGTTAAATTAAATGGCACAAGTATACTCTAGGACAGCATTTATTTGCTTGGCTTATTGAAACAGAATACTGCAATTCACATTGATCTGTTATAAACATTGAGCTACAATAAACATTAACCTCTTCCTGAACAGAAAGATATATGAAGCAAAATACACTTCCACCTAGGTCCATAGCATGGCCACCAGCACAACAAGTCATTCTCGTAAGGAGGTAACTTTGCTGAAGCTCTTTTGAACTGACCATGTCAACGTCAAGTTCAGAAACACTCCTAAGTCCCTCAAAGTTTGTCCCTTTCAGTGCAATGCCTTGACCATTAGTCCATTTTCTGCCTTTGCAGCTAGGAACTGCAGTTCTTTTTCTGGTCTCTGAATTCGCTACCCTTATCTTGGTTTGGCTACAGGGCCTTCCTCCTTCCTTCTGATCCTTGGCCTCTAGCACCTCATCTGTGATACCATCACAGACCTGATCAATGTTTGTCATATCATTTGCTTGCTATGCCAAATGATCTGTCTAAAAGGCAATGGGTAGCACTGGGGCTTCAACTAGCTTGGTCCTTCAGAACCAAACATACAGTTTTCCCTAGCTTAAACTGCCTGCAGCTATTCCATAAGTCTCCCTGTTGGTGATTTCACCTTGCATCTGCTATGGTGTAAAAGAGAATTGGGCCCTAAATTTCTAGTTGATCCATTCATAACAAAAGATCAATATATACAGCCTTGTGCATCACAAAATCTTGGATCTACAGCTGGAGCCTGTGAGTCTCCCCATTGACTTTGATAAGAATGGGATTGGGATCTTGCTAAATTAGTTCCAAATTAATATATCTATGTGGAAAGAAATGTAGTCTGCTTCATGAAAAGTTATTACATTTTAAATCTGATCATTAATTCAGCCAAAGGCTAAACAGTTTCAAATTGATGGTTATATTTATATACAATGTTTTAGAATAGGGGTGGGCAACAAGTTTTTCAAGAATGTTAAGTGGTCATGGGCTGCAATTTTATATTAAGGGAGCAGATGTGGGGTCTGGGATGAAGTTTGGGTGTGAGAAAGGATTCTGACCTCGGCAGGCATGTCGGAGGTGGGACAGGGTGCTGGAGTGCACTTGGTCCAGAAGGATGTTCTGACCTAAGGCAGGAATGTAGGAGGGGGTACAGAATCTAGGAGGGAGTTTGGGTGCAGGGTTGGGTGTAGAAGGGGCGTGAGGTGAGGGTATTGGCCCTGGCCGGGAGGTGCTTAACATTGCTGTCAGCTAGGTGCCACCTCAGTGGGACACTCATGCTATGGTGGTTCCATACTGTTCAAAGCCCCCTGGTTACTGCTGGCAAACAGGTCTCTGTGTGCCCCTTGCGGAAAAGGGGACACCAGATCTCCGTGTGTTGCTTGCACCTGCAAGCATTGCGCTTGCAACTCCTATTGGCCAGAAACCATTGTTAATGTAAATCTTTGACAAAATGGGAGCTGGGTTTGGGTTTATAACAAAAAATAGTATTTATGGACAAAGAAATGCACAGCAGAACATTCTTGGTGCTTGTAAATAAGCAGGATATCCATGTAGCCACCCTCTAATAACTGTAGAAGGTTCTCTATCTGCCATTGCTGTTGCCCTTTCTAGAGAGGAATATGACAATACATTCCATTTAAGTGTAGTGCCAAGCATATTTGTTGCATATTTCTAGATTATGCAACATTAACTGTTCAAAGCTGATAAACATTTGCACAAAAAATATATATGCTTTCAGGTATTCCTTTTAGTTAAGCCAACTTGACATGACATAATACTCAAGTTATATAGTAACTGGTATGGAAAGTACCAGTTTCCATTTATCTGTATTTGTCTTTGTCTACCAACAGCTATAACTAATTACTGATATTAGGCAAGATTCAGCTATCATTTTTATACTTTCTAAATCACTACAAATCAGTATTATGCTTAATTCAGAATTTAATTTTGTTCTGTCAGTATGAATGCAAAACAAATCAAGCTGATAATCTTATAACAAAATATTGTACATTGCATATTAACTTTCTAAAATTAAAGTTCTATTTCAAACTGTTTCCCTTAATTGAATATTTGTATCAAGTTGGTTTTATATTTAATAGAATTAAAATCAATAGTTCTGTTTATTACTATGTATAACACTTTATCATTCAGAGGATTTCACACTGCATGAATGAGTAAAGGACTATTCCTACTAAGATTTTAAATACTGCTGGGTAAACTGATCACTGGGTAGCTGGACTTTTAACACTATATGCTAAAACTAAGATTACCATGGCTCCTCCTATCCAGCACTTCCCCCAAATTCTCTGAGATACTTGAAAACTCCTGCGGCATGGAGTCCTTGAACTTGGCCAACATGTCCAACAAAATATAGATATATGTGATGGGGTGGACAAAGCCCCACATCCCTGCTGGAGGCCTTTCAGCACCCTGGCCATCAGCAGGCACAGTAAAGAGGTCATAGAATCATAGAACTGGAAGAGACTTCAGGAGGTCATCAAGTCCAGCCCCCTGCCCAAGGCAGGACCAATCCCATCTAAAGCAGAGGGGCAGCCTCTGCTGCAGCCAATCAGGGTGCAGCAGGCTCAGTGCTTTTTTTGTGACCGTACTGCCCGGTACACAGTACCGGCACCTCCAGACACAGTACCAGCACCTTCAGTCAGAGCTCAACTACTTTTCCTCTGGAGTACCTGCACCTTAAAAAAAAAAAAAAAAAGCACTGAGCAGGCTGATATAAAAGGAGCTGCTAGGCCAGAGCCTGTCAGTTCCTTCCTGGAGCTCGACTCAGGCAGATGGGGGAACACCAGCACTTTGGACAGCTCTGAGTGGGAGCTGGGGCATTGTACCTGGTCAGAGCCAGGTCCTGTGGCTAAAGGTTAGCCAAGAAGACAAACACAACCCTGTAAAACCCTGGACAAGGGGAACTCAACCACAAGGTCCTAGAGCAAGGCTAGATGGAACAGCATCCCGCGGAAGTGGCCCAGGGACGTGACAGCAACTAAGTACTTTGAAATTCAGCAGGTAACTGCTACTTATAGGGTCCCTGGGGTGGGAACCAGAGGAGTGGTGGGCCTGGGTCCTCCCAACCCTCCTGCAAACTGCACCTGGGGGTGGGAGGGGAAAAGAAGGCCTGATCTCTGGCCACATACTGGACACTGCCCTGACCGCAGACAGGCAAGTAGAGACTAAGACTCCACTCGGTCACCAATGTAAAGAGTTCCACCCTTCGGGCGAATGCCCCTTGGTGTCTGGGGGGAATCTTACAGTCTCTACTCGCCCTCATCCAGGATTCTGCAAGGCTGTCTTTAGCTTCTTGGCTAGTCTTCAGCCACAGCACCTGGCTCTGACCAGGTACCATGCCCCAGCTCCCACTTGGAGCTGTCCAGAGTGCTGGTGTTTCCCCCATTTGCCTGAATCAAGCTCCAGGAAGGAATTGATAGGCCCTGACCTAGCAGCTCCTTTTATATCAGCCTACTGCACCCTGATTGGCTGCAGCAGAGGCTGCCCCTCTGTTCTGCTTGGAGGACATCTCTACTGCTGCTAGCCAGGGTGCTGAAAGGCCTCCAGCAGAGATGTTGGGCTTTGTCTACCTCATCACAATATATCTTCACAGTAAGGCCTGCTGGTTAGAAATATGGTGCTGGAAGATGCCTTTGGAATAAACTTTCTTCCCAAAGAAATCTAGTCTGTTGCCCTCCTGTGCTGCGTGTTGGCTGCCAATACCACCAGGGGCCCAGGAGAGTGATGGGAATATAAGAACTCAAATCCAGTGGCTGGCGTATAGTACTTTTCCTCTATCCTTTTTGAGGCAGAAGCAGAGAGGAGGGGGATCTGGCAAAGGGTGTTCACTGGTCCCAATACCAACTCATTGACTGGGAGGGCCACTCTGGAGGAAACCATTGCTGCCAAGATATACATTACGCTACAGGTGGGCTATTTTAGTTCCTACACATCCAGCCCCAAAATTGTGGTGAGCCATGTCAGGAGCTCCTGGTGAGCACTGAAATTCGGTGGGAGTGGGTTCCAGGGATCTACCACTCCCTACTCTAATGACAATGAGGAAGCTAACACTATTGGAGGTACTGGTACTTCCTCATTAGCCTCTGCTTCTTCCATCTGTCCCATTTCAATGACCTCAGTGCAGGTGTCAGTGCCATGATCAGTATCTGATTCTGGGTGGGATACTGCTAGGGTTTGTCTCTCAGATACAACTGCATATGATAGCCGTGAAGGGGCCCTTGTGCTGGGGTCCAATACTATCAGTGCATGTGTAACTTGATGGTAAAGCAGCAGTTGTATCACAGGTGCTGAATTCTGGTGTGTGCATTAGATAGTGATTCTTCTTCTGCAGCACAAAGGATTCCACCTTAGACTCTGAAAAATATTCTACATCAGACCATAGAGGCACTGTGCACAAATTCTATCTTCAGGTGGTGCTGAGGGCTTGATGGCCAATGCCAGGTAAGGAATTGCTGAAGCAGGGCTGTGCAGAGATTCCTCCTGGAAGGAGCACCTATCCACTGGTGACACTAAAGGTCTCTCTGCTCTTTATGCCCTTCTGTCCTCAGTGTCCTTGGCAAGTATGGGTCCTTGAAGAATGGGCGGTATCAGAAGGGAAGGCCTCTGAGATCAAGGAGGCCCACAAGCACAAGATACCACAACTGATCCCAGGAGTTGGAGGTGGCTCCTGAATTAGGCTCCGTGTTCTTGCTGAGGTTTCTAGAGCTGATCATGTCTCTGTTGGATTAGCCCAGCATGGGTCTCCTCACATCAGTACCTCCCCTTGTGTCTCTATTCAGTACCACAGAGTGCTCTCTTCTGGTGCATTGTTTCTTGTGCATCTTCCTTGACACAAGGGTTAGAGAATGATGTTGGGAAAGGCACAGTATCTTTGGTGCACTACGAACTATGACAGAAGTGCTTAGTGCTGATTTGGAGCAGGATGTCTCTAAAGATGGTTTGACGGCTGCCTCCATCAGCAGAGCCTTCAGACAATTGTCTCTATCTTTTAAAAGTCCTTAGACTAAATCCTCTGCAGTTATCACACATCTCATTAACATGAGCCTTCCCAAGGAACTTTAGATACGTTTAAAGTGGGTTACTCACTGGCACAGGTCATCTGCAAGAAGAGTGTGGCTAAAGCTCAGAGAGTGGAGTATACCCAGTACTTGTGACAATGTCTCATTAATCTCTCCTCATATGGAAGCAGTTCCATACACCTAATCATTTTTATTGCCCTTTTCTGAACTTTTTTTTTCTAATGACAAGATATCTTTTTTGAGATGAAGTGACTACATCTGCATGCAGTATTCACCATGTGGGTGTACCATGGATTTATATAGAGGCAATAAGATATTCTGTTTTATTCTCTATCCCTTTCTTAATGATTCATAACATTCTGTTTGACTGCTGCTGTTCAGTGAGTGGATACTTTAAAAGAACTATAATGATTTCAAGACCTTGCTCTTGAATGGTAACAGCATTTTATATGTATAGTTGGGATAATGTTTTCCAATACACATTATTTTGCATTTACCAACAGTACACTTCATCTGCCATTTTGTTGCCCATTTTATGAGAACCTTTGGAGCTCTTCACAGGCTGCTTTGGATTTAATTATATTGAGCAGTTTTGAATCATCTGCACATTTTGCCACTTCACCGTTTACCCCTTTCTCCAGATCATTTATGAATATGCAGAATAGGACTGGTCCCAATACAGACCTCTGGGGACACCATTAATTACCTCTTTCCAGTCTGAAAACTGAAGTACTGACTGGGCAAGAGTAAGAGGAAGGATCAATGAGGAAAGCAGAGATAGGGTCATGGGGATGGTGAAGCAACTGCAGTACTGCTGCTTTTATCTCACTACTTCCTTTCCACATAGAGGATGTCTGTAGGAATGGTCATTCAGGAAAACTAAAGTTTTTTCAGCTTTATTCAGATTTACCTACAGGTCACAATTTTCAGGTGTGTTAAAGTTTCTGTGGTGTTTGAATGGACATGTCTAATCGATCTGTGCAGTGTGCCTTTTTCAGTTAGTAGGTTGTTGAGGTTAGAATTCTTCCTTTTCTTCCGATGTCCTTAAAGTTTGACATTAAATTTAATTTGTTATTCCTCTGCTAAGGTGTTCTACAACATGTAATAAAGATGAAGAATTCTCTCTCAGGGTATGTCTACACTGCAATACTATTTTAAAATAACTAACGCTATTCTGAAATAACTTAGTCCCAGTCTACACAGCATGCAGTTATTTCAAAATAGTGTCAAAATAGTGTCAAGCTGGAGGACTTCTTACTCCGACTCCTGTAACCCTCATCATACGAGAAGTAGACACTCCCTATTTCAAAATAAGATACACAATTGCTGTAGCTCAATTTGCGTAGCTTATTTCGAGTTAAGTCTGGCAGTATAGACGCACTCAAAAATGGAGGAATCAAAAGATGAGGTACTGGAACAAAATGGTAAATAAAAGAGAAACAACTCACTAGTCCCAGGTCTGAGAGCTCTGAAGAAATTAAAGAATGAAGTAGCTGAGCTACTAACTGTAGTTATTTAGGAGGGGTCAGGATTTACTGCTGTGGCATCCAGACAGGTCTCTGACTCCATTGTTGATGATAACCAGAAGGCTGTTTGCGTGTGTGCTTGATGATGTGGGCCCAATGACCACCACAGACTCCAAGAGAGCCCCCCAAAGACCACAAATTGGATAAGGATAGAAAATGCCCAGCCAGGTTTATTGTTAAGCAAGTACAGTAATTGTTGTCAGTAGACTCTACCGAATCACTGAACACATGTACTTACAACAATGGCCTCAGCTTAACCAGTGGGGAAACTCCCATTGCCCCCAGGCTGGGCAAAGACTGTCCCCCCAAAACATCACTTTATATATAGGTACAAACAAATTACTTATCACTGCTGACATGTCAGGTTGCCACCCTCTGATGTTGTCAGGTTACCATCCTCTGACGCTACTTAGATACCATCTATCTCCCTGTACCTCATGGTTTGATTAGATCAGCTCTATCCATCATGCTGTCATTTAGACCCTTTCCTGAACCTGGGCCAGTATCTGGGGGGAGTGGGCACCACGGTCTTTTTTAATGAGCTGGTGCTTTCAACTTATGACCAGTACCAATTACTGTTCAACACCTGGGCCTATTACCAATTAGTGTTTTGCACTCTCAGCCCTGTTCATGCCAAGTTCTGTGAGCAGGGCTCTGCCTCTTGCTCTCAGCTTAGCTTTGATTTATGTTAGCCAGGTTTTGTCCTCAAAAAAGGCCTGTGCTACATGGGCTTTTGCTTTAGGCTTTCATATTACTACACTAACAAAAAATTGCACTCTCTTACTGAAATCTACTATCCTATACTGGAGCACTGGGAGGCAAGACACCTGCAAGCTGGAACAGCTCAAAATAGAGAAAACATACCAGTGCAACATGGCACACAGGGAGTAATGTTGCTTTAAAACAAAATCACAGTTAAGGAAATAATACTAAGGTAATAAAACTAATAAATTATTACTAAGTAATAAGTAATAATTAATAATAAGTAATAATTATTACTAAGGTAATAAAACTGGATGCCACACAGTTAAGGAAATAAAACTAAGGTACATAATTACGGAGTATCTGTGTATTCCATTATATTGACAATACCTGGTTTAAACAGAAGAGGGCATTCATTACAAAGCATGCATGCTTGCTAAGGATCTTAGTTTATGGATACAAACAGTTGAAATTGGTGGAGTTTAAAAAATGATTCATTAGCCAAATATATATCTTTACTAGATACGTATTATAAAAAGCATAAATATTTAAAAACGAAACCATGTGTGGTAAACAAACATTCAATGTGTCCTTAAGGAACACACCTGAAAATAATGCTAAATAAACTCAAAAAGTCATGAGGATTTGATAGCATATTAATCTCTAAATAGTTAGATTGAAAGCAGACTGATTTGGAAGCCATAAAAGGTTGGCAACACAGTCCATAGGATAAGAAATCATCTAGGGAGGCATAAGACCTAGGTTCTATTCCTAGCTTTGCCATTTGTAATCTGCCTTGAATGAGCAGCTGAGGATTTCCTCAGTGTAAAGCCCACAAAACCTATCCCAAGTCTTCTTTGAGTAATGTCCCCGTGGGTACTCCACTGTTGGTGATGGGTTGCCTGGAGCCACAAGTCAGAGCACTGCAAAGCAGCTACCCCCCGTCGGGTCGTGCATGTGCAGGAGGCATCTCCTGGCACTGCCGCTCAAGCACCCGAAACGTGTGGCCTAATCCCTCCCCTTTAATTCCCCTTCAACTGCCTTTGGTTGCAGATGTAGTTTCAAAACGTTCTCTCACACTCTTTACTTCATACAGTTTCTTTAGTGTTTGGACATTTGTTTTGTAGAGTTAGTGTTAGGAATTCATGTAAATAGTTTCCCTCATTCATTTTTACCTAAAAAAAAAAAAAAATTTCTTCCCCTCTGGAGATTTGACTGCAGTGCTAGCTGCTCAAGGGCGGAACAAACCAGGCTCCTCCTGGTTCTCTCCTCTTCTCAAAAAAAACAAACAAACAAAAAACCACCAAATAACGATGAAATAACAAGTAATAACAAATATACAGAAAGGACAACATTATTTAACATCTGCCTCCTTAGGCCTTAAGAAATGCACTGACTGCTGGAAGGCCATATGTTGTTTGGGGGAAGCCCTCATTCTACAAAAGTGTGAGCACTGTTCTAGCCTGACAGCGAGAGCAAGAAAAGACAGATAGCTCCAGCTCCATACTATTCAACCCACTGAGTCTATTCAGCCCACTGAGGCACAAAGTGCCTCCTGTACTAAAGAGGGCTCTCTAAAGAAAAGGGCTGCCTCCCCGTTCCGCAGAGAGGCTACAAAAAAGAAAGCTTCTGCAGCACACTCTCTCCCCCTTTCCTCCTCCCCAAGAATTAGTAGGGGAGAGAGACCAGGAACCTTGGGGAATCCTGCCTTGAAATCAGCTGGCAGAATCCATACTTCAGCACCGTCACTGCTGCACATCTCCGTGGTGCCGAAAGAAGCCCAGAGGCACTCGAGGCTCTCGGTGCTGCAGAGAAGCCTGGCACTGCAAAAAGCCACAGTGCTGCAGGCAAAAGCGGCGAGCTTGAACAAACCGGCACTGCGTTCAATGCCGCTGTCCTTGGCTCCAGCCACAACAGCACTTGACATAGACCCACAGTTGACACAGGCAATGACAGGCAGCACTCACTCAGATCCTGATACTCAGGGCAAGCATGCCCTGCTTTCACAGGTCTATCTCCTGCAGTACCTCCAACATGTAGCTCACCTCACAGGGTTAGGTCTCCAGTACTCTCTCAGGGTATGTCTTCACTACCACCCTAGTTCGAACTAGGGTAGTAATGTAGGCAACCGGAGTTGCAAATGAAGCCCGGGATTTGAATTTCCCGGGCTTCATTTGCATATAGCCGGGTGCCGCCATTTTTAAATGTCCGCTAGTGCGGACTCTGTGCCGCGTGTAGTCGCGCGGCACGGAGTCCGCACTAGCAGACATTTAAAAATGGTGGCACCCGGCTATATGCAAATGAAGCCCGGGAAATTCAAATCCCGGGCTTTATTTGCAACTCTGGTTGCCTACATTACTACCCTAGTTCGAACTAGGGTGGTAGTGTAGACATACCCTCAGTGCAGTCCCTCCTTACCTGATGATGACCAGTGCATTTTCATCACAGCACTCATCACCCACGGGCTCATGCTCACTCTGTTACAGAGAAAGACATCATCAGCCCTCCTGGTATCCACACTGGGATTATCCCCCTCCACCTTACCCATCACAGTGGGCACCCTGGGATCATTGGGATCCATATAGGCAGTGGTCCTCAACCCACTCTACACCAGCAAGAAGACGTTTGCCTCCACCTCAATTCCTCTTCCACCCGAAGGTTCAAAGAAGGAGAAGGGACAGATAGATGACAGAGATCCAGATCCTCATGCACTGGGCACCTCTCCCACAGATAACTTCATTACTGCCAGATGATGCGGTCATGCCATTTGACACATGCCCAGTGGATGTTCTTAAACAGTTTCAAGAGTTATTCAAAAGACTAGCAACAAGTTCCACTTCAAGAACTGCAAGAAAAACAGCACTGTTTGTTGAAGAATTTGCACCCCACATTGCAGGAGAAGATTGCCTTGCCCATAGATGAGGCAGTCATGGAGACATCAGACGAACTATGGCACGTGCCTATATCTATCCAACCTACCTATAAAAAGGTGGATAGAAAATACTTTGGTCCCCCAAAAGACACAGAATTTCTATTCACACACCCTCAAGCAAATTTTCTAGTTGTAGAGTCGGCTTAACACAGATCTAAACTGCCGCAGTATAGAACAATTAACCAGGACAAAGACCACAAGAAGTTAGATCTTTTTGGCAGAAATGTCTACTCATCCTCCACACTGCAGCTCAGAATTGCAAATTACTCTGCCCTCTTGGCAAATCATGATTTTGATAATTATTCAAAACAGAGAACTCACTGAACACCTCTCTGAATCAGAGATCTATCCTGAAAGCGATAGTCCATGAGGGCCACACCATCGCACGTAGCACCTGACAAACAGCTTTAAATGCAGCCAACACTGCAGCCAGAGAACGGTCACAGTAGTTGTGATGCAATGGGCATCCTGGTTACAAGCCTCGGGGGTTCCCTATGAGCTTCAATCTAAGGTGGAGGACCTTCCATTCGACAAACAAAAATTATCTGTGTCCAAAGCAGATGACATACTCCATAGTAGCAAAGATTCAAGGACCATGCTTCATACACTGGGCATGTATACTCCACCTTACCGATGCAAGTGGTATACCCCATATAACCGCAACCAATAGGGCCAATATAATCAGCCTCTGCAGAGGCATACCTGGGAGATCAACAAGTGCCTTTGATGTCGACCCCCGCGCATCCAGACTACCGCGCTGAGCCAACAAACAGCTGATCGGCTCAGCGTGGCAGCCATGTAAATTTAAAGGAAGCGGCAATTATTTAAATCGCTGCTTCATTTTCCTATGCCTGGTAGTCTAATCTACATGCCTCTGTCGCCAGAGGCATGTAGTCTAGACGCACTCTGGGAGACCATAATATCAGACCAGATGTTGGTGCTGGAGATAATCCGTATGGGCTATACTATCCCCTTTACTTCTACCCTCCTACCCTACCTCCTACTCTGTCCCTCTCCAGGGCTTGCTAAGACAGGAGGTCGATTGCCTCCTGCTGCTTGGAGCCATAGACAGGGTACCTAACAAATTCCACAGAAGAGGATTTTACTCCAAGTATTTCCTCACAGAGGAAAAGAAACAGGGGGTTGGAGACCGATCTTCGATTTCTGCAAACCAAACACATTTCTGAGGAAGCACCGCTTCAAGATGGTCACGCTAACAACAATCTTTCTGGCATTGGATCAGGGGGACTGGTTCCCAGCCCTTGACCTACCGGATGAATACTTTCACATTGCCATTCACCCAGCACACAGGCATTACCTTTGCTTCACACTGGGAGCAGAACACTACCAATACAAGGTTCTGCCTTTCAATCTTTCCTTGGCCTCTGCATACCTATGATAACAACACACAATCATCTTTCCATATCTAGACTACTGTTTGATAAAAGGGAGGTCAAGAGAAGAGACTACCTCTATGGTAAACAAGACAAAAGCTCTCCTCAATTGTCTCGGTCTGCCAATCAATGAACAATAATCAATGTTAGAGCTGGTTCAAGGCATAGAGTTCACTGGTGCCCGCTTTGATTTAGTCTTGGCCTGCACTCACTTACCTCAACAACAATTCACAGCCAGATGTGATATCATATCCATGAGTCCTTGTACCATTATACTTGCATCCAGTTAATGGGCCATAAGGCTGCAATTACTTATGTGGGCCGTCATGCCCATTTCCTATGCTTTCAACTATGGAAAGCATCTGTCTATACTCTATCCCGCCATTCTTTACACAAGAGAGTTACCATACCCCCAGACATCCTCATATCCCTTGGCTGGTGGATGTTGGAGGACAATCTTCTGGCAGGGGTCCCCTTCCACCAACCCCAGCCCATCGTGCAAATTACAACAGATGCATCCCTTCCAGTTTGGAGAGTCCATCTACATGACCAGGCAGTCTAAGGCAAATGGTCTCTGCATGAGACATCTCTGCATATCAATCTCCTAGAGCTCAGAGCAGTAAGAAATGCCTGTGCACACTTTGCGCCCCAAATTGCCAATCGCACAGTTCAAGTCTGCATGGACATCTCCACACTGTTCTATCAACAGACAAGGCAGTGCCCTATGCACAGAGGCCATCCGCTTATGGATTTGGTGTGTCCTCAATCAAGTTACAGTTGCAGCATCAACCCTACCTGGGACCAGCAGCACCACTGAGGACTCTTTGAGCTGCAGTTTTTCTGTAGACCATGAATAGGAGCTGCACCTCAAGGTCACAAACTTAATCTGCTCTTAATGGGGTTGGCCACTGATACACCACATTGCTTCTCAGAATACCAAATGCCCCCCATTCTGCTCCAGAGTGGGACTTGGCAAAGGCTCCCTCGGGGACATGTTCCTGATCCAATGGAGGGCCCCTCTGCACTATGCCTTTCCCTCCATACCGCTTATTACTCTGTACTGCACAAGATCTGCAAAAAGGGGGCTTACATCATTTGAATAGCTCCTTCTTGGTCATGCCAAACATGGTTCCCATTCCTGCATAGGCTATCGACACAGCCTCCATATCCATTACCATGCCAGCATGACCTTCTCTCCCAGAATCATGGGATGATGCTGCATCCTTAGCCACACACTCTTCATCTCCATGCATAGCTCCTATCTAGTTCAGGAATATAGAGTCCCAAAGCTCCCAACCAGTGAAGGATGCTCTCCTCCATAGTAGGAGACCTTCCATGCAAAAGACTTACCTGCAGAAAAGGGCATGCTTCTCTCACTGGTACCAGACAGCGATGATAGAGCCTCGTACATCTCCACTGAACGTTATCCTCAACTACCTACTAGAAATTAAGACATCAGGACACTCACTTTCTTCCCTAAGAGTTCAGCTTTCCACACTCTGGTGAATGGGTTCTCTACATTTGCTCACCTGGTTACAAAATAGTTCTTGAAGAGTCTCCAAAACATATACCTGCCCTACAGAGCTCTACATCCACCATGGGACTTGAACCTTGTTTTAGACCATTTGACCAGGTCCCCGTTTGAACCCTTGGCCACAGTGGTGCTTCCCTTCCTCTTTATGAAGGTCTGTTTTCTATTGGCCATTACCTCAGTGAAGAGAGTCGGGAGCTGGGGGCCCTTATGGTGGAGCCCCCTTGTAGTAGGTTGGAGTGGCCACCCAGTGACCCCAAAGGGGAAATGCCCCTTCCTGAGCAATGGTGGGACTCACCTGGATGACTTACCTGGGAGAAAGCCAGGGGGCAGGGCCAGGGATATAAAAGGACTGCGTGCAAGGCCAGTTGGAGCCCTGCCAGAGAAGGAGCCAGAAGCCTTCTCTCCCCAGCCAGCAAGAGAGCCAGAGGCCTTTGCATCCCAGACAGCTGGGGAGCCAGAGGCCTCCCCAATCCCACCTGCTGAGGAGCCAGAGCTGAAGGGGGAACCGGAGCTGGAGGAAGCGGACAACTGGCCTGGGCCTCCAGGCCCACTGCTGAAGGACTACCAAGTGGGCCTGCTGTTGTGTCCAGATGTTCTAAATCTGTGAGTCCTGGAGGACCTACCACAGAGCCAGGTACAAAGTACGGAAGGGAGAATTCGAGTTGGCCCAGGGATAGCCAACCTTGGTCTGGCCAAGGGTCAGTGGGCTGCAGCGTGGACCCCCACTGACCTCAATATAACAGGTCAGTGAGTTTTGGACTGGACCACTGCTGACCTTGCAACTGACTACTGGCTGCTATTAGGGCCCTGGGCTGGGGCGGGGTGGTGTAGGGAGGGCCTGCCACCCCTTAATTGGGTGGCAATCTCCCATCCTGTGGTTTGCAACCACAGGCAAAGTGCCTGAATCTGTCCTGAACAAGGAGGCAGACTACTTACCTGTGCTTACTGGCTGTGGACTGGCTGGCTTGACCTGGAATAAGCTGTTGTCCTGCCCTAAGGCTGGGCTCCCTGTTTATTTGACTGCTTAAGTGCTGCAGCCTCCCCTGTGTTTGGAGCTGGCTTCCTAACTGTTTAGTGACTGCAACCCTTGCCCTGTGTTAAGGGCTGGGCTATTTACTGATTAACTGTGCTAGGCTTCCCTGTGTTTGGGTGGGCTTCCTAAGTGTTTAAATACTGCCACCCTTGCCCTGTGCTAGAGCTGGGCTACTGACTGTTTAATTACAGCCCTTGCCCTGTGTTAGGGCCAGGCTACTAACTATTTATTGACTGTCTACCTGGGCAGCCTACCTTGTGTTAGTGCAGGCTCATTAACTGGTTGGATAAGACTTGAATTGCATGTAGTGGGTTGGAGTGGCCACCCACTGACCCCAAGGGGGACGCCCCTAATTCCCGAGGGTGCACCCAAATGGGCTACACCCCCATACTATCTTTGCAAAAGACAGAGTCACACTGAGACCTCACCCAGCATTCCTGCCAAAAGTATATACAGTATTCCACATCAATGAGCCCATTGTATTGCCTACCTTCTTTACAAAGCTCCATGCCTCACCAAAGGATGTGATGCTGCACATCCTCGATACCTGATGAGCATTGGCTTTCTTCTTAGATAGAACCAGACCCTTTCGTAAATCTCAGCGACTTCTTATTTCTATTGCTGAACGCTCAAGAGGCACACCTACCTCATCTCAGTGGATGTTGAAGTGGATATCGATGTGCATAGTCAGATGTCATACCCTGACTGTTAGACTCTTACAACATCCACCAGGAGCACATTCCACTCAAGCTACGGCTGCCTCTACAGCCTTTCTGAACAATATCCCCCTAAGAGACATTTATTGGGCTGCAACATTCATCAGACCATTCTTTCGCCAAACATTATGTGATACTACTACAACTGGCATCTGATTCACCCACTGCAGTTTTGTCTACCACTGCTAAGCAATGACTCCGAGTCCCTCCATCCAAGTTGAATACTGCTTTACAGTCACCAACACTAGAGCACCCACAGGGACATCACTCAAAGAAGAAAAGGGAGTTACTCACTTCATTCAGTAACGACTGTTCTTCGAGATGCGGGTCCCTGTGGGTGCTCCATGACCCGCCGTTCCTCCCCTCAACTCGGAATCTTAGTTACGTGGATGTAGAATAAGAACTGACGGGGAGGGGTCAGGCTGTGTATGTCAGACTCTCAGGCAGCAGCACCATGAGATGTCTCCTGAACATGCGCAGCCTGATGGGAGGAAACTGCTTTGCAATGCTCTGATTTGCGGCTCTGGGCAGCCGCAACAGTGGAGCACCCATGGGAACACACATCTCGAAGAACAGATGTTACTCACTTCATGCAGTAACTCCCTTTTCTCCTCTTGGGGCTACCTACAGCTACTATTCCAGTCCAAGAAACTCTCATAAACTCTGAAACCACAGCATGAAGTAGAGGAAAAAGATCCACTATAAGAAGCTGCACACCTTGGAAAGTGGGGAGCTCATGTACAAGAGTTCTTCTTACTGTATGTCCCTTTCTCCTCCTCTAAAGCTGCTCCACAATTTTGTGGCAGGTAGATACCCACAAAACACACTAATCTTTCTCCTGAATAGGTTGGAATCAGTTGCAGAGCCACCATCTACAATCTTCAGGGCCTTGTGAAAAAGATTTTCAGGCTTGACAAGATAAATTAATCTCGACGTACATTGCCCCACATGGCTTCAAGTGAATACTGGGCTTTGAAAGTTTGTTTTACCATTTAAAAACTCTCTGTAAGCAGAATAACATGCTTGCTTTTTTTCCTGTGTTGATGTGGGACATACAGAACAACTGAATAAGCAACTGCCATTTAACATTTCTATATGTTGCCGATGTCATCAAACATATTTTGTTGTATAAAATTACTTCAGTAGAAAATTACATTTGCTCTTGGTCTCATTTGTGAGATTTTAGCTTGCGACATTATAGATGCAACTTCTTTTTATAGCTGTGTTATTCTAGCTGTATAATTAAGGATCTGTCAGCATTTTCATTAAAATCCCTTCATTTTTAAGCCTTAAACACTAAACTCAAGCTGAAATCTCATCCAGAGGGAAGGTCTCAGTCTTCATATAGCCAAATTGCACTATATCCACCTAGCTATCAAGGAATGCCAAAAGGAAGAGAAAAGGAAAACAAGATGAAACAGAGTTCCCGAGAATAATCTAAATAAACTTATGTATCAGAATAATAAACTTTTTTCCCCAAATGAGCTATATGTGTAAATCTGTAAACAGATAGCTTCATGCAAATATAGGCAATAATTTATGCAGTTATACAAGATTGCTGGTATTTAAACAATAGCTTCAGGCATCTTTCTGTTTGAGATAATAATGGCCTCCGAGTTTATTGCCCCAGGATAGTTTTTTCTTTCTACCCAAGTTTGCAGGTTCATCTTTAAGTCACAAGGCTCTGAATTCCTTACAATTCTTCTGTTTTGGGAGTAAAATTCCCTCACTGTATGTGGAAGGCTAAGTTTCCACCCTGAAAATTAACTGATTTCTCCCAAGATCTGCTACTGATTAGGGTCCCCAGCAAAGAGGCCCTATGACTCTAAACTGCTTTCTGGCCTAAATTTCTCCCTCGCTCTGTAAACTAGAAGAAAGAAAAAGGGTAGAACAACCAGTTTTAATTGCTTCACAATGTTTGTGTCTCAGGGTGCATTTTTCTTAGTGTTATGAGAAATTAGGGAGATTTGTGACTGAACTAGCTCTTGCATCTGTCATGCCCATTCCAGCTAAATCTATGGTTTTCAGCTCTCCTCTGTTCCATGAACAAAAGAAATATGGGGCGCACAAGTCTTATACTGAAAGGCTCTACCTCATCTCTCTATTGTGCTCTAATTAGCTATGATAAATCCATTAGTTCTGACTGGCTACTGCCCTCAGACCTCCCCACTGTACACACACTAATTTATAATCAAAATATTTTTTGATGGAAAATAAGGTTTCTGCAGATTTTTTTAAAAAAAATTCCCCTCAGGAAATGTTCTATTTCATGTTAGTTTGACTTAATCTGTGTCTTCATGAGCTACCATGATGCCTGATGGTACTGGCAGTTCAAATGCCTTAGGGCCTTTTTTTCTTCCTTGTGGGTCAGGCTTCCAAGCTGGACTGCATTTCCCATGATATGCCATGGTCTCTCCTCCGGTTGAACTGCCATAGTGCATATTGGGAGCTCATCCTTTAGAAGTGAATGAGGGTATGACACACTGTAGCAGATAAGACATGTGCAGTTCAACATTGAACCAAGATGAAACAAAGCATTTTGACCGTTTCAAATAAAAAATTGTCAGACCTTTCCATTACATGAAATAAACTTTCCATCCCAATTTGAAACAGAAACAGATGTCCAAATACCAGAATTTCTTGTGTGGCAGTAATTCTGATTTTCAGCATCTACTTGCTACAACCATGGCCCTTATACCACACCGATGGGGAAAGGATAGGGATCAATGTAGCTCAAACACTCCTGTCTCATCTCTAGCCTTGTCTTGGAAACTCAAACCCACTCTTATTCTACTGCACAAGAACCCTCCAAAATTTGCCCCTCAATCACTACCCAAAGATACTCCCCCCTCTTTTTCTAGAATTAATTGATTTGTTCTCACTAGCAAATTTATTCACATGAAAGAAATATTTATTAGGCAAATAGCCCTCTTGTATTCCACATTACTGTAAGAATGATTGTCAACTCTAATCATTAAAATATCATGACCCAGGACCCCATTGGTTTAAAAATAATAGGCATTTAATACACGTTTTTTAGATGGTTTTTGTTTGTTTTCTGGTTTTCTGGTTTTTGGGTGGGGTTTTTTTGCACTTGGATCATATTTTTCAAGATTTTCTGCACAATCAAAAGACTAGAAATGTACTTTCATTTAAAAAAAATGAGATTCACCAGTAGTCACATAATTCTAGGAGTGGGGGGCTTCAGGAAAAAAATACTGGGAGGCTCATGATAAAAGTATGAACTAGCTCCAATACACCCTCACTACATTTTAATTTTGCTCATCTGCAGGTAGTTAAGAAGAAAAAAATCAACTCTGGGGTCTGGGCACTTCTCAGCAAAGTGCAGATGGCAGCTGCTGTCATGAGGATTTGCACTGCCATAATTCCATTGCTTGGGCAAAACATACTCCAGTACATTTACATCTATCCTGGTAAATAGTACTATAAATAATTGAAACTGAATTACATTTGTCAAAATAAATGAACAAAGTACATTTCATAATGATATATTTAAGGGATTTGGGTTTTTTATTGCTTCTTTATTTACAAACTCTGGTAATGCATAATTGGTTTCCTACTCATCAGTTTGAATTTATGAGCGGCTGCTTTATTATGTGTTTTGTAAATGACTCCACAGTATACCTACTCATCATTCCCACCTGCTTCATTTTTGCACTGCTGAAATATGCAAAAAGACAGGCAATCTATAATACTACATGTATATAGCAGTTTTCTTCTTCAAAATGCTTTATAAACATTAATTGATACATTGAATGTTGCATTTTTGCTTTCTGCAGCTGGGGTGGGGAACCTTTTTTTCTGTCGGGCAACTGACACAAAAAATCAGTCGGAGCTACACACAAGGAAAAAAAATCTCTCAATTCATCTGTAGTCAAGACCAACTTAACTCTTCTGGGCATGAGGGGGCTCAGGATAGTGCAGTATCTGGGCAGAAGTGCTGGAGTGGGCTCAGGGAGGGGGCTCAGGGTTGCAATGTGGGGTCTAGGAGGGAGTTAGTGTGCGGGAGGGAGCTCAGGGCTGGGGCAGATGGTTAAAGTGTGGGGTGCTCCCTTTTGGTCTTGATGGGGAAGCAGGCGGCTCAACAAGGGCTGTGTTGCCCTGCGCTTGCCTGCAGGCACCTCAACTACTGTCCCCTGCAGCTCCCATTGTCCAGGAGCTGCAGGGGCAGAACCTGCAGACAAGTGTAGCACAGGTGACAGAGCTTCCACTGGTGCTCGCCCAGCTCCAGCCTAGGAGGGAGGATGGCAACACTCAAAGCCACTTTCCCCCACCCCCGCTCAGGTAGGACTGGATAACTCACAGAAGCTTTAGTGCTTGTGGTCCAGAGCTTTGGCCTAAGGGAACCTTGCAAAAAGATCTGGATTTCTGGTATCCCATCTTTCTGTGGGATGCTCCTTAGCCCAGGCCCCTAGGATGCAGCCCCTAAAGTCCCTTTCTTAATGCAGTCCTGCTTGTAGTGGGAATGGACTCATGCTCCAGCCTCACACAAGGAGCACCAAAGCTCAGGGCTTCCTGCCTATGGCACACAGAATTGTTCTGGGCCAGATCAAATTAAGCAGATGACCCGATTCAGCCTGCAGATTGGAGTTTCCCTACATCTGCTCTACAGAATCAAAACCTAGGGCCCCTTCAAGATGTCCTGTCATAAGACCCGTGGGCTATCAGGTTGCCAGGGTGAAAGAAGGAAGTGCTCATATATCATATGAACCTATTTAAATATGAGGGAGGCCTTGTTCATTGCACTGTCCCCACCTGAACTGGAACTGAGGCCCCTAATGGGGAATTCCTGGACCCTAAACTGGCAGTACTGGAAAAAAAGCCTCAGCCCCATGTAACAGGAACAAGTATAGCACCTCTTACAGGGTTTTCAGAATGTCCTATACTGTATAACCAACCCACACAAATCTCCACTGGGACAACTCTAGTGCAGCAAGTGAAGTATGACCATAGGCCTCTCCCCTGAAAGGTGAGGGCTGCTGTCTACTAGGAACTCAAAAGATGCTCAAGATAGGAGTATTTGAGGCATTTCAGTGTGAATGAAGGAGCCTGATTGTCTTGGTACTGAAACCAGGCAGGGCCATCCCATTTTGTATTTATTTCTGAAAAGTCAAAACCATCCTTACCGAATGCCATGTACTGAGAAAGTTCCAGAGGGAGCCAAAAATCTGTCAACCAGTGGTGAAAGTAACTTAACATTTCTACTATCCTATTGTAACCTGGGTCCCTGCCAGCTCTTTAAATAGCTCCCTGCTGGCTTTTGCCCAGCACAGCCAGTACTTTCTGGAGCTGCGCACCTGCTTACTTTCATCTATGCTGTCAACCCTGGACTTAATGAAAGAACTGGCAGATATCCCTAAGTCCTAACTCCTGAGTGAAGACTGTTACTCCCATGCCATATGGCTTCTTCCAATTCATAACAATGAAATTTGGATTACATGGGGCAGGCACCACCTTCCAGAGGCTAATGAATAAAGTGTTACAACCCAACAACCAGTACACAGCAACTTATATAGATAACATTGTTGTCTATAGTAGCAACTGAGAGGACCACCATTAGTACCTTACTAATGTTCCCTAGGCCCTTGGGGGTATCAGTCTCACTGCCAACCCCATGAAAAGCTGTTTGGATAGGAAGAGGTGACTTATCTTGGACATGCAAGGAGTTGATAAGCTATGGCTACTGACTGATAAGGTGCAAGCCTTATCAGAGACCCCCAACACCAAAGAAAAAGAAGCAGGTAAGCTAGTTCTTAGGATTAGCCAGATACTATCAGACTGTGTCTAGACTGCATCCCTTTTCCGTAAAAGGGATGCAAATTAGACACATGGCAATTGCAAATGAAGCGGGGATTTAAATCCCCCCTACTTCATTTGCATAAACATGGCTGCCGTTTTTTTCCGGCTCGGAGCTTTGCCGGAAAAAAGCGCCAGTCTAGACGCGGATCTTTCGGCAAATAAACCCTTTTCCGAAAGATCCCTTATTCCTCTTAAAATCAATGTATAGATGTGCCAAATTTCAAAATAGTCTATTCTGAAATATTTGTGTAGCGCAAATTGCGTATCTTATTTCGAATTTAGGGTGCTGTGTAGACACACTCTGAAGGAGGAGGAAGTGGGGGAAGGACCACCTGTTGGGATGCCTCTTATGGAGGAGAATATGTGACAGGGTAAGCATACCCCACTCTGGGCCAGAAGAGGTTAATCCCACACAATGGGTGGAGGAAATCTCACCTACAAATCCTACTGGGTATGTTCCAAGTGCTATGGTACTAGAAAAGGGAGCAGTCCAGTTCAATCTGGGGACTGACTGTGGGAGAAGAAGAACCTTTGTGAAATCTCCAGCCCTCGCCTGCAGGAGCTAGAGATCCCAAGATTCAGACTGGAGATCTGTGGCCAACCTGTGCTAATGAGCCAGAAGATCCCAATGCTCCATGGACTGCACCTTTAGGAAGTATTGTAGGAAGTGACTCAGGGAGGGTAATTGAGTGATATTTCCCAACCACGTGAAATGAAGTTTTTTTCCATGAGATTTTCTGCTGACCCAATGACAAACCACTGGCACTCCACTAGATCAGGACCTGGTGCAATCAGGTGAGCCAGGCCAGCCTACCCAAACTATCTTCCTCCCTGGTGGTACCCCATGGAGTATTGGCCACTAAGCCACACTGCTCTGTATCCAAGGGATGCCACATTGACTGTGGTTGGTATACTCTGCCAACCTGAACGCAGAATACTCAATGAGTGCATCTAGACTGGCAAGATTTTGCACAAAAGTGGCCGTTTTTGCATGAAAACTTGCCAGCTGTCTACACTGGCCGCTTGAATTTGCGCAAGAGCACTGACGTTCTAATGTAAGAATTCAGTGCTTCTTGCGTAAATACTTTGACGCTCCCACTTAGGGATAAGCCCGATTGCGCAAGAATACTTGCACAAGAGGGCCAGTGTAGACAGGCACCTTAATTTTTTGCGCAAGAAAGCCCGATGGCCATTGGAGCTTTCCTGTGCAAAAGCGCGTCTATACGGGGCACGGATGCTTTTGCGCAAAAGCACTTTTTGCGCAAAAGCATCTGTTCCAATCTAGATGCTCTTTTGCGGAAATACTTTTAACGGAAAAACTTTTCCATTAAAACCATTTCTGCAAAATCATGCCAGTCTAGACGCAGCCTATGGGCCTCCAATTGCTAGGTCACACTATTAGGAAGATTTTCCCTAAATGTGTGCTTAATGATGTTAAATGTTAACGTTTATATTTGAATTATTTGTTCGTGGTAGTGATTAATACAAACTGAGTTAATTATGGGATAGAAATCAATGGAGTCCATGATTCCAAGTGGAGTCAGGACTATTCTAGAAGGTGTTGTGCCATAACAACAACTTTGACTCCATGTTGTTGCTTTCTTGTCAGAACTTTCACTCTTTTTCAAACTAGTGGTAGAAAAGGAGCAATGGATTCCTGGTGGGGAGGGGGCATAGTTAGAACCAGCTAGTTTCTTTCCACTGTACCTATAAAATGAGTCATTTACCTAAGTATTCTGCTTTCTATCAAAGTGGAACCAGGTATCACATTGCTTTCAACAAGCGTTGAGGATCTCCTCAGAGTCTCTGGACACACACCATCAGTTAAGAAGACATCACTTACCATCACTCACAAACTGTAATATCTATCTACCTATATCCTCATTCCAGTGACGTCTCTGTCTTCAATCCTGGTTCCAGTAGACCTTTGCTGATGGACATGTGTTTCTCCCTACTGTACCCAAGTCAAGATAAGAAGCTTGATTTGAGGTCCAGAATCCCATGATCTCAAGATACAATGAGATATATCACCATCAGCTGCTTTGTTTTACCTGAAGTTGTCTCCTCTAAGTACAGTACTGGTGTAGTCCTTGTTTTCTTTTTGTTTAGTTTAAATATATCTACACTTAAAGGTTGTATGCCCAATTGGGGCAGTAACACTTGCATTTATATATGGATATTTATTTTAGTTATCATTCCCAATCGCTGTTATTGTTAAGTTCCCAATAAGTCTTGGTTAACTGTTCTTGAAGCATATACATCTTTGTCTTATTTTTTCCCTATCATACCCAACAGGGAGTTGGATAGACTGTCAAGCTGCTTCCACACATGATCAGATGCTGTGTGCCAGTCCAACTTCCTGGCCCTGTTGGCCAAACTGAATGTTAACAGATTGTGACAATCATGCCAGGAGAGCAGCTAATCTTTGTGAATTCTAGTTTAAGATTTTATTGATTTTATTTTACTCTGCTGTACAGTTGCATATGGCCCAATGGCTTGGGGAGGGAACTCACAAACTGGAGATGAGTGGTGCTGGCGAGGAGCCTCAATGTGGCTGCCCTTCCAACCTTTGGCAAAAAGGACTGGTAATCCTTTAGTGTTACCATAAGAAAAATCTCAAGGTAAGTGCTCCACAAAGAGATGTGGATCTATTCCATTTTGTACAGGAGATGCTATCTCCATAGGTGGAAAGAGAACAGTCCTGCAAAAGTCAGAGTTTGAGGCAGTGGCTTGGCAGCCTCCTTGCTGGAAGAATCAAGTGGCAGCCTGTCAGAAATGCAGCCCCCACTTGTGCTATTAGCACTTTGGCCTGAATCATTGCATGCATGGCTGCAGCTATCGGCCCACAAACGGGGCCTGGGATGCTGCATATAGCCAAAAGAAATGGTGCAGGGAACCAGGCATGACAGCGCCATGCCTCATGCCTGATAATGCTGCTGAATTTCAATTTTGTAAACTGGAATCTGTAAAATGTAACTGTTCCTGTTTCAGAAATGATACCAGAATATGGTATGTCTAAGCACTGTTTAAGGTTAGGAACAGCTTTGAATTATTAATTATCCATGAACCATACACAAAGGAAATAGGCCCACTTGTCATCAAAAAGGATGTGTCCAGTACAATAATAATCAATCCTGAATTCTCTGTAAAAAAGGTAATAATGGCAATTCAACATTCTGTTGCCACACTTCATTTGCAATGCCTGAGTTTTATAAATCAACTGCTTATGAGATGGGAGGTATGAGCACAAGGTGTAATTCCACAAAATCTCCACATAAGACCTGCCAAACTGTTAGATAGGGTAGGAGCCAGGCTAGATTTACTGAACTCCATAGATCAGCAAATGCTGACTAGTCAGATCGGAGAGGTAGGTCATGATATAGCCTCTATCGAACCCACTGACTGATTCCCTTACCGAAATGGGCACTGTTGAAGCGACACTGCTAACATAGTACTTCATTGGCTTCAGGTGCAAGAACTTGACTGCCTTAAAATTATTGGATGTCTTGCTATTTTACAATAAAATCTGTTGCAAGTCCTTGCTTGAGTACAAGCCCAGGAGTGACTTCTAGATATGCTGAAAGCAGTAGTGCATGATGGTCTTAAAAGTCTAGTTCTAATAGAAATGAGAAACACAACATGGAGGAATGCCACAGACTTTGAGAAGTCACATCAAGAATGGTGGTATATGGTGAACTTCATCTACCTCAGTCACAATAAAACCTTCCTCCTATTGATTTATACCTTAACTACTGGCCATAAGGAAACCATTTAGCCACAAATGCCATTAGGTTTGCTTGTCAACACATCCATCTTGTGGCCAATGCAAGTTACCAAGTGGATACAGCTACAGGGTAGTGAGTATTTTGCCATAATCTTTCAATCCATACAAAACAGCAAGCTATATGGTACATATGGAATAATCGAAGTCACATGCCTGCATCAATGCACAAAAAGGGAGATGCTATTATCAATTAACATCATCACACTCCTCTAACCAATCCGTGGTTGTATTTGTGGATAGGCACCGGGTATGCCTGAAAAGTCTCTGTACAAATTTTGATGTAAATAGTTTCTATACCATTAAGCATAACCCATCTGCATAACCTTATCTGTATTTGTGCAATATTCCCATGGTTGTGATATAAACATCACTGTGCCTGAGATCAAGCTTGAGACTATAGAGTCAAATGATATGTTATTGACCATATTGAACCAATACACCAGGGTGCAAACCTAGAGGACCTATCACCTGAAGTGTATCCAAGCTAAAGGTAAGGAAATACTGGTAACATGCATCATTTGACCTCTCAAATTAAACAAATATCGCAGAGGGTCGAGGATGAAGTCAAAGCAGTACATGGTGGGGCAGTATTTTTAATATACACGGTGATTACTGAGCATTATGGGAATCTTATTACACCCAATTATGGTCGTTTTAATTATTCAAACTGTTGTAATCTTGTACTTAATTTACCTGACCATCTGGATAAGGAAAAGGCTGGTTAAGCATGTAAAGTCATTTAGCATGCTACAGCTAATCTGTTTCATGCACCATCCTGTATTGCACTTAATGTCATCTATCTGTCATCCATCGTAACAGACACAAAGTTGGAAAACAATAGTATCTATCAAGCAGGGGATATGTTGGGAAGATTTCTCCTAAATGTGTGCTTAATTATGTTAAAAGTTAATGTTTATGTTTGAATTATGTGTTTACTGTAATGATTAGTATAAGCCATGGTGAATGTTGAGAAGGTACACAAGGGGGGCACCAATCACATGACTGCCTCCATGTGACCAGGGGCAGATGACCATTTTGCGGGGCTCAGGGCAGCACAATTTTGCGGGGCCCCCTTTTGCCACGGTGCTTGCGCGGGGCTTCTTGAAGGGCAGGGCCCGGGGTGGCCGTCCCGCTCGCCCTGCCCTATATCCGCCCCTGCATGTGACTCCTGCCCACACCACCCTATCCTAAAGAGGACCTCACCTTTTTCCACTCCTGTTTCACCCCCAATTCAGCCCTTCTGGCACCAGGCCCCTCACTAGTCCCCTGGGCATGGGGGTGGGGGTTAGTACGGGGCCTATTTAGTTGACAAACTGGGCTCTGCCCACCAGCTGCTAGCCCCTTACCCCTAGCCCCCCATGGTTCTGATATAAATGAGTTAATTATGGGACAGAAATCAATGGAGTCCATGATTCAAAATTGAGTCGACTATTTATGATGGTGTTGTGCCATAACAACAATTTGGACTCCATGTTGTTCATTCTTGCTAAAGCTTTCTCACTTTTTCAAACTAGTGGTGGGAAAGGAGTAGTTAATGGGCAGTAAGAACCAATTCCGTCCGCTAGGTTCTTGCCACTGAGCCTCTAAAAAGAGCTGCCTGAGCATTGTGCTGTCCATCTAAGTGGCAGCCAGGTATCGCGTTGATTTGTGTGGGTGTTGAGGATTGCCTCAGCGACTGCAGACCCACTTCATCGGCTAAGAAGACATCACTTACCATCACTCACAAACTGCAAACCTATATCCTGCTTCCAGCGACATCTGTGTCTTCAATCCTGGTTCCAGTAGATCATTGCTGACAGGGCTGACTTTAGGAAGTGCGGAGCCCAATTCGAACAATTTCGAGGGGGCCCCACAGCAATTTTGGTTGAGAAAAAAAAAACAACACAAAAAAATCCCCAGCCAACACACACACACACCCCCTGCGCTAAACTCACACCACCTGTGGCACAGGCAGCCGATGCACTCCTCCTCCGGGGAGGAAAAAGTGTATAATTTTTGGTGGTGCCCCATTAGCCACACCCTCTGACCCCCATTAACCACCGCCCTAACCCCCATTAGCCACACCTCTGGGGGCAACATGCTCGGGGCAAGATGGACACATGACCAGAAGTAAAAGGTGTCATGTCACTCCTGTGGAAAAACTTTTCCCACCATCTTCCTACCAACAGGGATTAGTTTGGCCCCCCACCAAACCTCCCTCATGCAACTATCCTGTAGTTGCATTAACCCACAGTTTGTGACATTAACTCGGGGGCAGAGAGATTGGGGGAAGTGTTCCCTCTAAGGCTATGTCTACACTCGCGGCTTCTTACGCAGGTACAGCTGTTCTTGCACAAGAATCCACAGAGCAGCCACACTTGCAGGAGGAATAACGAATTAGGAGCTTTAATTCAAACTACCTAGTCCGTGCCGCGTGTAGCCGCAGGCAGGGAGTTCGAACTACGGGGCATTTAAAAATGGTGGCGCCTGGGAACATGCAAATAAAGCCCGGGATATTTAAACCCCGGCCTTCATTTGCAAGTTCGAATGCCTACATTAGCCACTCTCGTTGGAACTAGGGTGGCAGTGTAGACATACCCTAAAAGAGTGTTATAAGGAGGAGGAAGAAAAATTGTTCTCCGTGGCCTCTGAAGTTAGGATGAGAAGCAATGGAGGTTTAAATTGCAGCAAGGGAGGTTTAGGTTGGACATTAGGAAAAACTTCCTGCCTGTCAGGGTGGTTAAACACTGGAATATATTGCCTAGGGAGATTGCGGAATCTCCATCACTGGAGATATTTCAGACCAGGTTAGACAGACACCTGTCAGGGATGAGCTAGGGCAACTCAACTTTGGAAGCCCCAGGGACCACACTGATACTTACAGAACATGCTGAGGGCCTCAACTTAAGTGTGGTTGCATATGCAAGCAAATATATACAAATAGCTTCTCTCACACAGACAGGCATGAATACAAAGATTAAGGCAAGACTACACAACACACATGCCCCGTTTAAGTCAGTTCTGCTGATATTAATAAAATATAATATATACTTGATTTCTACCCATGTGACAGCACTTTTCATAAGCAATGACAGTCCAAGAATTTAACTACTAAAACGCATATCAACAGAAGATCATTACACTGACTACTTTTTTGTTTTGGCTCCCACTCACCGGCCACATGTTGATCCCCACATAAACCCAAACTGCACCGCGGGGCGCAAACAAACTGGCCTTGGGCAGCATACCAAGTTATTAATAAATATTTTTAAACCTTTACTTTTTTTCTGCTTCCATATCTCCTCTCCTTGCTCCATCATCTCCCCTGGTGCCTGCTGCCCCCCAACTTCTCATCCTCCTTTGCTGTCCTGATTCCTGCCCTTCTCACTGCCCTCAGTCCTCCTGCGACCTGCCCCCCTCCACCAGCCCTTCACTCTCCCCTGTGCCCACTCCTCTAGTAGCCCCACTATGATCAAGTGAGCTACCCCTCCTCATCCCCTCTTCCAATACCTCTGTCTACACACCTGCCCTGCCTCTCTCCTTTGGTGCTGGTCCTTCCCCTGCAGTTGTCTGCCCTTCTGCTTCACCCCAGAATCCCCTGGCACCTGCACCCTCCTGGTGCGTCCCCCTTCTCTTACTGCCCCTGCCCCCTTTGCCCTCTTTTTCTCTGATGCCCACCCCCTCACCACTCTCTGCCCAGTTCCCCTCCTGCCCCTGTGCCCTCACATGACTTGCTCCATCCCCACCTTTCTCATGCCTACCCCTTCTTTCAAGCCTTCTCCCAGAACCTCCCCCTCCTCCCCTAGCCCCCAATGCCCTTCCCCTCTCCTCTCCTCTCCTCTCCTCTCCCAGCATCACCCTGTCCCCCCTACCACTGACATCTCCCCTCCTGACCTTTCCCTCATTGTCTGCGCTTGGCCTCCTGCCATTTGTCTCTCCTCCACCCTGTCTCTTGGTGCCTTCTCCTTTCTTCCTCCTCCCCCTCTGCACAAGCCCCTTCTTCTCCCACCCCTTCCCCCCACCGCACAAGCCCCTTCCTCTCCCACCCCCCCCACACAAACCCCTTCCTCTCCCACCCCTCCTCCTCTCCCTTCCCCGCCGCACAAGCCCCTTCCCTACCTTCTGCCTTCCACTTTGCGGGGCCGGAGTCTGCACTCAGGCCCCAGAGTCCGAACCCAGAGCCAGTCATGCCGTTAACGTGGCTCCAAAGAGTTTTAAAATCCCGGGCCGTGACATCACTTCACGCCTGGGGGGTCTCCCTGCCCATCTCAATGCTGTGCATGGCAGCAGCAGCCAGCGAGGGGGAGCTGTGCTGAGAGCCGCGCACAGCAAGGACGGTCCGGGGTCAAGGAGGACGCTCTGGGGGTCGGGGTGGGAGGACGTGCGGGGGGGGCCAGAGCCCACTCCAGGCAGAGCCGGAGGAGAGACCCAGCTCCACGTATTGATGGAGCAGGGCCCCCGGCTCTGAATAGTAACTCGTGCCCATGGCCTGGCACACTTCCGAGTTCAGGGTATGGGGCCCCCTTAGGCGTGGGGCCCGATTCGGCCAAATCGGTTGAATCAGACCTATGGCTGGCCCTGATTGCTGACAGTCCTGTGTTCCTCCTCTTGTACCCAAATCAGGCTGCAAAGCTTGGTTTGAGGTCCAGAATCCCATGATCTCAAGCTACAACATCATACATCACCATCAGCTGCTTTGTTTTACCTAAGTTGTCTCCTTTGACTATGTACACTATTGGTATAGTCTGTGTTTTTCTTTTGTTTACTTTAAATATAGCCATGGTTAAGGGTTGCCTGAGTCACTGAGCTTTATGTCCAATTGGGGGCAGTCACACTTGCATGACAGCAGATTGGTATGGCAGCATATCTGGGTGTGACAATGTGTCAGTGTGACGCTGTGACGCAGAGGTGTGCTGATGTGACAACGGGTTGGTACAACGCCGTGATGCAGAGGCCTGCTGGTGCGACAGCAGGGTGGCCTGGCAGCATATCCGGGTGTGACGACGTGTCAGTGGGATGCCGTGATGCAGAGATGCGCTGGTGCGACAGTAGGGTGGCCTGGCAGCATATCCGGGTGTGACGACGTGTCAGTGGGATGCCGTGATGCAGAGATGCGCTGGTGCGACAGTAGGGTGGCCGGGCAGCATATCCGGGTGTGACGACGTGTCAGTGGGATGCAGAGATGCGCTGGTGCGACAGTAGGGTGGCCGGGCAGCATATCCGGGTGTGACGACGTGTCAGTGGGATTCAGAGATGCGCTGGTGCGACAGTACGGTGGCCGGGCAGCATATCCGGGTGTGACGACGTGTCAGTGGGATGCAGAGATGCGCTGGTGCGACAGTAGGGTGGCCGGGCAGCATATCCGGGTGTGACGACGTGTCAGTGGGATGCAGAGATGCGCTGGTGCGACAGTAGGGTGGCCGGGCAGCATATCCGGGTGTGACGACGTGTCAGTGGGATGCAGAGATGCGCTGGTGCGACAGTAGGGTGGCCGGGCATCATATCCGGGTGTGACGACGTGTCAGTGGGATGCAGAGATGCGCTGGTGCGACAGGAGGCTGGCCGGGCATCATATCCGGGTGTGACGACGTGTCAGTGGGATGCAGAGATGCGCTGGTGCGACAGTAGGGTGGCCAGGCATCATATCCGGGTGTGACGACGTGTCAGTGGGATGCAGAGATGCGCTGGTGCGACAGTAGGGTGGCCGGGCAGCATATCCGGGTGTGACGACGTGTCAGTGGGATGCAGAGATGCGCTGGTGCGACAGTAGGGTGGCCGGGCAGCATATCCGGGTGTGACGACGTGTCAGTGGGATGCAGAGATGCGCTGGTGCGACAGTAGGGTGGCCTGGCAGCATATCTGGGTCTGACAAACGTCTCCGTGTGACGCCGTGTCACAACACAGCAGCCACTATAAGGCACAGCAGTTGGTGCAGTAGCAAATGGGGCCCAGCACTAGGGCTTTGTGTTCCCTCTGCCAAAGGGAGCCGCGTGCTGTCCGGAGGTGGTTGTGCGGGTTGCCAGCCGCCTCACAGGGCTGGCGCAGCGCCATGCGCGCTGGTGGAGAGCAGGCGCTACTCACAGCCCGGCTTGGGCCCGGCTGCCTGCGGATCAGTTGCCATGGGAACCGCAGAGGGCGGCAGAGAGCAGCTGCCCCGGGCGTTACACGCCGAGCTTTATTTCTCTGGCGGAGAGGGAGGCGACGCATCGCTGGGTGGCGCAAGCATGGCTCACGCTAACCCCGTGGTAAGGGCGAGGACCAGGGTGGTTTCCCGCCGGGGTAGCGGGGAGCGAGCAGGAGAAAGGGGCCGCTTGCCCCAGGGCGGCCCGCAGTGTAATGCCGGGGCTCGGGGGCTTTCCTCTCGGTCCTGGCCCGAGAGGACCCCACTCACAGCGCGCGGTCCCACGTGGCGCAGAGTCGAAAGTGGGACACGCTCCGCGTTTGGCTTGTGCCGGGCAGGCCGGGGCGGGGCTGCTGCAAGCTCCTGCCCTGCAGCAGCCGGGTGGGAAGGGAGCGGTGCACGCGTGGACACCGCACTCGTTGGCGACGTGAATGATCAAGAATGGGCCACCGGCTCCAGCGTCTCCCCCCTTGTGCTAGCTTAAAGACCTTCGTGTATTCACAAAACACTCGCGCCACTGCTTTGAGCAGTCGAGCCCCTCATGCGTCAGGGGTTGTCATGTCGTGAGCGCCTCAGTTTGTTCTTGTTGCTGAAATTTAGAAATGAACTATTAAAACAAAATCTGGAGGCTAGAGTTTAGGTTGAAAGCCTTGGACGCTTTCTTTATTAACCAAAAGAACTGTCTTATGTGTGAGGGAGTAAAAACATTATGGTGTTGAGAGTAGTTTTTGAGTAAATATGATCTAGTTTGGATAACTATTTCTGAAGCTTTCCTGAAATGAGTTAGCTGGTGCTAAGGAGAAATCTGAATCCTCCACTCAAATGTATTTTTCTTAGGCCCGGTTTTTGAGCTTCCTTTTTGAGCACCAGAAGTCTCCTTGAGCATCTGGAAAGTTTCTAGCATAGTAGGTGCTATCTGAAATAAGTGAGAACTTTTGCCTGGCTTTAAGATGTGAGTACATTGAAGTAATGGAGATTCAAAGTTTGTAGGATTGGAGCCTTGATCGTTTTCTCCGTCTCTTTTATTTATTTATTTTTGTTTATATTCACATTTTTTACATTCATCACTCCCCCAAAACTGCATCTTTGTTGTTGTTTGTTAGGGAAGCTGAAAACTGATCTATTTAACATCATGTTGTGACCATTATGTGTGTGAAATAAGAATAGAGCTGCCTATAAACATGCTCTATGATGATTTTGATAATCTTTTTAAGTATTTAGTGTTGGAATTGTGAGGTTGCAGTTCAAGATCTGTATAACATATCAGATTAGGACTTAATTTTTTTGTAAGACTTCATATTATAAAATATAACTTGGTCAGTTGCCTTTGAAAGCAAAGGTGTTTTATAATAATTTGACCTCAAGATATCTACTGCATTGGCAGAGGAAGTCAAACATTTGATATGTGGGCCATTGAGGTTCTTAACTATACTTTAGTTGAGCTGATTTTACTTTACTTTTTCTACAGTTGATAAGTTGAAATGTGCTTTGGAATGTTTCCAGAATCTTTAATGTCACCTGCCTCTGTTGTCCCTTTCTCCCTCCCACCTGGCAATGCATGCATAGTAAAAGCTAATCTGTTAATATGACTGTAGGGTCATGCCCTATAGAGAGAAACTACTGGCTTGATCAGAGGGCCAAAAATCTTCTCCAAGTTGGATTTTGGTGCCTTAAATTGATCAAGTCTATTGACTTCAGTGTAATCTGAAAATTTCTTATTTTTATTGCAACTTTTGAAAAGGTCACATAGTTTTCTTCTAATTTTGAAGTATGTATTGATAATGACTGTTGTTATAACATGAAATAGCAGCACAATAGCTACTACAATCATAACCATGAAACAGTAACCCCCACTCTCTATTTTTCAGTTCACAACTGAGACTGCTCATGTTCTAGAAACCAACCAAACTGGAAAGTGTTTTTTTTTTAAATGTTCTTCTGTATATTGTTAGTTTCTTCCTAGAGTTTCTTCATGCAGCTTTTAGCCAGTGCTACAAATGCCAGCCTGAGACAGAATGTGTTAGTTTGAGACTATGCTGGAATTTGAGGGCCCTTATGGGGGTTGATCTAAAAGTAACTATAAACAAAACAAAAAACAGTAAAATTCCTAATTAGGTCCAAATCCTAATTTTTCCTTTGATATTTTATTGTTAGTTTTTAATTCTAGAGTGCCATAAGTTAATTTACACAGATTTGTAGAAGAAGACTGTTCTGGCTATGTAGTTATCCCAGCAGTTGTGTTGTCCAGTATCTTCAGCAACAAATCACACTGTCCTCTGGATCTGTTCATTTTATAATATGCACGAAGCTAATTTACAAATCCTGCCTCTAATTAGAGTGTGTGTACTTCATTTGGAGCTATAGCAAATTTTTTCCTGTGTTTTATATTCTTTAAATTGTGTTTTATTCAGCCTAAACTTTACAGATCAATTATTGAAGATGTGATTGAAGGTGTCAGGGAGCTCTTTGCAGAAGAAGGTGTGGAGGAACAGGTCTTGAAAGACTTGAAGCAGGTTTGTTGGGTAATGACAAACATTTTTTTTGGAGGGAGGGTTGGAAGGCGGGAATATGTTGTCTTTTGCTTTTCTTTACCAAATGGATATCAAAATGTTCCATAGAATCTCTATATGTAGTAATTCCACACTCTAGTAAGAATATAGCACTAGGGATATATTATTGATCAGCTGACATTCTAAATATAGATGAACATAATTTGTTTGGCGGGAGGGGGAGAGAGTCAACATGGTTTCTGTAAAGAGAAATCATGCCTTAGTAGTCTACTGGAGTTCTTTGGGGGGGGGGGGGGGGAAGGAGGAGTGGGGGAAGGGTTGTCAACAAACTTGTGGTTAAGAGGGATCCAGTAGATATAGTGTATATAAATTTCCAGAAAGCCTTTGACAAGGTTCCTCACCAAAGGCTCTTAAGTAAAGTAAGTTGTCATGGGTAAGAGGGAATGTCCTCTCATGGATCGATAACTGGCTAAAAGACAGGAAACAAAGGATAGTTTTCAGAATGGAGAGAGGTAAACTAGTGGTGTCGCCCTAAGGGTCTGTCCTGGGACCAATCCTTTTCATCTTATTTATAAATGATCTGGAGAAAGGGATAAACAGTGAGGTGGTAAAATTTGCAGATGATACCAAACTGCTCAAGATATTTAAGATCAAAGCAGACTGAAGAGCTTCCAAAAGATCTCACCAAACTAAGTGATTGGGCAACAAAATGGCAAATTAAATTTAATGTTTCTAAATGTTCAGTAATGTACATGGGGGGGGACATAATCCCAACTACACATACAATCTGATGGGGACTAATTTAGCTATAATTACTCAAGAGAAAGATCTTGGAGTCATTGTGGATAGTTCTCTGAAAACATCCACTCAGTGTGCAGCAGCGGTCAAAAAAGCAAGCAGAATGTTAGGAATAATTTAAAAAGGGATAGCGAACAAGACAGGGAACATCTTATGCCCTCTATATAAAACCATGGTACACCCACATCTTGAATTCTTTGTACAATATATCTCAAAAAAGATATATTGGCATTGAAAAAGGTTGAGAAAAGGGCAACACAAATGATTATGGGGTTGGAACGGGTCCCATATGAAGAGAGATTAAAAAGACTTTGACTTTTCAGTTTAGAAAAAGGGATATGATCAAGGTCTATAAAATCATGACTGGGGTGGAAAAAGTGAATAAGGAAAAGTTGCTTACTTGTTTCTATAACATAAGAACTAGGGGTTACCAAATAAAATGCAAAGGTAGCAGGTTTAAAACAAACACAAGGAAGTTTTTCTTCACACATTGCACAGTCAGCCTGTGGAACTCCTTGCCAAAGGATGTTGTGAAGAGCAGGACTTAACAGGGTTCAAGAAAGAACTAGATAAATTCATGGAGGTTAGGTCCATCAATGGCTCTTATCAGGATGGGTAGAAATGGTGTCCCTAGCCTCCATCAGAGGCTGAGAATGGGAGATGGGAGAGGGATTGCTTGAAGATTCCCTGTTCTACTCACTCCCTCTGGGGCATCTGGTATTGGCCACTGTTGGAAGACAGGATACTGGGCTAGATGGACTTTTGGTCTGACCCACTACGGCTGTGCTTATGTTCTTATGTATTTTTCTAAGGCCCCATGTGATAAAGTACCTTCCATCAAATTGGAGATGCACGTATCTTGAGAAACTAGAATTGGACTCAGGAGGGTTCAGATCTTGTAACTATTCTTAACATAACGCTGTTAAATGGTTTCTTAGATTGTTTAGTTCTCAGGATTATCCTGATAGTTAAAGTAGCTGAAAAGCTTAAATATATTAATAAATGAAAACATTTTTGGCAACTTGATTGTGTCTTATTAACACTTTTTGCAGGTTTGGGAAGCTAAGGTGACTCAGTCTAAAGCAACAGAAGGATTCTTTAAACATAGCCACCATTCCCCCCAGTTTACCTTGCAGTTGCCACACAACTTACATCGTGCTTTGCAGACATCGACAGGTTAGATATCTGTTGACCTCTCTCAAACATTGCAATTTAACAGTAATTCAGTGTTTCTGTACCCTCTTAATTTGAATTGTGTGTTGTAGGCCAAATTCTGCTCTCTTTGTGTAGATCTAGAGTGACAAAGAGACACTGAGAAACTGAAAGCGGAATTTGGCCCACTCAAGGATAAATTCTGTTCTGATACACTAGTGGATTTTCAGATATTTGAGTTTAATAGAGCTACTTCAGATTTGCACAGAGATACATGAGATGAGAATTGTAGCTCTCTGCCCTGTAGGCCAGAAGTGTTAATTTTAAACTTTGGTGTGTTTTTATGAGAAATGTGGTCTAATTTGGTTTTTAATTTTTGATTGATTCTTTCTGTGTTAAAATTCATACTAAAAAGAAGTATCCTAATGTAGACACCCTAGGTTGAATGGGCAGCTTTGCTTACAGCATTTTCTATTTGTTGAGTGCCTGACTGTGTAACATTAATGTTCTGTTAATGTTGTAATAGTGTTTTTGAACATGATAATAAATACATAGGGATATAGTACTTTGGGGCGTTGAGTCTAATTCCCAGTGAGTTGCAGGCAACCTCGTCATATCCCATTTATAAATGTATCAGTTAATATATCCAAAGTACAGATGGCACAAGGAGATCAACTTCTAGATTCACTCACTATTGGGAAACATTACCTTCTAACTTTTCCAGTAGATATAGGAAAAATACCTATGGTAGAACTGGCTCCATTAAAGGTAACACAATTGTAAGGGTATGTCTAAACTACATGGCTCCGTCGATGGAGCCATGTAGATTTGTTTGTTCGGCAAAGGGAAATGAAGCTGCGATTTAAATAATCGTGGCTTCATTTAAATTTAAATGGCTGCTGCGCTGAGCCTACAAACAGCTGATCAGCTGTTTGTCGGCTCAGCATGCTAGTCTGGATGCTCCCCTGCCGACATGAAAGCCCTTTATCGACCTCCCCGGTAAACCTCATCCTACGCGGCATAACGGGGAGGTCGATAAAGGGCTTTCAGGTCAGCGCGGGAGCGTCCAGACTAGCGTGCTGAGCCGACAAACAGCTGATTAGCTGTTTGTCGGCTCAGCGCGTCAGCCATTTAAATTTAAATGAAGCCACGATTATTTAAATCGCGGCTTCATTTCCCTTTGCCAATCAGCCTAATCTACATGGCTCCATCGATGGAGCCATGTAGTTTAGACACACCCTAAATGTGAATGGACTCTGTTTGTTTTGAGTGGGATGTTTAAAAGCAGGCAGCACTGATCTAACTCTTCTCCTTTTAAGAGTTTTATCATTGACTAAAATGGAAGCAGATAAACAAATGCTGAATGCTTTTAGAAATCTTTCTGCTACTAGTGCCATTGGAGGTGCACCAGGGCAGGAAACTGCTTACAATTGAGAGTGTTGACAATGAAGTACAGGCAGTCCCCGGGTTACATGGATCCGACTTACAAACAGGGTGAGGCAACCCCGCACTAGCTGCTTCCCCCCAGCAGACCAGGGAGACGCGAAGCTAGCGCGCCCCCCCCCCCCCCCCAGCAGACCAGGGAGACGCGGAGCAGCTTTTCTCAGCAGACACCTCAGCTTGAGAATAAAGGACTGAGGGAAGTGAGGTGTGGGAGAATAAAACTGAGCTCTGGAGAAATGTTTGGCTAGAATTTCCCCTACAATATGTACCAGTTCCAACTTACATACAAATTCAACTTAAGAACAAACCTGCAGTCCCTATCTTGTACGTAACCCAGGGACTTCCTGTACATTTGATATGTGTATTCAGTCATGTTAAATGGTTGTGTAATAAATGGAAATGCTAAACTTAATTTCTACAGTGCAAATCACTTAAATAAACAAGCTGAAGAGTTAAAAGATTAAGCAAGGTCTAGTGAATGACAGTACTTTATAAATATTTAAAATTTATAAACTTCCAAAATACAACATGGACTTGTTGAAATATTACATAATGGCAAATGCATTGAACAGTATTCAGGATTGTTCACTTATAATTTATTTATGGGTCAGACATCATATATAAAGTAATCTGTCTTGTCCTTGTAGTCTGTATTGACAGAAGCTACAGTGTATATACAATTATTGAATTCTAATGCTTTAGGGTGCCTAGTACACACAAAAAGAGATACAGTGAAATACCTATTGTTTCTGTTTAGCTTCTTTAGTCATCCCTGCTGGAAGAGGAATTCATCAGTTCACAACAGCAGACTTGGTATGTAGCTTTAATATTATTTTATTTTGAACTTGATAATATTTAAAGCTTTAAACGATAAAGTTGAGGTTCTCTGCTTTCGTTAAAGGACTTAGTAGGAGGCTGATGTGAAATATATTTAGTGTTTAGATACTCTAGACCGGTGGCTTTCAAACTTTTTTTCTCATGACACAGTTGAAGAAAATTGTTGATGTCTATGACCCAACATATTTTGACTAGAGTGTGGGCTCTGGGGTGGGGCTGAGGATGAGAGCTTTGGAGTGTAGGAAGGGGTCAGAGCTGGGGTAAGAGGGACTTACCTTGAGTGGCTCCTGGTCCGCAGTGGTGCTAAGGCAGGCTTCTTTTCACTGAAGACTGTGCTGCATCCCAGAAGCAGCCAGCAGGAGGTTCCCAGCCAATGGGAGTGCGGAGCTAGTGCTCGGAGCAGGAGCAGTGTATGGAGCCCTGTGTGCTTCCTTCCACCCCACTTAGGAGCTGGGCCTGCTGGGCTTTTTCTGGGGCTCAGCGCAGCGCACCCTCACTGGTCACCTGATCCCCCTGCAGCAATGAGACCCAGTGTCTGACATTCCATGATCCAGTATTGGGTCACTACCCATAGTTTGAAAACCATTGCTCTAAAGAGCTCATAGGCAATTTTCAGTGCCTAATAGTACTTCTCTTGATGATAATTTTGTTCATGCACTACATGTTATACAGTAAACAAGAGAAGGATTCTTTGCTTGGTGTATGCATTCAATATCTGAATAATTTTTGTTAATATAAAAATAAAAGCAGAAAATATAGCCTTTACGGTTTTGATGAAAACTGTTCAAATGTAGCTGTCCGTAGAGAGATGGCTTCAGAGCAACCACCCTTGCCACAGGAGTGAAGGAGGGATGAATGTTCCTGGCTGCTCTGCTGTTAGAACAACTGTTGAAAATTAGTGGAAGGGAATGGCTGCCATTTTTAGAGGTTAGGTGTATTGGTGGAATGACACCCTGTAAAGTGGGGAGCCCTGGAAACAGGCTTAGCTGTCCTAGTAGAGGGCTTTGTGGTTGTGGGTGGGAGGGGGGGGGGGGCACATTTTTGCTTTTAGTTAGGGGTGTCTCATAGTCACATATTGCTGTTAATGAAGTGAAAACCGAATATTATGGGGGCAGGGAAGTAGTATACTCGTGTTTGAGGTGCAGAGAGAGGAGCTTCACGGAGGAGTTTCCGTAGAGAAGAAATAGGAGCTGGAAAGGGAAGGGACACATTAGGTAGGGAGCACTTAAATGGGGAGATGCTAGGATATGTTTAGTGTTCTTAAGTATTCTATTATAAAATGCTGCCCATTTTGCTGTAGCCTAAGGGTCAAATTCATTTTTCAGTAGGGATGATCATGGGGAAAGACCATAGCTTAGATTTCTTGAGCTGCATTTTTCTGTGTGTGACTGTTAGGGCCTCAAAGGGTAGTGCACAAAGATCAATTAATTCCCCAAGTAAATCTGCTGTGTGTCTAGGGTGCTTCACAAACTGGTGCGACTTTGACTCTCCCTTCGGGTATTGCTTATCCTATCCATGTCCCTGCTGGAGTGACTCTACAGACTGCATCTGGTAAGATTAAGAAAAGTTGAGCTGAAATGCTACTTATAAAATCTATACTGTGTGTAGATATCAAACGATAAGTGCATGGGGCATACACTGTATGCTAAAGTAAAGCATAGGTGGATACATCAATTTATCTTCCTGTCTTTTTTACTTTGTGAACCTGTAGCTGCTCATGAAGTGACTTCTATTGACCAGTTACAATGTCTTTGTTAAATTTGCACGTATAATAGTGCACCATTGCAATGCTATTTAACATCATTCCCAGGCAACACCATGCTCTTTGTTATGGCGCTCCTTCTGTATAGTTCTGCTCCTGAACTGCTATAGTTCTTTGTCAGCCCATGGCATGTCGTCCTCCTGAGGGAAATGTGGAAAGCCAAAGTGGCTTATCCAATCTCCAATAGACAGATTCAGCCTCTTTAGGGTTGCTTTTCTTGAACTTCTTTGTTTTGATCAACTTCCTCCATCCTACCTCCCCTGTCCCCACTTTTTTTCTTTAACAAGATTACAGGCTATGGCCTAAAGGGCTGTGTGGAAAAATTAACCCTCTCCTTGCACACACAAGAACACTTTGAAAGGAAGGCAGCCTTTAGTGGTGTAACCAGGGGCATAGTTTGGAGGGTAGAAGAGGGGCGGGGGCCGAGCATGCACCGGGCACCTGGGGTTCGGGACACAAGAATGGCTCGGGCCGGCTCTGGTCATTAGGCGGGCGCCTGTGGGCACCACGTTGGGGACCACTGCCTTAGGGTATGTTTAAACTTAAAATGCTCCAGTGGTGCAGCGGCTCCACCTTTGTGCTTTAGTGTAAACCAAGGGTGGGCAAAAAGCCCTCCGAGCGGGTGGATCCAGCCCTCCGAGCGGGTGGATCCAGCCCTCCGAGCGGGTGGATCCAGCCCTCCGAGCGGGTGGATCTGGCCCGCAGAGGCCCTGCCTCCAGCCCTGAGGCTTTGAAGTGCCGCTCGCAGGCGGGAGGAGATGTCACACACTCCCCTGCCCCCAAACCCTGATTGGCATGGGGGCAGAAGAAGCGTGTGAAGTTTCCTCTGTTTTCCGTCCCCTCCCTCCCCAACCCTGTAAGGAGCGCACTGCACTTCAGAGTGCCGTATGGTCACCACAGGGCGAGGGCAGGGCTAGGGAAGCTTTGCACAACTCCCTTGCCCCCAGGCCAATCAGGGCTTGGGGGCAGGGGATCACATGATGTCTCCTCCCGCCCTGCGAGCAGCGTGTGGCACTTTGAAGTGCCACATGCTCCTCGCAGGGTGAGGGGTAGTGTGGGAGGAGGCTTTGTGCACCTCCTACCCCCAGGCCAATCAGCCTGGGGGCGGGGGAGTGTGCGAAGCCTGTTCCTGCCCTGCCAGGGCATGGGCGCCTAGTGGGAAGGGAGGGCAAAGGGGCTCCCCCACCCCCAGACCAATTATAGTTGGGGGGGGGGGTGGGGAAGCCCAGGAACATTCTGACCCCGCCCTTTCCAGGGTGGCCTGGGGCCACTTTAAAATTTTTTGCCCATCCCTGGTGTAAACACTACGTATGCTGATGGGAGGTCTTCTCCCATCGGGTAATCCACCTCTCTGAGAGGGGGTAGCTAGATGATGGAAGAATTCTTCTGTCTACTTAGCAGGTCCTACACTAGATATTAGGCTGGTATAGCAGCGTTGCTTGGGGTATGGATTTTCCCCTGAGAGCGAGCTGTACTGATGTAAATTTCTAGTATACACTAGGACTTACTCTCTAGATAGCATGTGTTTGATTTACGTTAATGCCCCCATCCTTGTGCTGCTGCAAAGTAGGAGTGTTGTCTCCAATGCGAGCCTTTGGATGGTTGGTTTATATCAGGAGTGTCAGTGGGCTGCCACATACTTATTTACATGCGTGTCCACTGGTATGGCCACTCAAAGCTACTGTTGGCCTTTGTACACTATTCCTGGCTACTAGGAGCTGTGGGAAGCAGTATCTAGCCCATGCTGCTTCGCGCAGCTCTCAATTGCCAGAAATAGCAAACTGCTGCCAACGAAAGCTGTGAGCAGCCATACCTTTGGACACACAGATAGATAAAGCATTTGGCAGCCTGCCAGGAGCTAACACTGATGAACTGTGTTTGGTCCATGGGCTGCCGCTTGCCTACCCCTAGTTTATAAGGTGGTTTCATACTATAAGGCCAGAGTAGACCATATAACTGAATGAAGCTGGGAATAGGCAGTTTTAGCATCTGAATTCTAGTAGGTGAGCATCATCTTAACACCCAATAGGTTTTTAATAATCCAATACTAATACTTTTCTTTATAGGGCACCTCTATAAAGTAAATATGCCTGTAATGGTTACACATGCTCCAGGAGGTACAAGTATTCTGCAGCATCCTCTTCAGCAAATATTTCAGCAGCTTGGGCAACCTTCAGTACTGCAGGCCAGTATTGCCACTGTTGCAAATGTGAATGCATCATCTGTTCAGGCAACTGCTGAAAGACTGTCATCTCAGGAAGCCCTACTCCAGAATCCTACTGTATTCCAACAAAGGGAAGTGGAAGGAAAACACCTGGAAAACTCTGCAAATCCTATTGTATTACAGGAACATACTAGGAGGCAGCAGCAAGTTACATCTAACACAATGTTCAATCATCAGGCAGACTCCGCAGAAAAATCCCAGTACACAAACCTTCAAACAGCTGTGTTTACTTCTTCTGATGGGGATTCTACCACTGAGCCAGTGGCAAAGAATTCATTCGGCATAACTGTGCAAGACCAATTATCCACAGAGCCTCAAGATTCAGTGCAGCAGCAGGTGTCTGATGATATCATTGAGATGATTATTCTGGGTAATGACTTGGATGCTAATGCCCTTCTAAAAGAGCAGGACAGCATTTCTATAACAGAAGAGGTAAGACCTTCATTGTTTAAAAATTTATAATGAATTTTAATTTGGCATAAATATCTAAAGAAAGAAGATACTTATCTGAAGAATGAGTTTATTAAAAGACAGTCAACAAACCTATTTACTAGCAGCACTTCTACTTTTTAAAAATGGAAAATGCTAAGAATCTAACTTTTTTTTAATAAGCAGATTACACGTTTACACTTCACTCCATAGGGACAACAGAAATTATCTACTTAATTTTACTTTCTGATTTTCATGCATTAAACTGCCATGTCATTGTAACCTTGAAATCATAGGTCAGATCCAAGCCATGATAAGCAAATTGCCTTTTGAATACAGTTTGGCTAGCAAATGAGGAGTTTGTCAGACTGTGCTCACATTCAGAATTCAGAAATTACATTTTGTGATGTGACTGAAAACGTGAAAGAAAAATGTAATTCCCTCAGTTAAAAACAATCATGATCATAGGCACCAATTGCCCCTCTAGCTGGGGAGGGTCATTGCCGCAGGCCCTGTCCCTCCTCCACCTATTTTCTCAACTCCCTGCCCAGTCTCATTCTTTCTCTCCCCCCCCCCCCCCAAGTGTGCACCGTCCCTGTACCTCCCTCTCCGAGCCTCCTGAATGCCAGGAGGGCACTGGAAGATGCGGGGAGTGGTGGGGGAGAGGAGGCAGGAGTAACTGAGGGTGGGAAATGAGGGAGGAGTTTGGTTGTGGGCGCTGAGCACCTGCTATTTTTTTTCCTGTGGGTGTTCCAGCCTCAGAGTACCCACAGAGTTTATCCTGTGATCATGATTCAACTAATGCTGTGTAAATAATTAGCACGTCTGTGGGCTGCCCACACCCTGAGTGCTGACTCCACAGCTCCCATTGACTGAGACGTACGGCCAGTGGGAGCTGCAATGAAGGCACTTGTGGGCAGAGGCAGCAATTTTTCAGTAATAGTGTGCTGTGACAGTTCTGTATTTTTTGTGTCTGGTTTTGTAAGCAAGGAGTTTTAAACTGTGGTAAAATTTGGAAGTATACTAGACAAATCAGAGGGTGAGGGGAGCAGGGGAAAGCTTTCAAGCCAGCTCCCCCTGTGTATCCGCTTACATGAGAAGCTTGCCCCCCTGCTCCCCATGCTGCTGCCGCAGTAGCAGGACAGCGGTGCAGAGCAGGGGAGGCTGCCATGGAGCAACCTCTGTCTGCAGTAGGCCTAGGCTTGCTGTGGTACAGAGGCTGCTCCATAGAATGTGTCAAGAGGCAGCAGTGTGGAGATGCAGGCAGGAGCCAGACTGTGTGGGGAGCTGGGTTTTTAAACTGACTCATCTCACGGACTGGCTCCCGCCTTCCACCCCTCACTGCTGCCTTTCATAGAGAGGTGGCAGCAGGGGGCTCCTTGGCAGTGGAGCCAGGAGCACAATGGCTACCAGCTCCTCCTCCAGGGACTGTCAAATACTAGTGTAACTGATAGCACTTGGGCTACGTCTACACTGGCCCCTTTTCCGAAAGGGGCATGCTAATTTTAAACTTTGTAATAGGGAAATCCGCGGGGGATTTAAATATCCCCCGCGGGATTTAAATAAAGATGTCCGCCGCTTTTTTCCGGCTTGTAGAAAAGCCGGAAAAGAGCGTCTAGACTGGCCCGATCCTCCGGAATAAAGCCCTATTCCGGAGGATCTCTTATTCCTACTTTGAAGTAGGATACTTCTCTTGGCATACTAGTATAGGAATAGTTTAATAGTTAAGTAACCACATGAATTCTTAGCAGTTACTCGATTTTTCTATAGTACCCTTGAGTAGGGATGGCAGCCAGTGGTCTCTGGCCCCACTCCTGAGAGCTCCCTGCTATTCTGCACTGCTGCCTCTGTATCAGAGGCACAGTGCAGGGTGCCAGGCAGGCAATGGTCCATGAGGGGAACCAGTTTAAAAACCAGCTCTCCTCGCAGATTGACTGCTCTATGCTGCTGCCTCTGATAGAGGCAGCAGCATGGGGTGGCAGCAGCCCCTGTCCATGGGGGATCCAACCTTCCCTGCAGACAGAGGCTGCTGTGGCGGTGTGGAGGAGGCTGCCACAAAGCAGCTTCTATCTGTGGGAGCCCAGGCTGGCTGTGAGCAGAGGCTGCTTCGCGGCAGCAGCTCCTGTCCACAGGGAATTCCAGTTCACTGTGGACAGAGCCTGCTCCTGCCTCCTGTCTGCAGGGAGCTCATTCCCCCTGCAGACAGGGGCTGCTGCCAGGGACCAGCCTTTGTCTTCAGCAGGCCCAAGTTCACTGCGGACAGAAGCTGCTTCGCTGCAGCCTCGTCTGCCTGCCCCCATGCTTCTACCTCTATTAGAGGCAGCATCGTGGGAAGGTGGGTCAGGTAGCACTGCGGAGCCAGTGTTGCGGTGGGACTGGCTTTTAAGCCAGCTCACCCCAGCATCAGCTCCTGTTTTTCTGATATAGAGGTAGCAAGGGCGGGGGGAATGCAAGTAGTCGAGATGATTAACTGATAAGCCTAGTATCTTTACTAATACACTACAGCTGTTGAACTGTGTTGCTTTAGCTCTGTACATGAAGACAAACCCGAAAGTATTTGTTCCTGAAAGTCATCCGTGTTAGTTGATGCACCAGATGTTTTGGTATCAAAGAATTGCCTATACATAAATACATGTCTTTTTGTAGCTGGATGGTGTTTTCTAATGGAACACTTGTCCATCAGAAAATTTTAAATTACTTGAAATTAAAATAGTCTATAGGAATATTTTGTTTCTAACAATTTTCTTTAGGAAAGGGTTGAAACTATAAGTATTTTTAACTTTTTTTAAATTTCAAAATGACTTGTGCTAAACATTTTTAATATTTATATTATAATAAAATATAGTAAACCCTAATGCTAAAGGAACATAAGATATGAAAGTCAAATCAAAACAATAAGATTTTATCTAAATGAAACATTTCAATTAAAAATGATAGGATTGTTTCTGGAAATCATATTTTGCAATGTTTTTAACATTTTTTTGCTATTTTTTTTCAGAATGTTGATTTCCTTTGGAACAAATTTTGATTTTAGAATAGTTCTAATATCTGTTTTTTTTTTAAAAAAAAGGGAAAGTTGCTGTGAGTACTAGAGACAATATTTAAAATCGTTTGAAAAAATGGTTTTCATAACATTGAAGAAGTATTTGAAATGGGGTTCATTTTAAGAAAATACAACTAGATTTTTCAATACAACTAGATTTTCACAGGGCACTCATAATTGGGACTAGTCTTTTTTTAAAAAAGAGCTCTATTCCCATTTAAATACCTTAATAAGATAACAGATTTTTCAAACTTTTAGTATCCAACATATCTTTTAGAGAGGAATGGGAGCTTTTGCATATTTGAGTTATTGTGAAAAATTGGACCTATAGGGTACGTTTACACTACAGAGAAAATCGAAACTGCTGCTGTTGATCTTCCAGGATTTGAATTAGCAGGTTTAGTGAAGACCTGCTAATTTGAATTGAGAGGGTCGCTCCCACTGATGCTGGTAGTCCAGCTTTCATGACAGGTAAGGGAAGTCTAATGAAGCATGTTCTCCCTTTCACTTCCTGCAGTGTGGACAGAGCCAAAAGTTGAGTTAAGGTACTGCAACTTCAGCTATGCAATTAATGTAGCTGAAGTTGCATATCTTAATTCAACCTTATGCTGTAGTGTAGACATACCCATAGATTTCAAGCTCTCATTGAACTTTCTTATTGCTGTCAGATGGAATCAACTATACAGATGGAATCTGACTTACACACAGAAAAGGATACCTGCAGTGACATTGATGGGATCATTCAGCTAGATGGAACTGATGATGTTTTTCCTAAAGAGGAAGTAGAAAATACAAGAGATGCGGAAGAGAATGAATTTATTGGTATTATTGATGCAGAGGATCTGAAAGTGCTGGAGGAGGAAGAAGATGGTGACAGTATTTCAAATTCTGAATCCGGCAGCAGCAGCAGTGATACTGAAGAGCCCCAAATAGACATAATTGAGGAGGTAATTAATTTACATATTCTAAAGCAAGTCAGAGTAATGTGCTACCTACATGTCTTGTTGCTTAGATACAGAATATCCATTGGTAGATTTGAGGCAGAATACATAGTTAGCCTGTGTTTTCAGAGCAGGATTTAATAGATACTAGGGGTGCTGAGAACTTCTTGTGCACATCATGAAAAATAGGAGGCGCTGCTATGATGTCTGTTGCTTGTTGAATGAATTAACATGCTTTTAATTACAAATATTTGAGTCTAGGAGTGAAATTCTGGCCTCATTGAAATCAAAGGCAGCATTGCTAATGGTTTAAGTAGGGTCAGGATTTTATCCTGAGCCTGTATCCTGGGAAGCAGTTACTTTGGGAATAACTTTTTGGAGTAATAGTGGATAATCATCTGAATATGGACTCCTAGTTCAATGCTGTGGCCAAAAGTGATAATGTGATCCTTGGATGCATAATGGGGGAATATTGAGTTTAAATTAACTCTTTTTGTTACTGGTATGACTGCTATGCTATTCTGAGTTCCACAATTAAAGTAGTATAGAAAGGGTTCAGTTAACAACCTCAAGATCTCGTATCCCTTGAATTGACTAAGATTTCCCAGTGGATGCCTATAGCTGATAAGTGCGTAGATGAGAAATTAAGCCAATTCTGGCAAAGAACGCTGTCTGGCGGTGGCTACATATAAGCTCTCTGTCTCCAGCGGCACCGATATGGGCCCAAGCACTCTTCTTAGGTTGGGCGCTCTGATCTTCATGGACACATTGCTTGACCTCAGAGTGTTGGGCACCATTCATGATGGTGGTCCACCAGGTTACCTGATTCTTCGCCTGCCTCTCCCAGGTGTCAACGTTACTGCCACACTTCACCAAGGTGTTCTTAAAAACATCCCTGTAGCGCTTCCTCTTCCCACCACAAGACCTTGTCCCAGGCCTCAGCTGAGTGTAGGAAATCTGTTTAGGCAAGAGTGTGTCAAGCATCCTGACCACGTGACCAGACCATCGTAGTTGCTTGTGGGTGACTATTGCCTCAATGTTGCAAGAGTAAGCCTCTGTGAGGACACTAATGTTGATCCATTTGTCCTGCCACATGATGCCCAGTATTCTCCTCAGGTACCTTTGGTGGAGTTTTCTAAATTTTTAATATGTCGTCTATCGGGCGTCCAGGCTTCAGCTCCATACAGCAACGTTGGGATGACTGCAGCATTGTAGATGTTGATCTTGGTCTGCGTCTTGATGCCAAGAATGATTTAAAGAATTAGAAAACATATCTTTGTTGTAATACAGTCATCCCTTAACCTTTTCTTGCTTAAGCTAATTGAGCTCAGGAGCATAAGTACTTACTGTGAAAACAAAATTTGATAATAGCCTTTCTAGTAGACACAAGATTATAATGAGATCCAATGGCTGGGATATTGAATCTAGACAAATTCAGACTGCAAATAGTAGGGAGGGTAATTAATCATTGGAATAACTTAATGAGGGCTGTGGTGGATTGTCCATCACTCACAATTTTTAAATCGAGACTGGATTTTTTTTTAATTACTAAAGTTCAAACAGGAGTTAATTCAGCAAAGTTCTATGGCCTGAAATTGGAAAGCTAATCAACTTCCATTTGTCAGGAGGCAGGACTTTCTGAAAGGTGATTCAAGGAGAAAAATACATAGTTTTTCTGTGACTAAGCATTCTTTAGCTGTCCTTTGTCTTCTGGGAAATAAACAGCATGCACTGCCTCAGTCTCCTTCCAATTTTGTGTAGTGTTTTAGAAGAAATGGAAACCTAGAATTCATAGACTTTAAGGCCAGAAAGGACCACTGTGGTCATCTTATGTGACCTTCTGGTTAACACAGGCCATAGAACTTTCTTCCCTAGTGCCTCCTGGGGCTCTAAATAGAGGGAGCACATCTGCATTAGGGAAGTCTGCCTTGGACTTATTTTGTGGCTTCCCTTCAGTGTAGATGTTCTTTTTTGAAATAAATTATTTTGGAATAACTGTTCTGGAATACAGGCAGTCCCAGGGTTACGTACAAGATAGGGACTGTAGGTTTGTTCTTAAGTTGAATCTGTATGTAAGTCGGAACTGGCGTCCAGATTCAGCCGCTGCTGAAACTGATCAGTTTCAACAGTGGCTGAATCTGGACGCCAGTTCTGACTTACATACAGATTCAACTTAAGAACCCCAGGCATCCCCAAGTCAGCTGCTGCTGAAACTGATCAGCGGCTGATTCCAGGAAGCCTGGGGCAGGGGCTTCCTGTAGTCAGCCACTGGTCATTTTCAGCAGCTGCTGACTAGGGGACACCTGGGGCAGAGCAGCTGGGGTGCTGCTGGGTTGGTCCAGTGGCACCCAGAGCGGCGCTACGGGACCAACCGGCAGCGCCCCAGCTGCTGTACCACAGGCATCCGGAGCAAAGCCGCGGAACACGCGGGCAGCGGGACAGCCCAGACGCGCCGTGGCTATCCTGCTGCCCTCGGGCTCCGCGGCTTTGCTCTGCTCTGCTCCCCGTCCCCCAGGTCTGCAGACCAGGGGGAGGGGGAGCAGAGTAGAGCAGAGCGGCGGAACCCGCGGCCAGCTGACAGCCCAGACGCGTCTGGGCTGTCAGCTGGTCGCGTGCTCCGCTCTGCTTCCCACCTCCCCCATGGTTTGCAGACCAGGGGGAGGGGGAGCAGAGCGGAGCAGAGCAGAGCGGCAGAACGCGCGGCCAGCTGACAGCCCAGACGCATCTGGGCTGTCAGCTGGCCTCGTGCTCCGCTCTGCTCCCCCCCCCACCCTGCAGATCAGGGGGAGGGGGAGCAGAGCGGAGCACAGCAGAGCGGCGGAATGCGCGGCTAGCTGACAGCCCAGACGCGTCTGGGCTGTCAGCTGGCCGCGTGCTCCGCTCTGCTCCCCCTCCCCCTGGTCTGCAGACCAGGGGGAGGGGGAGCAGAGCAGAGCGGAGCAGAGCGGCAGAACGCACGGCCAGCTGACAGCCCAGAAGCTTCTGGGCTGTCAGCTGGCTGCGCGTTCCGCCGCTCTGCTCTGCTCCGCTCTGCTCCCCCTCCCCCTGGTCTGCAGAGGGGGGGGGGGAGCAGAGCTGGCCGCGCGTTCCGCCGCCGCTTTGCTTCCTCTCCCTGGTCTGCTCGAGACCAGGGAGAGGAAGTGCCCCGTTCGTAACTGCGGATCCGACATAAGTCGGATCCGCGTAACTCGGGGACTGCCTGTCGCTTATTTCAAAATTAAGCATGCAGTGTAGATGTACCCTGGGAGAGAAAGGGGTGTTAATTTTGTCAGTATTGAAACTCTTACTCCTAATTATAGATATCAGTCAATTTGGGACATATAAATGTGAAGAAATGTCTTGTGCCCAGTGTCTTGTATTACACCATGTATGTTAGACTATTTAAAAAGATACTAAAAATGTTTAAATGAGAACTTTTATTCTTAAGGACCCTTTAAATTCCGGTGATGATGTCAGTGAGCAGGACACACCAGACTTGTTTGACACAGATAACGTAGTAGTATGTCAGTATGACAAGGTACAGTATATAATCTTTTCTGGAATGACTGATATGTGTATTGCTTTTCTGCTCTCTTCCTATTTTTATATCTTGGTTCCTGTTCCTGTCTTAGAGTGCGTGTGCGTGTGCACGCATAGCTTTGCAGGCTGCTACATACTTGCTGTTTGGATTGTTATGCTTTTTGTTCAGATTGTTGACTTAATTGGTTCTCAGTTATTACAAGTTTTAATTGATAACTTACCTGTCTTTTTCTGATTGTGTTTGCTTTTTGTCTTTTTTTTATTGGTGTTCTGGGGTGCATCAGAGTATAACTGGTCCCAATTGTGTAATCATATGCAATTACTTAAATTTAGTGAGATGAATATTCCTAGTGACTTCAATAAAATTACTCACGAGTAAACCTAAGTATGAGTTGGGACACTTCAGTGGGCAATAGGAAGGAGAAGGGAAGTGTATGTTTCTTAACCTGGTAGTAAAGTCTTACTAACAGGATTTTAAAAACGTTTATCAAAAATCCATCTTTCTAAATAAGCAAAGAAATTAGTTCTCAGTGAAGACAAGTGACCTGTCCTATGTTGTTCAAAATAAAGTTCTTTCTGAATGATAGTGGACAAACAAAAACTTTAGAACTCAGGCGGCTGATTTTTTTTTTTTCTGGTTTTGTGTACCTGAAACTCAGAATGGAAAACCAGACTTTGTTAGAATTAATCTTCTCTTGAAACCAAGCATTGTAAGTTTCAGCTTTAACAACCCAACCTGAATTGTGTAGAAAGCTCATCTGAATCTGAGTTGCAGTGCTTTTATTATGATGCTATGATACGTATCTTACAGAGAACTAATACTATAAATGCTGGAGTTTTAATTTTCAAGAGGAACTTTTCAAGATTTTTGCGTGGATGAATGGAAAATTTGATCTGAAATTTATTTATATTGATGTGGAGCTTGAAACTGGAGCTGCTGTGCAGGGATTTCACAATGTGATTAGAAATTCAGAGCTATGGAATGACATGGAAATATGAGTCTTTATTCTTTTGTTTAATACTATGAAATAGTATGTTGGTTCCTTTTCCCAGACACACTAGTTTTCCTGAAAAAAATTCTAATGGAGGGAGGAGAGATTGAAACCATGATCTCTTTAGCCAACTAGCAGAATATAATTCTTATAATTCTGTTACAAATTATCTTCAGGGCTGTTAAACATAGTGAGAGGATAGAAATGGGATGAGTTGTCATTGTAACATGTTCCAGCACCTCGAAAAAAATTTCTATCACAAATATCTTGATTAGAAAATCAGGACGCACTCTTTTTGTTTCATGGGCTTGAAAACCAATTCATGTTGAGAATCTGAAGAATCTATATATGAAGCTACTGAATTCCATCCCTTTCATGATGAACTGCAGAGTTTGTGCTGCATGTAGCTTTTTTCATAGGTCTACAGCATGAGACAGAATATGTATAGATTTAAAATGATAAATACCCACTTTGTGTGAAACACTTTATATGTTTTAGCCATATTTTTGGTTGGTGTATTTTTTTTGGCCTTTTCCTACTGTTCTATGATGTCTAGTAATGCATGCAAAATACAAAAATAAAATACATAGAGATGGGTAGCTGTATCAATTTTCCTAATTAGATGCAATCTAGGTGTTGATATTTGATTTCTCCCCCCCCCCCCCCCCCGTGGTGTCAGACTTTCCAGTACTCTATCTGACTTCTGCTCAGAAAAGATATTAACTTAAATATTAGTACCCCTGTCCCCATCAGCTTTGACAAGTTTAATGGGTTTAGTTTGTAGAAACCAGTCAGTTGCTGAAGATGTTCTACTAACACACTACTTCTCCGAGTGCTTGCTCATGTCCATTCCAGTTAGGTGAGTGCACACTGCACACGCGGATTCTATACCTTTTTCCCTTAGCAGTGTCCGTCGGGCCAGCCAGGGAGCCCCCTGGAGTGGCACTGGCATATTGGCACATATATACCCCTGCTGGCCCTCCATCCCTCAGTTCCTTCTTACTGCCCGTGAGGGTGGAGGTAGAAGTAGTTAGTCTATACCTTAGTGTTATGCAATTCTCAGTTTTAGTAGTTTAGATTAGTTTAGTAGTGTAAATAGTTTTTCAGCTGATCTTACCATGGAAAGTTTCCATGTTTTCTCTCCCCCCTCCTCGGAAGGGGATGCCTGGGCCGCATGGCTTTAAATCATGTGTGAGGTTCTCCAAACTTGTACTCCTGTCAGAAGTGCCTGTGAGATGGCCACCACGCTGATGGCTGTCAAATTTGCGAGAGCTTCAAACCGAGAATGAAGCAGGAGCATAATTCCCACCTGAAGCTCATTCTAATGGAGTCCTCACTTCAACCAGTGGCACCAGGCATACGCAGCGCACCGGCTTCCGTTAGAGAACCGTCGTGGCACTGAAGCATGCGGCACCAGTGAAGCCCTCGTCATCAAGGCACCAGTCAGTCCCTGACACCATTGAGAAAGAGGCAGCGTAGGGGAAGATCCCCTACAAAGCACAGCCTTAAAGTGCACCACAAGGATGAGCATGCAGCCAAGTTGGCGCGTTAGGAGGCGCAGGCTCCCAGACCATGGTGGCACTGGTTGAACTCGACACGAGGCAAGAGTACGGCACCGAACACGGAGATTGAAGAGGTCCAGCAGCTGTTGATACTGGAGGTCTTTGATATGGCACGCAAGCTCATAGAGCTCACTTCATCCCTGGGATCGGTCACAATCACAGATAATGAGCACTGGCCTCCTCCATCAGCACAAGAACCAGCCATTCTCCTGGCGTGGCCAAGAGCTCTGGTATACGCTCCGCCCCTCGGTACCTTTGCTGGTACCAATACCGGCACTGCAGCACACCCCTCCTCCCATATGGTGCCTCTGATACTACCAGCACTGGCCCTGTTGGATTCCAGGGAGCTGACTGCATCGGCACCGCCTTCCATGGCACTGCGTACCCTGGTACCAACTATGATGGGACCGCTCTACTCCTCAGTACTGCCGGTGCAGGGACAGTACTCGCACCTGATGCTGTCTCCAGCACTGCTGATCACATTACTGGCACCAACCCATAGGGGGAAGCCATCAGTGATGGCCAGGCATAGATCATCCCATCATTCCCTAGTGCCATTGTCGGCTCTGCCTTGGTCGGCCTTGAACTACTTCTCTGAGTCAGAGGCTGACTCCATCCACTCCAGGGCCTTGTCCTATAGATCCAGGTTGCGGCACCGTTTCTGATCTCAGCACTGGTCTCAACATCCCAGCCCAGCCTCCCACCAGACATGGCCATTCCAATGACAGCCACAATAACAGTGGCCCTTCTGAGCTCTCTGGGTGTACCATCAGACTCAGGGGCCTCAGCAGTCTAGGCGCTCCTTGGTGACAGCTCAGTCCAGAAGCACTCCCTCTCCTACCCCTTTGACCAGACCCTAGCTTCAGAGGCAGAGCACCCTTCATATAGGGAGGTCATCAGACCAAGTGCAGAAGGGGAAGGTACGGAGTGCCAGCCTGCTGTACCAGTTGCTCCACCACCTCAGGCAATGCAGCAACTGAGAGAGTTTTCCTCTTCTTTGCCAGAAGAGGCACTGGCTGACCCTGCACCTTCTATGCCCACCATGGATGGCTGAAAATTTGGGGGTGCAGGCGGAAGTGGTGGTTGAGGACCTGAATCCTATGGTAGACCTGTTGATGGCAGACGCTCCGTCTAAGGTTGTGCTGCTGCTTAATAAAACCGTGTCCAAACTGGCTAAGACCTGGTGGCACGTGGCCACCTCCGTAGTGCCCACCAAGAAGGGGGTAGACAGATCCTACTTCGTCCCTCAAACAGGACGTGAACATCTATACTTCTGTCCACCCCCCAGTTTGCTGGTAGTCCAGGCGGTCGAAGACAAGGTTCCCTGCACATACTCCCAAGAGCAGGGAACCAAAGAAGTTGGACTTGCTGCGCAGAAAGACTTACACAACAGGGGGGCTCCAACTCCGTATTGCGAACCAACAAGTGATGTTGAGCAGATATACATACAACACATTGTCTGCAATAGACAAATTCAAGGAGCGCCTCCTACAAGAAGTGAGGCAGGAGTTTGGGGCCTTGTTGGATGAAGGCAAGGTGGTCTCATGCATGGCACTTCAGGCGGTGTTAGACACAGTGGACTTTGCTGCCCATATTATGTCGACTGGGGTACCTGAGATTCAGTGGTTGGCTTCAGGTGTCGGGGATCCCACCCGAAGCCCAAAACAATCTGCAAAACCTGCCATTTGAAAGCACCGCTCTGTTTTCCAAGCAGAGTAACTCAAGTCTACATATCCTTAAGGATTCCAGGGCTATGTTAAAATCCCTGGGAATCCATACCCTGGCCCCTATATCCTAGGGCTACCCTGGGAGGCCCCTATACCCTAGAGCTACCCTGAGACCCTTCCAATAGCTGTTTAAACCTGACCAGGGCAGAATGTTACAATAGTAACAATAATAGAAGCAGACGTCAGGGTTCTAGGTCTGTTTTAGAAAGAGGATGAGTTCTGCCCCCTAACCAGCAGCCAAAGACATCATTTTGAAAATATGTTCGAGGGCAGCGTCCCACCTCCAACATAACCCCTGAGGTGGCACAGGATCCATGTGTTCCCTTTACTTCGACTGGCTAATCAAAGGGTTGTCCAGGGACCAGGTTCTCAGACATAGACTTTATTAGGGCTCTATTTCACAAGCTGGTTCTCCTTATAAACAAGGAGAAATCCACACTTAGCTCCACCCAGAAAATATATTTAATTAGGGCACACCTGGACTCTACAGTGGCAAGGGTGTCCCTCCACAAGGCCAGGTTATTAGCCATCAGAGCAATAATAGAAGGCATCAGAGCCTCACCCTTTATGACGGCTCGTACTTGCATGAGGCTGCTAGGTCACATGGTGTAAAGTGGATATGCTATCCCCTTCCTGTCCCACTCACCCTCCCTCCCTGTCCCTCTTCAGGGACCCCTCTCACAAGCAACACGCCTTCATGGTGCAACACGCCAGGCTGTGACTGCGACAACTTCAGGCATAGCTGGCTTCTGTTCACAACCCAGCTCGAGCGCTGCTGGATGCTCTACTCACAGTGCCGGAGAGGTTCTCCAGTCCCTAGACTGGTGGCTACAATAGCAGGTCATGTGCCATGGAGTCCCATTTGCCAGATGGACCCCCATCAGCTGGTGATCAATGCGTCGGACATGGGTTGGGGAGCTCACCTATCGAACCTAAGAACTCAGAGTATGTGGTCCCCCAGCAAGAGTGCTCTCCATATAAATGTCAGGGAGCTCGGGGCAGTCAGTCTGGCCTGCCTGGTGTTCCTACTCCACCTGAAGGACAGGATAGTGTCAGTGCCATTCACTGTATCAAGAAACAGGGTGAGGCTCATTCTTCTCCTCTTTGCAAGGAAGGCTCTCCTCCTATGGGACCTGTGTATCGCACATGGAATCCACCTGGAGGCATCCCACCTTTCAGAGAATCGCAATGTACTAGGAGGCAGGCTCAGCAGATCATTCAGGGCCCACAAATGGCCCATTGGGGGACATCTTGGAGGTAGTCTTCCAGAAGTGGGGTTATCCCCTTCTTGATCTGTTTGCTTCCCAGGGAAACTTCAGGTGCCTGAGCTACTGCTCGTATTTGGAACATGGGAAGAGGTTGCTAGGGGACACACTCTTGGTACGGTGGCCCCAACATCTCCGCATTCCCATCCTTCCTTCTACTGCCAATCAGGAGGTATGCAGTGTTGGTCATTCTAATAGTCCCAGCGTGGCCACGCCAGCATTGGTATCCTGAACCTACCAGTGGAGGAGCCCTTCGTTCTACCATTGGTTCCAGATCGGGTCACGCAGGACCTGAGAGGGGGTGCTATGCCATCCAAACCTGTCATCCCTCCAGTTGGCAGCCTGAAACCTTTGTGGTTAACTGGTCAAGAACAACTCTGTTTGGAGGCAGTCAGGAGGGTCCTGGTAGAGAGTAGAAAACCCTCTGAGGGTTGACTACGAGGCTAAATGGAAGTGCTTCTTGCTCTGGGCTAATGGGGCAGGAGTCGACCCAATGAGGGCCTCAGTCCTTCCTTATCCTGGACTACCTCCTTCACCTTCAGCAACAGAGCCTATCAACCTCCTCTCTTCTGGTCCATCTAGCTACCATGCTGCATTCCACCCTGGTGAAGGGGGCATGTCGGGGTTTGTGAATGCACTAATCTAGCAATTCCTCAAGGGCATAGACAGGCTATACCCATATGTGCTCCAGTCCTTGCCCATGTGGGATCTCAACTTGGTCTTTATGAAGCTCATGAGCTCCCCCCCCCCCCCCCCCCCCGTTCAAACCCTTAAAAGCCTGCTTCCTGACACACCTCTCATGGAAGGTAGTGTTCTTGGTGGCCATTACCTCAGTCAGGAGCATGTTGGAGTTGGGGCCTTCACATCAGAGCCCCGTTATACAGTATTTTCTAAAGACAGGGTTAGGCTCCCACTCATCATTCCTACCCAAAGTTGTCACATTTTCACATGTCCCAGGACATCTGCTCCCTGTTTTCTTTCCCAAGCCCCATGCAACACTGAAGGAGCAGTCTCTGCGCTCCTTAGATGTGAGGAGGGCCTTGGCATTTTACATTGCTAGGACAAAGGTCACCACAACTCTGTTTCTATAGCAGAGAGAATGAGAGGTCTCCTGCTGCCAGCCCAATGCTTGTCCTCATGAATCACTTCCTGTATCATGACCAGTTATGACTTGCGGGGTGAGAGGTGCCACCACTTACAGCCCACTCCATGAGGGTACAGGCCTCATCAACGGCGTTTGTTGCAGAAGTGCCCATTCTTGAGATCTGTAGAGCAGCCACGTGGTCCTCCATCCACACACATTTATAACTGATTATGCAATTGTACAGCAGGCTTGGGACGATGCAGCCTTTGGTAGGGCAGTGCTGCAGTCCATTGCAGATTAGGCTTCCAACCCCACCTCCAGTGGTATTTCTAGGGAGTCACCTAACTGGAATGGACATGAGCGAGCACTCCAAGAAAAAACAGTTATTTACCTCATAACTGTTGTTCTTTGATGTGTTGCTCATGTCCATTCCACGTCCCACCCACCTCCTCTTTGTCGGGAGTCTCTGGTAAGAAAGAACTGAGGGGGTGGAGGGGCAGAAGGGGTATATATGTGCTGATATGCTGGTACCATTCTAGGGGGCTCCCTGGATGGCCCAACGGACACTGCTAAGGGAAAAAGCTCCAGAATCCGGACATGCAGCGCGCACATATTTACCTGGAATGGACAAGAGCAACACACCTTGTAACTGTTGTTCTTCGAGATAAGTAACAGTTTTTGTGGAAGTACTGATTTTCATTTTTTAATCAGATTCATCGAAGTAAGAACAAATGGAAGTTCTATTTGAAAGATGGAGTAATGTGCTTCGGGGGTAAAGACTACGTGTTTGCAAAAGCCATTGGAGATGCAGAGTGGTAAATTTAATCCTCACCGGAATAAGTGAAGCATATTTTTATTACAATATATTATGTAACCTTCATGAAACAACTGAACTTGCTATGTTTTGCAATTTAAAAAAAATTAAAATGAAACTGCATTTGTTAAATAAAATATACAAAATTGAAAATTTAGTTTTGTTTCTAATAAATGCAGATTAAGACTGTTCTGTGTTCTCTGTTCTGTCTCTCCTTATTTATTTTGTTTCTTTTTTACTAAACGTGATCAGAATGAATAGTTTGAAATGATTGTGTTGGATCTGTAAATGAAGTGACTAAATGTATATAACTTCAACTCCTTTGTTCTCGATAAGAATTAAAATACAATAATTTTTAATGTTTGACTACATAATTCTTAGTGATTTATGTTAAAAGAAATGAGACTGTAAATTTGCTTTAATTTCTATGAATGTTTGTTTTTGTTGAGATACTGATATGTTTTAGCTACCCTCTTCCCTTAGCTTCAGTTTAAAGGCAGACCAGATGTACTTCTCCAGCAGTATCAGATGCAATCAGTGCATTTTCTTCAGATATGACATGTACTAAGGAGCAATAAATAGTCTAATTAAAAATGTGCCTAATTGTCAGTCTATACTAATTCATTTAACTTTGATTCTGCACATACTAATTACATTTGGAATACACTAGTAAACTGAACAATGTACATCTACTGTGCCTAATAAAGAGGATACCGTATCATCTCATACATCCACTTATGAATTGTTCTTTTGGTTCTTCTTAAAAGTAAATAATGCTTTAATAGGAAACACATGCATGCCAAATAGGAGTTGGTAGTTAGATGTACTAGCTAGGGAAGGTTAAATCACTGTCCTAACATGGGCCCAGTTCCATTGCTCAAGGCTTTCTTTACTTACCTTGAAACAGTTGTTCAATTCTAGTTTCCTACCTCTCAGGGTCTTGTCTAGCCCTTTCCCCCCCTCCCTCCCCCCCACCCGTCCAGCTGAGATTTATTCACAGCCAGATCAGGACTCCTGCGGAGAAGTTGTGAAGAGCTCCTTTCCCGAATCAATTTCCCCCTTTGTGCTCCCCCGTCAGCATGCCTGGCTGACAATAGTAGTGAGCAGGAGCTGCTTAAAATTGAAGGCTACATCTGATAGCAAGAAGAGCATGCTATATTCTAGTAATAGGCCCCTCCCTTCTCCTGTTTTTGCTGCCTCCTCATCCTGCTCTGAGCTTTTTAATGCAGACAGGAAATACCAGTGACTATGACAGGATCCCTACAGGGAGATGAAGATAACTCATTTGAGGTGTGCAGCTGAGCTACGAGGAGTGGGGACGGGGAGGCTGAAGGGAGAAGACACACAAAAGGAAAAATCCTAATGACAGAATGGAAAGAGCAAAATCACCACCCCAGGTGGGCTGAAGGTAGTGGGGATAGTGGGCAGAGATTTGAAGTCAGTTGATCTTTCTGTTTATAGTACAAATGAAGTACACCATGACCTCTCAAGGGAGGAGGAGAGTCATTCCTGGGGCAGTTTTTCTTCTGATGGTCTGCCAGGCCAACTCTTCAACTCATAGAATGCCTACCTGTTGACTCTAGTAACTCATGCACAAGAATTGTTCCCACCCCACCCATCTGGAATGATGATCAAAACTTGATAGGCCATGGAGGAACATCACCGTTCAAAGGATTAGTTAATGGTTCTGTTTTATCCTTGGAGGAGTACATGGAGAAGCCTCACTTCATCACTTAAGTGTTGGAAGAGGGAAATAAAATAGTAGGGCTGTCAGTTCATTGCAGTTAACTTGAGATTAACTAAAAAACCTGTGATAAATTGCAATTTTAATTACATTGTCAAATAATAAATACCATTTGAAATATATAGTTTGGATGTTTTTCTACATTTGCAAATATATTGATTTCAGTTACATCACAGAATATAGAGTGTACAGTGCTCACTTTACATTTTTAGTTACAAAAACTAGGGGGTTGTGACCCCTGCTTGCTGTGCTCACCAAACCTCCTCTCAGGGGGGATAGGCAACCCTGTGTATGGCCACTCACGTGAGCCCTGCCCAAGCCCCTCCTCTCCTGCCTTGCCAGCCTGGGCTCCCCTTCTCCCACCCCTTGCCACACCAGCCCAGGCCCCCCTCCTAACCTACCAGCCCAAACCCCTTCTCCCTCCACTCCATCTCCCTCTTCCCTCCACCCCCATGGCCAGGCCCCCCTCCTCTGCCCCACCCTGGACCCCTTCTCTCTACTCCTGTGAGCCCAGGCACTCCTCCTTCCTCTCCCCCCCCCACTCACCAGCTTGGACCCCCCTTCTCCCTCCCCCACTCCATGCTGCACCAGCTTAGGCCCCCATTCTCCCTCCTCCCCACTGCCCCATCAGCCTAGACCTCCCCCTCGCTTTGCTCCCCAGCAGGCAATTGGGCCTAACTGAAGCTGTGCCCGGCCAGGCCTAGCCGCCTCTCCCACTGGCTTTCAAGCACCGGGAAGGGAAGAGAGGATAGGCCGTGTGGCTCATGGTTCTCCCCAGCACAGGGGAGGGCAGAGAGGGACACCTCAGAAAAGTGGGTAATTTTAGCATACACAATCTATAGTCCCATTTTGCTTTCAAAGCCCAGTCCAATATCCACTGAGTTAGATCTGAGTTTTGCCATTGGCATCAGTTAAGCAGGATCAGGCCCCAAGAATATGCATGATTTCCATAGACATCAATTAGTAATATTTATCCATGAGCAAAAGGATTTCACAGTCTCTGGACTATATGCATTCCATTAAAAATTCCAAAATAGTGGTGAACATCACTAAATGAAAATTATGCATACATATAGTTCTGTATAAATTGGGTATCACCCAATGGCCTCTTAGAAGCCTTAATTCAGTTTCCTTGTTTGAGTGGGCTAATATCTGACATTTAATTTAATCTTTCATATAACAACATATGTGAGCTAATAATGTTTTAATTTTTTTTACTAGAAAAAGTAAATTAAATTTACAATTTTTATTGCAAATTAAAGTCAATTGAAATGGAAAACAACCTGCAAAGATTTTTTTGCTGTGATTTCCCCTCTTTAGTATAAATAGCCTTGAAATGAACATAAAAACTAATGGCATTGAGTGTAATGAAACAATATTGAGTCTAATGAAGTAGAATAGCTATGTAAATAGTCCTGCTTTTATCTCATTGGAATTTTTATGTCCTTGCATGTCTCTCAACAGGGATGCTGCAACAGGGAGGGGGAGACCAAGGGGCCATGGTCCTCCAATTTTGTGAAAGTGGACAGATCTGGCTCATCCACTTTTTGTCGTCCACCCTGCCTCTCCTCTTCCTGCTGAGGCCCTACCTCTGAGCAAGGTCAGCAGCTGGAATCCAGCTGGGAATCCTGGGCAACTGTGAGGAGCCATGGATTGGCCAAGGTGGAGGAGGCCTTGAGAGCAGCCATTAGTCCCTGTCCCTACTCCTCAGGAACTGTTGGCCAGGGTAGGTGGAGGGTCTGCAGTGTCTCATCACTGTTGAAGCAGCTCTTACCATGACTGGCACGGGATAGTTGGGGAGCAGAGGAGAGGCAGGGGCAGAGCTATGGAAGGTCTTGGGGCCCCTGCTCTAAACCACATTTAGAAGGCTCCTCTGCCCCTGCTCTAAACCAATTTTTTTTAATAATCTCAGTCATAGAAAACGTCTAACGTCTCCTTAGCATGGCCAATAGAGATCAAAACCAGCATTGCTCTATTCAAAGGACTGATGTGAAAGTAATGTCAAGTTTGTTGTTTGAGACAAATAAAAAAATGTACAATGAGAGCTGTCATTCCATCTTTAGCTCACCCTGTTGTTTATCATTCCTAGACCAATCAGTCTTCTGGGAGACCTCTGACATTTCTAGCATAATAAATTACAGATAAGTCAAGGGAAAGTCTCTCTGGAATTTCTTTAATTTTTATGTTGGCTGCTTCCTTGTGTACCTGTTCATAAGAGTGTATACATAATTTTATTTTTGTAACATCCCTGACTAGATATCAGCAGTAAGACTGAATTAGACCACTTCTGCTCAGAACCATGCCAAAAGATTTATTCTAATTTCTTCATTGAGACCAAAACTGCCTAGAAAAATAATGAAGACACTTTCCAAGGCATTGTGAGGAACACACATCTTTGGTACATATTACTTACCTGTCATTCAGCCACTCCTGGAGGACTGCAGAATAGAATGGAAGTGTTCAGAATTCCTCCAGTGACTCCCACTGTCCCTGGAAAAATAACTAGGAGGGCATAGGAGATGGCAGGCCATCTCAGAGCTTTTGCAGAAACTTTCTGGCTTTTGGGGGCATAAATCAAACAAGTTTAAATTCCCTTAGATTCACCTCTGTGACAGGGTTGGGGAAGTGTGCCCCCATCTCTTTTAGGGTATAGGATATAGAGCGTACATAACACATGTCTATGTCCTCCAATCCCACAATAATACACTTGCCCTTCTTAGCTGGGTAATGATGCCTAATGGTCAAAGTGAATGTACTCACCCCTAATAACTGGGAGTGTGGCTCTATGGCCAAAATCAATAGATTTGCCTGAATTGGTAGGGCAGTAAGGCCCAGTGGCTACAGTCAGTAAAGTCACCCTGGAGAGAGAGAGCAGTGTGGCCCAATGGCCAGAGTCAATAGATTAGCACCTCTTGAGGGCACTAAGGCCTAGTGGCCAGAGTCTGTACATTTGTCCCTTGTCAGCAGGGCAGTAAGTCCTAGTAGCCAGAGGTAGTCATCACAACCTCCTTTTGTTTTTTTCCTCTTTTGCAGCACCTTGAAATTTAGCCTTTGGTGTTAATGTGATATAACTCCTTGTATATTATTGTTAATGGAAGTGTCACTGTTAATTCTGAATTTACAAATGTTTCGTTTTACTCCACTAAAATCACATTGGATTCTTTGGAACTCACTTGAAGTAGAAAAATGCCAAGAGTGCCAAGGCTTCTTGATTTAAGATATCTTTGTCATGTAAGTAATAGACACAAAAGTTTATTAATAATAAGTCTCAATAACTTCTTAGTCTGTGGTTCCTCACCAGTACCAGAGATTTTATCATGAATTTGGGGATATTTGATGTTTTTCTTAAAGCCCAGGGGAATGTATGGGAGAAGTCGTACCTTTGAGTGATTGGAACTGCCATGCTCCCTGAATGCTTCTTTTCCTCTCTGGTACTCCCTGTATACACCAGTTTATCTTTCTCAGCAGCAGTATCTCCAGGCCCACCAATGGAGGTAGGGAAGTGCAAAGGAGGTAATCTGCTCTGTGACTCAGTTTCCCCTCTGTAAAATGGGGATAATAATCCCCCTCCTGCCCTATAGGGGTGTTGTGAGTATATAATTCATTAATGATTGCGAGTTGCTCAAATGCTAAGGTGATGAGAGTCATGTATGTTACAACAGAGAACAAATATCACACTTATTAGGAACCTTGCTAGCTCAAGACTTAAATCTGTACACCGTGTGCCTATGGCGTCAATGGCACTCCGGTTGTTATCAAATCAGGACTTGATGCCTTTCTGGAAAATGTGCTTTCATCAAATACAAGTTGTTGGGTTCCATACAGTGGTGAATGGATGAAATTCTATAGCCTGTGTTATGCAGAAGACCAGGCCGGATGATCTTGGAGTTCCTTTTGGCCTTAAACACTATGGCTACGTCTACACTCGCGGCTTCTTGTGCAAGTAATATGCAAATGAGGCTAAGCATGGAATATCGCCAAGCCTCATTTGCATATCTAATGAGCCACCATTTTTTTCAGAAGAGGCTCTTGCGTAAGAACGAGCGTCTACACTGCCCCTTCTTGCGCAAGAAAAACCCTCTTGCGCAATACCGTTACACCTATTACTTTTCAGGAAGAACGGCATTGCGCAAGAGGGTTTTTCTTTCACAAGAAGGGGCAGTGTAGACGCTCCTTCTTGCGCAAGAGCCTCTTCTGAAAAAAATGGTGGCTCATTAGGTATGCAAATGAGTCTCAGCAATATTCCACGCTTAGCCTCATTTGCATATTACTCGCCCAAGGAGCCGTGAGTGTAGACATAGCCCCTAGTTTTACTACTATGCTACCAAGAGTTGCACTAGCTGCACTCTTTATAGCACCAAATAGAATTAATGATCAAATGTGGGAAAACACAACTTTAAAACAAGGAATCAAAAGCAAACTGTACTGCAATGAAAGTGTTCTAAGAAAAAGACTGTCTGCGTTCCTGCCTTAGTTCACTGAGGGGGAAAACGTTAATTTATGCGTAAGCAAATGAGCCCATGAGCAAATGAGCTAAAGATTAGAGATTAGCAAATGTGGTTATTTGGTGATACTATCTTATTACTACCAGGAATGATATTTGTAAATAGTGTGGTGTACCTGTAATTATTGATGCTTTGCTTAAGGAAATAAATTTAATAGTACTAGGTCATTCTGATCTTCTGTAATGAAAAAAGAAATTATATTTGGTATTTTTATAGCTCCTTATAAATTCTTTTCTCCTGGGGTGATAGAAGCACTCCTATAGTGAAGAGTCATGCTCTCCTTATTTTGTTACCACAAGAAAGATTTATAATATACTATAGCAAATCACACAATCAATCTTCAAGCTAATCATTCTCTGTTGGAAACTATTGACTACTAAAAGCTTTCACAGTTGCTGCAGAGAACAAAAGGCACAACCAAAAAAAGGGGTAATTTTTTTTAAGTTCTGAGTATTTCAGATGAAAAGTATAATGACAGGCAAAGGGTCAATAAGAGATTTCCTTTTTCACCACTGTGGCCCTAGTTTACTACTCAGTAAGCCAGAGCTCATGCTACTGAAGTCAATGGGTCAGATTCTTAGTTGGTGTAAATCAGCAGTGAAAATAACTTAAAATTTCTTATGGGTACTATCCTATTGCAACCTGGGCCCCTGCCAGCTCTTCAAAAAGCTCCCTGCTGCCTTTTGCCACAGCTCAACTAGCTCTTGCCAAAGCTGCGCACCAGCGTACACCCGCTTACTTTCACCTGTGATGCTAATTAAATTAAATTCCATTTAAATTGATGAAAGTGTGGTAATGTATATAGCTGAGGATCTGGATCAGTGACTCAGTTTTGATTTATATCTGGGGAAGAGGATAATCAGGCCCATATTCTACAGATGTAGAGTGAAATTCATCCTTGCACGGAGGGTCAGAACAAGGCCTTGTCTCCCAAAATAGTGCTTAAACAGCACACAAATCTGGGGCTTGCCATCTACACAGGGGTGAATTGTCCCATATTGTGTTATATAAATACTATGGCAAAGAGACAGATACACTGACACTTCTAAAGTCTTCTTTGCCCTAGAAACAAAAATGATACAACATATTTTAATGTTGTATGGGCTTTATATTAAATAATCATATTTTGATTTCTTACATAAAGCTAAATTGAAAAAAGCAGTGCTTGATTTGATAGTGGACATACAACTTACCACTGGGTTTTATTATACAATAGTCCTCCTGCAAATGATACCTGCATGAAAGGAAGACAACTTCCATTTAACTAATAATATGATTATTTTCATTTCTCATCCTTGTCTATCTGAGAATTCTGCAACACATATAATATGAATAAAAGTTCAAGAATCCTTTTTGATAACCATTGATAGGTAAACTGTGCTGCAGACATGCTTAGCCAACCAATATTAAGGTGAAACATAAGTCTTATAGCATAAAACCACTTATGACTTGGACACGTGTTCACATGTTCCCAAGTGTTATCATGAAGCAACCAAGGGAACGGAGTATTTCAGGGTATGTCTACACTACCCCGCTAGTTCGAACTAGCGGGGTAATGTAGGCATACCGCACTTGCAAATGAAGCCCGGGATTTGAATTTCCCGGGCTTCATTTGCATAAGCGGGGAGCCGCCATTTTTAAATCCCCGCTGGTTCGAACCCCGTGTAGCGCGGCTACACGGGGCTCGAACTAGGTAGTGCGGACTAGGATTCCTATTCTGAACTACCGGTACACCTCGTGGTGTACCGGTACACCTCGTGGTGTACCGGTACACCTCGTGGTGTACCGGTACACCACGAGGTGTACCGGTAGTTCGGAATAGGAATCCTAGTCCGAACTACCTAGTTCGAGCCCCGTGTAGCCGCGCTACACGGGGTTCGAACCAGCGGGGATTTAAAAATGGCGGCTCCCCGCTTATGCAAATGAAGCCCGGGAAATTCAAATCCCGGGCTTCATTTGCAAGTGCGGTATGCCTACATTACCCTCCTAGTTCGAACTAGGAGGGTAGTGTAGACATACCCTTACAGATTTACCCTTGTCCCCAAGATTTGTGGAAAGCACACTTTGGCTGCTAAAATTCTAAGGGCTTCATCCAGGACAAATTGTTTCCATGGAGATTCTGTATGCTCCCTTTGAACCCAAAGACTATGTCTACATTGCGCTCTCTTGTGCAAGAACATATGTAAATGAGGCACGGCAATGAATATCGCTGTTCTACACTGCTCCTTCTTGCGCAAAACCCCCCTCTTGCACAAGAGCCGTTCTGCCTGAAAATAAGCAAAAGCCTTGCGCAAAATGGTGGCTCATTAAGTGTGCAAATGAAGCATGGCGATATTAATTGACGTGCCTCATTTGCATATGTTCTTGTACAAGAGAGTGCAATGTAGACATAGCCTAATGTTGTGTATACTTGAATTTGGGAAAAATTTGGATCTGTAACTGTACTTTGCAGTGTACCATGCCATCTTGAATATGTTTATAGTTTACAAGGGCTTTTGTATTGAAAGTGCCATCATTTTTGCTCTGGCATGATAGTGCTCTTGTATTGTACATTAGAATTTGCAGTAGGCCATTTCAGCTGGGAGGACAACACAAGTAAAAAGGATTGGGTTGCATGGGTTGCTTTTGCTTTATGATAAGTGAGATCTCCGGCTTTCTCCATCCTATAAATTTCATTTGCCTACAAAAATGTATCAGCTTAAGGTTCTGCTTAACTCCCATTAAATTAAATTGACGATTCCAATCACTTCAATTGGAGGTGGATTGGGCCCTTACTTGGTAGAAAAATATTGCTTCCAGTTGAGATTGTTAACACAAAGTGAAAGTGTGGAACTAATCATGTAGTGAAAAGAGTTGTGAGAAATGGGAAATCATTGAAGCCCAATTTAGAGCGGACGAGTAGTGCTGATTAAAGAAAGATGACTGGAGAAAAGGAAAAGCAATGTCCTTAATAAGCAGTCTATTTAGGGACTCTTTTGTAATATTAAAATGATGCTATTTCTTTTGAGGGTATTTTGTAGTTTGTCTTGTACAATAATCAAAGAAAATTGCAAAAATAGGAGGTATTATAACCTATTTCTGCATTAACTTCAAAACAGTAATTACAAAAGAAGAGTGCAGTGTTTGGAGAAGCGTTGGTTTCAGAATATCTATCCACAAAGTGTGGTCTGTTCACCGAAAGAGATGATGATGAATTCTCAATAGTATTTTAAGAACACAAGAATGGCCATACTGGGTCAGACCAAAGGTCCATCTAGACCAGTATCCTGTCTTCCAAAACTGTGACCAATGCCCCAGAGGGAGTGAAGAGACCTGGTCATCGTCAAGTGATTCCTCTCCTGTCATCCTTTTCCAGCCTCTGAGAAACAAAGGCTAGGGACACCATTCCTACCCATCCTAGCTAGTCAATGCTTAGAAAATTGACCTAATGTGGATGGCTGTGTCTACACTGGGCCACTTATTCCAGAAAATCAGCCGCTTTTCCGGAATAAGCTGCGAGCTGTCTACACTGGCCCTTGAATTTCCGGAAAAGCAACGACGCTCTACTGTACAAAATCAGCTGCTATTCTGGAAAAGCTACGCTGCTCCCGCTTGGGCATAAGTCCTTATTCCGGAACACTGTTCCGGAAAAGGGCCAGTGTAGACAGTCCAGTAGTCTTTTCCGGAAAAAAGCCCCGATCGTGAAAATGGCGATCAGGGCTCTTTTCCGGAAAAGCGCGTCTACATTGGCCACAGACGCTTTTCCGGAAAAAGGGCTTTTCCGGAAAAGCAGCCTGCCAATGTAGACGCTCCTTTTCCGGAAAAACTGAAAACGGAGTAGTATTGCGTTTTAAGCATTTCCGGAAATTCATGCCAGTGTAGACACAGCCGATGTGTTTGACCTAAATGTATAGTGTAGACCAGGCCTCAGTTCAGCATCCAGCCAGTAGAAGGCTCCACAATACCAAGAGAACAGAATAAGAAGGGAACAGCAGGGATCAGGCTGAGGAAAGCCCCCCAGGCTGCATATGAGTAGACAGTCAGACTAAGAAGTGGTGTTTTGCTAGCAAGGAGCTGACAGGAGCATCAACAGCAGACAAAGTATATATATAGTCCAGGAGCTTGCAAATAGGGCCTGGGACGACCACACAGGAAGAAGATAGCATAGATAGGCTATAACAAGGCTAAATACTATGGAACTGAACACTGGCCAGGTTCCTGTACCAGACTGGTGCACCATTGACTTTTAGAGAGGCATTTTCTGGATAGCACAAAGGCTGTGAATCTCATGAATAAGTTACTTACTCTTGGGCTGGGTTAGGATCTGTTGTGTTTATCTTTTATGAAGTAATTGTCTATGTACTCCCTATTTACACTCTTTTAAAAATCCTCTGTTGTCCATGAAAAATATGTAAGTATTAATGCAGATGTGGGGAGTGCTAGAGCCTGTAGAATAGATTCTTGGGCTTATAGCACCTCGGCACTTGCCTGTAAACAGAGTGTACCATCAGACATCTAGATGAACCTGACATGCCAACATCTCTTTCAGTGTCATCCTGCAGTAGAGTGGATTACAATGGTATGGTAGTAGAATATAAGCATTTCCAGTGATGTGAAGAAGACATTAGCTGGCTGGTGGTAGTAGGGGTACAAGTGGCCCATGCGTGAGAGATTTGGTATAGATAAGGTGCCAGAAAGCTATGGAGTTACCCTGATGATCAAAGTGTTCCTTTGAGCCCTGAAGAGGAAGAAGTCTTTGGGAAGCGGTCACGGGATATGTGGAAGTTGCTGCTTTGCAGTGCTTATTAGGATCCACTGGAGGAGGGAGGGATAAAACATATGGAGTCTAGTAGCAGAGGCATCTTTAAAAGCTTATCCTTGATTTGTGTTACACTGTATAATTTCCAAGCAGTTTATTAGGAAAAAGGCTGGTGATCACAGCACTCCAGCAACAGCACAGGGGGTGAGAAAGACAGCTAGATAAATAGATAGAACATTTCTAACTAAGCAAACACAAAAATTCCCAAATCCTGTTTGTTTGTGACATGAAATATTTTTCAGATAAAAAAGTACGGTCACTACATCTCTATAGAAGCATAAACATGAGAGAGGAGATCCATTCATATTAATAAGAGGAAAAAATATGGTATTTTAATATTTTAAGTAGCCATTTTCTAATCTCAAAACACTTTAAACTACACAGTGGTGCTGATTGATGTACACCACAGGTGTGCTGGAGGCACCGGGTTATTACATCCACAATGTGCACATTAATCAGCAATGCTGCATGGCGAGTCGTGTCTTATTGCTTAATTATTGTGAGGTCCCCTGGGGTTTAGCATGTCATGGAGCCATAAATATTCCATCAGCCCATGCTGTTCCCATTGAAATCAATGGAAATTTTGCCATTGAATTGAATGGGAACAATGCTGTTGCAAAAGTAAAATGAGCTGATGTGAATGTGACAGATTAACTATAAACTGTAATATCCTAAATAAACTTTGTGGAATTACAGCAAACTTTTATTAAATTAAGCTAACCTTACTGCATTAGGGTTAATATCTTCAGGGTATGTTGTATTAAAATGAAGTTGCATACATGGTATAGTGGCTCTGTATGTAACTTTACTAAAAGGGACAGGGAATGCTAATCAACTTTCTCCATTATCAGTCTTTGAAGATACCATCTTGGGATGATGCCCGAGATGAACAGACAAAATACTTTTGGATAAAAGCCCAAGTTTCAAACTGACTCAGAACTTCTTCCTGATTCAGCAGAGGGACAGGACTCATGTTCACACGAGACCGCAATCTTCAGGTGAGGCTTAGAAAGACTTGGCCTACTGAGTGCTTGTACTGAGTTGAAGCTCTGCTGAACTTGTAACCATAAAGAAACTCCTATAGTGAGGTGATGTCTGACAAAGTCATTAGCATCTGTATGTAGGCACCAACTTTCAAAAGTGCCAAAGGGTGCCTTCCCCCGATGCCCCACCATGCCTTTTCCCCCCAGGAAGCCTGGGAAGGAAGGATGAGGTGCTGATCTGCAGGGCCTGTTGACAAGCAGGAAGCATTGGGGGTAGTGGTGAAGGGGATCTGATAGGGGGCTGCTGGTGGTTTCTCGGCACCTATCAATTTCCCCCCGTGGGTAGTCCAGCCCCGGAGTACTTGTGAAATTGGTGCCTAAGTATGTGGAGCTTCTTTTATTGTTTTCAGTATGCTTTTTACCATAAAAATAAAGTAGGCTTGCTTAGAAAGGACCGTGTGGAACCTGTAATCAGTCTTTGAAGAGAAAGAAAGCATGTGTATTTAGGTGGATTGCCTTTGTAGGCAAATAAAGAGTAAAGGCAAGGAACTACGCAGCCTGAGAATATTTTGGTCAGAAGGAGAGACACTTGGCTCTTTTCCCAGAATAGTAATAGCTGGGGCAGCTGAAGAGGAGAGTGGATACCTTTGTTGAACCACGGAGGCTGTGTGGGCAGCAACCATGCAGGGTACTAAGTTGCTCTAGTGCAGTCGAGGGAGGGTGGCAATGGTGGCACAGGGTGGTAAGTTGCTGTGTATTACAGTGGGATGGCGGAGGGTGAGTGGTGGTGCAGGAAGTTGCTTTTGCAGCCGGGAAAGAGGGGTGGACTGAGTCCATGTTTGCACCTTAATCTCCAGCAGGGATATGTCAGGCAGAGTAGTGGCAGCCTGTGTAGGATTATTACAAATTGTTTCCATGTACACCTATTGCGCAAGCGCAGACAGCACTTTCTTGGAGAACCATGCATACCTCTCCTTCCTCTACTTTCCCACCACCTTTAAAACTTACCATGATCAGTGTTTGGAGAGATCTATGTTTGCCTCTAGGGTAACAAGTGACCACTTTTGTTGAGAGATGTGCATGTTAGTGACACATTACAAACGTTATTAGGAAAAGTACAGTGACTCTGTTGTTAATGGTTATTTTTCCAAATTAGTCTAATTCTGCTTGTCTAAAATGTAAGGTTCAAGTACAGTAGAATAAAGAAGGATGCAGTAGATCCAAAATAGGAAAATTATATAATTCAAACAGTATGGAACCCTGAACTTACTCCATAAATTATTTTGTAGTAGACAATGAATAGTAAAAACAGTGCTCTTTTTAATGCTCTCTAATAAATACTGAGAAACCATGCGCACATTTGAGAGGTCTGTAAAGAATCTTTATTGGTTGTCCTGGGTACATAATAACCCCCAAACTTAAAAAATAATCTATATATGATAAAGACAGAACAAATTGTCCCAAAATGTATAGAATAATATGGAAAGTGTCAAATATTAAATTGAAAAACATATAAACTAATGCTAGTTTTAATTTGATCAAAACTGACAAATAACCTCTGTTCCACATAATCAAATGTAAACAAGTGAGCAGGCAACAATGATATGTTTAAAGCGAATAGTTAACAGTTGCTTGAAGGACAATGTAAAAAAATAAATAAAAGAAGGAAAAATTCAAACTGCACAGAATCGATTAGCTAGGGGGAAAAAAGAAATGTGGTACTGTAAACGGGAGTTTGTCCCTGCTCTTTACCTGCTTTAATGTCTTTCCAGCAAAATAGCTTAAAACAATATAATAATATCATCTCATTTTTACATGTGTTAAAGAATCATAGAAACCTAGGGCTGGAAGAGACTTCAGGAGGCCATCGAGTCCAGCACCCTGCCCAAAGCAGGACCAACCCCAACTCAATCATCCCAGCCAGGGCTTTGTCAACCCAGGACTTAAAAACCTCTAGGGATGGAGATTCCACCCCCTCCCTAAGTAACGCATTTCAGTACTTTACCACCCTCCTAGTGAAATAGTATTTCCTAATATCCAACCTAGACCTCCCCCACTGTAACTTGAGACCATTTCTCCTTGTTCCACCATCTGTCACCATCTGTCTGAGAACAGCCTCTCTCCATCCTCTTCGGAATCCCCCTTCAGGTAGTTAAAGGCTGCTATCAAATCCCCCCTCACTCTTCTATTCTACAGACTAAATAAGCCCAAATCCCTCAGCCTCTCCTCATGGGTTATATGCTGCAGCCCCCTAATCATTTGGCTACCGTCTGCTGGACCCTCTCCAATGCATCCACATCCTTTCTAAAGTGGGGGGCCCAGAACTGGATGCAATACTCCAAGGCTGTGTCTACACTGGGCCACTTATTCCGGAAAAGCAGCTGCTTTTCCGGAATAAGCTGCGAGCTGTCTACACTGGCCCCTTGAATTTCTGGAAAAGCACTGACGATCTACTGTGAGAAATCAGCTGCTTTTCCGGAAAAACTATGCTGCTCCCGCTCGGGCGAAAGTCCTTTTTCCGGAAAACTGTTCCGGAAAAGGGCCAGTGTAGACAGCACAGTAGTGTTTTCCGCAAAAAAGCCCCGATCGTGAAAATGACGATCGGGGCTTTTTTGTGGAAAAGCGCGTCTACATTGGCCACGGACGCTTTTCCGGGAAAAGGGCTTTTCCGGAAAAGCATCCTGCCAATGTATACGCTCTTTTTCCAGAAATACTTATAACGGAAAACTGTTCCGTTTTAAGCATTTCTGGAAATTCATGTCAGTGTAGACGTAGCCCAAATGTGGCAGGGGTCTCAAACTAAATTTACCTCAGGGCCAGTGCCAGTCCTCAAATCCTCCTAGTGGAAGGGGCAGAGGTCTCTGTGAGTTCTCCCAACCCCATCTGCTGGTTCACATACTCCCCCCCATGCATTCACTGGCCCCTTCTGCTACCCCATGGCAATTAAAAACCCTCTAGGGGTCCCTGCCACCACTCAGCAGGGCTAGAGTGGCTTCTGGCTGTTAGCTCCGTGCTGCTGCTGGTATGTCCCTATGGCCCAGGGAAGGAGTGTGCAGAGACATCCCATCCATAGGACACTATGGCACAGCTGACTGGATCCCTGCACTTCAGGGGCCTCTACGGTGGCCACTCTAACTGCCCCCATACTCAGGTTAGCCCATGCAACCAAAGGTAACCTGGGGCTGGCAGCAGGTGGCGTTCCCCTCCCCCGCCACTTCCACACTCACTGCAGCAACAGGAGCCACTGCCATCTCCACTGCTTCCTGCTGCTGCTGTGCAGCAGAGTGACTGGGCTGGCTGAGAGATGCTAACAAAGCAGGTCAGAGGCTTCTGTATTGCTCTGCTTCCCTGCAGCTCCCACCACTGCTGCCATCCTGCGTCAGGCCCCCCAGTAACCCCCAAGGCTGTGTCCCTTGGGGGAGGGGGCTTGAGGGAAAGTGTACAATGGGCTGGGGAGAGGGCAGAGCAGGGGCGGGAAGAGGCAGAGGATGGACTTAGTGGAAGGGTATGGGCACCCCCCCCTGCCCCAACAGGGCCATAAGCACTCACATGCCATCAGCCAAGTGTGGGCTGGATTGTGGATCTGCTCAGGTCGCAGATAGCCCATGGGCTGTAAGTTTAAGACCCCTGCATAAAAGTAATATTAAAAGTTTGTTACCATCCAACTCTATTTCAGACAAGCCATATCTGAAATATTATAGCCCAGTCCTGTAACATGCCATGTGTCTAATTTAAAGGGCCTGAGAACCTTCAGCTCCCATTCAGATCAGTGGACTGAAGTCTTAATGAAAAAGCTAATAAGCATCTTGCAAGATTGGCTCGTTAGTGTACTAAAACATGACAGGATCTGCTGTATGGTGAATTACAGAAAAGGCTTTATAAAGAGACAGTATACTGGTGTAACACCAGCATTAATTTTTAATGTCATTGGGAAGAGGCAGAGATAAGGATGAAAGGATGGTTCAGCTCACATTTGAAACAAGCTAGAGAAATTCTAAGTTAGTGATCTGGAAGGGTGTTCAGTGGGCTTTGTTTTCAGATGAGAAGAGAATTGGATCAAAAACATAGTGAAAGAACTATCCATGCCTAGAAGTACTTACAATCCGAGGAGACAAGACAGATGCAAGGACTACTCTCCCTATCTTACACATGGGCTACGTCTAGACTGGCATGATTTTCCGGAAATGCTTTTAACGGAAAAGTTTTCCATTAAAAGCATTTTCAGAACAGAGCGTCTAGATTGGCATGGACACTTTTCCGCAAAAGCAAAGCGTCTGTGGCCAATCTAGACGCGCTTTTCCGCAAAAAAGCCTCAATCGCGATCGGGGCTTTTTTGCGGAAAACAAATCTGAGCTGTCTACACTGGCCCTTTTGCACAAAAGTTTTGCGCAAAAGGGACTTTTGCCCGAACAGGAGAAGCATAGTATTTCCGCTGTAGCCAGACAGCCCGCCCCCATCACGTCCATCTTATTTGCCTCTCTGAGGTTCCTGAAGCATACAGGACAGAGAAGGAGCAATAATATCACCATAGTCTATGCTGGCTCATCTGATCCTGAGGAGCTGAAAAAACAGATATGTGGAGAGAGAGCAATTAAGTCAATAAGCTGGCCTCGAGGCTGCGAGAACGGCCCCGGCTGGCACCCATGTTGATTCGAACACACACACAGTCCCTGGAAGAGGAATTTCCCACTGAGAAAAGAATGCCCAGTAATTCCAATTTAGTTATCTCTCTTACAAGTGTAAATTAAGTTCACAACTCCCTTGTAAGAACTGGTCTCACAAAAGACAGACCAGCCCCATTTGGCATGACAGACAAGAAAGAGAAATACGTGACCCCATGAGTATAAAAATAGGTCCAGCAACACACTCACTTTGAGTGTCATTCTACCCTCTACCTGCTGGTTGGGTTAGGTGTTTGACCTCCCGAGGTTCTATGGGGACGCCCACCTCGTATTTTCGTCTTTCCTAGGAATTGAGGGACCGGCCCTGGCCTGACATGCTGGAGTCGAGAGGCACAGAAGGGGGTAAAAATTGTACCTGGATGTGGTCCTCTGTCTTAAGTGTACACATAGAAGGAGTAAGCTGTTCCTTGGTACCATTATTTCTATTTTTCTATCTTTATCTTCTTGGTAACCATTTTTAAGATCTATATTTTGCTAGCAGTTAAGAAATAGAACAATAGCCATTGCAACCATATGATTTATAAGCTTCCTCAATAAACCTGTAACTGTTTAAGCTTTAACCTGACTCCTTCAGTTGCTGTAACAGAACCAAGCACAATTTAAAAGAACTTCAGCCGGTCATTAGGGACAGGTATAGGGAGAGCTTGGGTGTTTGGATTTGTGTCACACCCAGGTGGCACAATCCACTGGGGCACCTTTCAGTCTTTCCCTAAGGCTGCCCGCTGCGAAGGAATTACGAATTCTAGCAGCTGAAATCTAAGGTGTAATAAGCTCTTCCTATATAACGGGGCATCTGTTGGCCTGCTGGCCACCCTCTGCGATGGGACCCCGGTCCTAGCAGTAAAGACACGGACGTTAAACCTTTTCTCGGAAACATACACACACACACTGCCCTGACCGTCGGCTGACATCCGCAAAAAGCACTGATTTCTTACAGTATGAAGTCAGTGCTTTTGCGAAAATTCAAGCGGCCAGTGTAGACAGCTGGCAAGTTTTTCCGGAAAAGTGGCTGATTTTCTGGAAAAACTGGCCAGTCTAGACACAGCCACGGGGAACTGAGGCACAGCTCAGAGTGGTTAAGTGAACTGATTAGGATCACAGACAACATACATGGCTGAGCTGTGAATTGAAATCAAGTGGTCTGGTTCTCAGTCCAATGCCTAAACCACAAGACTAACTGCTATTTGAATGGCCCTTTCACATAGCAACAAGGTGTGGAGGGGTTTCAAAATGATTCTAAATTTATAAAAAGTGACAGAGGGCTCAGGAGCAAGTGTAGTATTTAAAATTACTTTTACCAAAGTTTGAAATTGATGATCTTTTATGATCTTTTTAGAAGACTGTTCTCTTTTTAAAAAACGGATTGACTGCAGATTCTCTGGTGGGTTCATTTACAGTGTTTTAACAAATACAGGAATTACTACTGGTATTTATGGGTAACAATTCATATCAGAAAATAATTAAAGCTAGTTTGAATAGTACTAAATAAAGATGTAAGTCAGAGAAAAGGATAATATTCTACTTGCATTAAGAAGACAGTTTAATCTGAATTTTCATATATAAGTAGATGTGCTCTAAATATTATCAGCACATGTGTGTAAACATTTTTTCTTTTTTAGCTGTGCCATACATAATAGGCTACATTTTTACTCGTCAGTGTATTTCTTATGACCAAGTTCTAAACTCCTCAAAATAGTGCTTTTTACTGTAAAAACTGATTGACCTTTTTAAAATTACATTTTCTTTAATATTAATGTGTTTGTAGGCAAGCTATAGAATTCATATTGGTTCACATCCTAATACATTCTGTTGTAAAAGCCCAACACATATAAAGATACAAATGGGAGAAATGGTTAATATTCTCCTTGCATTAAAAAGACAGTTTAACTGAGATTGTTTAGGACAGTATATCATACTAGGAGATTACATCTAGTGGATACCTTGCATAGTGTCTAGTACTCATTAAATACCATTCTAATACAGCCTCCACAAACACACCAGGAAACAAAGTGCAAAGCACGAGTAGTAGAAGAATGGATGTTTGTGGTTTTCATTACCTTTTAGGGGCTTGTAGTATATAGGAATTGAGTAATATCCTTTTAATAGTTTGGGAGGCCTTTAGTGGGCCTGTCTTATTTTGAAGAAGCCATCAGAACAAAGCTAGAGAAGCAGATTACATGGATTGTTATTCCTTATATATCTGTACTTAGTTAATAAACATGGTTATTTGGAATCCAGCGATACAGTGTGGTTTCCCCACATCTCTGATATTTTTTGAAAGAGAACAAGGACACAATAGAGCAGATAAGGGCAAATTTAGGACTGGGAGTATAATTGTGAGGCTATGGAAGGCCTATCTACCTCAATCCTTCAATTCTATTTTAAAAAAATAAATAAATAAACACAGGATGAACAATTGCATTGTTGTACATGGAAAGACTGAAGTTACTCATGGATTATTTAAAGATATTAGAGAGGCTCTGCAGTTTGACACAGTGAATTAGAGTAGGAATGGTAGAAACTTCACAATCCTGTTTTTGTTTCAGGGCCGATTGGAAATTGCCCCAAAGAGGACATCTTTTTAACCCTGGATTATCTCACTGTCCCATTTTTTTCATCCTTAGTGGTGGTCTAAGTTAGAATCAAGAGACACTTGCAGGATAATGTGTGTGTATCTTGAGTGGGGGTATGTATAGCTTATATTGTTTTATCTGCATAGTACCTAACTTATGACTAACTAGAGCACTTCAGTTCCCAGGATTCTCAGTCCAACACCTTTCCCCAACACTACAGTTGACACACATATGTGCAATGAAAAAACTAAAGGACCATTCCTGAGAAAAAATCACATTCTTGAATTTGCAAATAATTTACATATTAGTACTTAAACAGAATGAGTTGCATGTGAGGTTGATCCTACAGGATCTACAAAATCTGTATCACTATGTTGTATGCCTGCACAGTGACATGACAGCTCAACTTGACAATGGCGTGTTGCTCACCATGCCTCAGAGCAATCTTGCCATGAGAGCCTCACAAAAAGATAATGATGTAGCACTGACCCCTAAAATCGTGTCTATCCTGGGAAATGTACCAACTGATCCCTGTTTAACCCTGGTTTTTGAAAAGGTGCTGAACTTGATTTAATCCTGCTTCTTCATGAAGCTAAACCATTTTTGGAACCCATTTCGGGCTTATGTTGACATCAATAGATAAATTTCCTAGTTTAGACACAGTTATAGTGAATGTACTCCTTTTGATATCCTGCAAGCTTACTTTATAGATTATGGGACAGATACATGAAAATCCAGGATGCCCTACAGCAGGGATGGGAAATAATTTTTTGTGGGGGACCACTCCAAGATTTTGGAAAGTGGTCAAGGGCTGCACTTTTCTGTGGAGGATGTGCAGGGTCTAGGATGGAGGTTGGGCACAGAAGGGTGCACAGAGTAAGGAACTGGGATGGTGTGAGGTCTGAGAGGAAGTTTGGGCAAAGGAGGGGGTTGTGACCTGGGTGGGATATAGGGGTGTAGGATCAGGGAGGGGATATGGGTGCAGGAGGAGATTCTGGCCTGAGAGAGGGGCACTAGCAGGGGGTTCAAAGTCTGGGAGGGAGCTGTGACCTGGGAAAAGGGGGTGCAGACTACAGAGGGTGTGGGTGGTGACTTGGGGTAGGGGAATTGGGTGCAGGGTCTGGGAGGGTGTTTGGGTGCAAGACAGAATTCTGGCCAGGGAGAAAGTGTAGGAGGGGCTACAGGGTCTGGGGGGGGGGGGGGAATTGTGACCCAGTGCAAGGGGTTGCAGAGGGTTTGGATGGTGACCTGGAAGGGAGTTGGGGTGTAGGAGGGGCTAGGGTGCCAGAAGCAGGCTCTGTCCAGGAGGCACTTACCTAAGCCAGCAGCCCTGCAGCACCCCCAAGGCAGGCTGGGCTCCGTGCCTGCTGCAGCCCCAAATCACATAAAACTGCAAGCTACAAACCCCATGGGACTCAGCTCTGGGAGGGGGAAGACTCTTGCACTGCTGCCTTCCTCCAGGCCAGTCTCTCAGCTCTAATTGGCTGGTTGTTTCCCAGAACACACGGCTGCAGCCCCCCCTACCCTCCTGAAATGGTGCCCTTGATTCAGGGCCAGATTGCAATATCCTGCATGTGTTGAGTAGAACCCTACTCTCTGAGTACTCCTGTTGACTACAGTGGAACAATTTGTGGAGCAAAGCACTGTTCAGTGTTTCTGAATCTGGCCAGAAATGTACACAGTCTTAGTGGTACAGCCTTAATGTATGTGAAGTTACATATTAGTTTGTAACTTTAAAAATAACAAGTCATCCTGTGGCATCTTAGGGCATGTCTACGCTACAGCGTTATTTCAAAATAAAAATAACAAGGTGAGTGTCTATACAGCAGCCCATTATTTCAAAATAATTTCAATATAAAGGACTTCTTATTCTGGAACAATAAACCTTCAGTTCACATGAAATAACGCCACAGGGGAAACAGTTTGTGGCATGATGCAAGTCCTGTTAGCACCATGCCACACAGCAGCGCCCAGCTCTGCCTTCCCTGCTACTAGGGAAGACCCCAGTGCTCCCACCGAGCCCACCATGGCTGTGAGTGAGCTGGCAGCCAGCTTTGAAGCCCCTGCCGGGGGTGGAATAGGAGGGCCCCATCCTGGTCTGGTGCGGAGATCCTGGACCCTGTGAGAGCCGCCACTACAGATGACCCCAGGAAGATTTGCAGCAAGAACACGTTGCCTACCTGAGGGTATGTCTACACTACAGCACTAATTTGAACTAACTTACACGGACACGGAGCTCCGCCGCACCCTCTGGCAGGAGCTGTCCCGGGAGACCCGGAGCATGTGTGCGGCATACACTGCCACAGCTGATTGCCTGGGGGCCACCATTGAATGGTCCAGCATTGAATGGCCACCATTGAATGGTCCAGCACTCCTTCTGCCACTTCTGCTTCTGCTCCTACATCTGCTCCCACTCAAGTGCCAGCCCCCACCCCTCTGGGTTCTCCTCCTAGCTTCACCATTGCCACAGAGGGCTTTGCACGTGGGGTGGTGGGACCACCTGAACAAGGCACCAGTCCCAGCCCCATCCCTGAGCCTCTCCTCCCACCATCCTCCTTCCCCCTCTCAAGTTCTTTACCTAGTCCCTCCCCTGTTATGTTTACCCCAAATAAAAAACACCAGTTTATTCTTTCAAAACAAAAAGTCTGGTTTATTATGTCTGCAGGGGGGTGGGGGAGAAAAGGCACAGAGGCACAATGCAGAGGCCCCTTGTGGGGAGACTCTGGAGAGCGTGTCTCATGTGTCCTTGTCTGAAACTCTCCCTTAGGGCCTCCCAGATGTGCACAGCCCACTGGATGGCAGTGGTATGTAGCTGTTCAAAGACCCTTGAGAGTTGCTCGACCTCGGCTCCCCCCACCCCGGCAGGAATGCTAGGCACAGTAGGCCAACACCACCTGGGGCACATTCCATTTGTCGAGGTCTAGGTGGGTGAGGAGACAGCAGAACCTCCTCTTCAGATGCCTAGAGGTGCCCTCCACGATGATGCGGGCTCTGCGGAGCCTGCCATTGAAACGTTCCTTGGTGGGGTCCAGGTGTCCCATGAAGGGCTTCATTAACCCATGTAGGGTAGGCTGTGTCCCCATGATGCACATTGGCATGTCCATGTCGCTGATCCTGATGGTGCGGTCAGGAAGAAAGGTGTGGGCATGCATCCTCTGGAACAGTTCCTGAAAGCGTGGGTGTCAAGCGCCTTCCCTGACCACCTGATGTAGATGTCAGTGAACCGGCCTCAGTAGTCCATGAGGGCCTGCAGTATGATTGAAAAGTACCCTTCTGGTTGATGTTATTGGAGGTCCAATGGATGGGGATGTGGGAGCCATCAATGCCCCCCCCCACACTTAGGGAACCCCATGGTGGCAAAGCTGGTGACAATGGGGTCTTCGTTGCCCAGTATGATGACCCTGCACAGCAGGATGGCATTGATGGTCCTCACCACCTGTGAGAGGATACAAACAGAGAATCACTGGGTTGCCAGAGCCCTCAGGAGTTCCCTAAGTCCAACTCCCTTCCCACAGCAGGAGCAACCCCAACATACCCCATCTCCGGCAGGGCTTTGTGAAGGTGGGACTGCAAAACCTCCAGGAAGGGAGAGTCCACCAATCCCTTCTCTAGGGAACTCCATTCCAGTGGTTCACCACCCCCCTGGGACAATAGCACAAGAACACCAAACCCGCATGAGTACGGCCCCGACATTCAATCTCTTCACACTGAGCTGGCTCCTGACAGAGTGGTAGCTGTCCGACATGGCGAGCTTCCAAAGTGCAATGGCAACCCACTTCTGAAGGGGGATGGCAGGTGGCATGTGGGTGCCTCATTGCCTCAGGGCAGGAGCAAGCCACTCGCAGAGCTCCAGAAAGGTGTTCTTCCACATGCAAAAGTTCTGGAGCCACTGGCAGTCGTCCCACCGCTCCATGATGATCCAGTCCCACCAGTCAGAACTGGTTTCCTGTCACTAGAAGCGGCAGTGCATGGTGTGCAGAGAAGGCTGGGAGGTATTGTTTGGCTGAGGCTATCTCTAGACTATGGAGTTTTTCTGGGATACCAGAGGTATCCTGGAAAACCTCCTCCGTATCCAGGGAACGCATCTGCTCTTCTGACATTTTTGCAGAAGAGCAGACGCGCTCTTTTGGAAGCCCTGACTTCCTTGTTTCATGAGGAAGAAGGGCTCTTCCGAAAGAGGAGGCCTCTTTCAAAATTTGGCCCAGTGTAGATAGGCCAAATTTCAGAAAAGCCTCTTCCAAAAAAACAATTGGAAAAAGGTACACAAATTGCAGAGCACAATTTGTGTACCTTTTTCCAAAACCCCTCCTACAGTCTAGACATAGCCTAAGTGTGGACAGAGCAGCCAGCAGGGTACCCTGGGAAGAGCTGGAGGCCCCTTATTTCGAAATAACAACTGCTGCCTTGTCTATACAGCCCTTATTCAAAAATAACTATAGTGGAATAGGCGTTATTCTTCATAGAATGAGGTTTACGGAAGTTGGAATAAGCTGTTAGTTATTTTGAAATGATTTCAAAATAACAGAATTGTTGTGTAGATGCTCACATAGTTATTTCGGAATAACGGCTGTTATTCCAAAATAACTTAGCTGTGTAAATGCACCCATAGAGACTTACAAAAATAGATATAGTATTATTAGCTTTCGTGGGCAAAACCCACTTCATCAGATGTGTTTGAAGTGTCATTTTAATTCTCCAATAATATATCTCTTCACCATGAAAGAGAATATATTAGATCACAGTAGATCATTTATCTTTTTTAAAAAAAAGCCATTTTGGCAAAGACCTGGTTACAGTTCCAAGAGTGCTTTTGTATTGCCGTTACATCTCTTTCATAAATAAAAGCACTGACATCACATCTTTGTTAGGGTAATTTACTCCCTGCAGTAATTTTGACTTACTTTGTTCTACATGGAATGATATTTTAATCATACTTCTGAAGCGTTTATTGATGAGGGCACTCTGCAAAATATGTGAAAATTACTTTAAAATTACCCCCCCCTTGGATTTAAAGCAATAATAGGAAAATGAATACATCCTAAAAGAAACCAAAAATGTAACAGATTTAATAAAAGAGCAGCTATGATTTTCTTGAATATACAAAATGACAGTAACACTAAAAGTGACAGGAATGTACATTCTGTCAGCAAACTACTATTCACTGGAAATTAAATGGGCCCAGGTCTTTTTTCCCTTGTGACATTCAAGGCATATGGATAACTTATTTGCATTTTACCTCATATTAAAGCATACTAAGCTGCTGCACGATCTCAGGCATGACAAATAAATAATACCTCACTCTGGGACCACCAGCTGAGATCAGCTTTGCACTTCCCCTACAAAATCCAATGCATGGTGCACATATGTTGATAACACTGTTTTTTAAAACAATCCTGGATCAGAGGTTCTTTGCCAAGCAAGAGGAAATATGGTAACTTTCCTTCTAGATTGATTATCCTTCATAACATTGGTGATACCCATTTCCAGAGTAAGGCGTTCTCACAAAAAAGTTCGAGGGTGTCCTGTAAAAAAAATTACTTTTGTGGGCACAGCCCATGTCTTCAGATAACCGCTAGCATTCACCTAAAGCTAAGTGGCAATCACCCATACCCATAACTTTACAGCTGAAAAGTGCTATGATAGCTAAGCTATCTCACTGACTGGTAGATTGCATGCTTTCAAGATGTCCCCACTCAATTAGAAGCCTGCCAGTGATGTGCTAAAATGACAGAGGCAAGTTTTGCTAGTCATTCCCAAACACTGAAGAAAATCAATTCTATAGAAAAATGCTCGGGATAAATGCTTTTCAGAGTGTTCATTTAATCAAAAATTTATTATCTAACAGATTTGTTTCCTTTACTTTAATCAAATTTTACTTCATCTCATATCTGAGTTAATTCTGCAACCTTGCCATGATATACCGGGCTCTTGTAAGGTCTTGTAAGAGAAGAATGGCAGGGCCTGCTGAGTATTTGGATGGAAGACTTCCAAGATAAGCCTGGGGTGAGCAGTAAGCGATATTGGTCATTCTTTCCTTTCAGTCAGAAGTGAACCAACGCTCCGACGTGTTCCTGAGAGGGCAGCAGTGGTTTTGCTGTCCTGTGGGGGTGAGGAATATAATAGAGGTTGTAAGTACCAGCTTCACAAGGTCACTGTGAAACTTAATTAATTAATGCTCGTAAAGTGCTTTGAGATTCTTGCCTGGAAAGTGCTATAGAAAAGCAAATATTAATCTTATAGTTGATACAAGTATCATCTCATGGAAGTGATAAGAACACTGGTCTGCAAATTGAAATAAAGTTTCAGTTGTTTTGATAAAAATTGGTGACTTTACATAATTTTGCTAAGCTGATTTAAAAAATGGCATCCATTTTGTTCTATCACATAAGGATTTTTCACAAATCAAAAAGAAAAAAATCAGCATTTTTCATGCTTTTTATTCCACCATATGCATTAAAAACTTTGTAAATAGTAAGTTATAGTTCTTTTAGAAAGTCTGTGGTAAGTCCTTGTTTAAAGAACAAAGTAGCAAAGTGTGAAATTTAACAACTGAGTAATTTTAAATGATTAGTGTGACTGAATTGATGCTTTTTTGACAACTTTTTATGCATTTCACAATCAGTCTCTCTTTTCAGGGACCAGCGGTAATCAGCCATCATGTTGATATCCCAGCATCCTTGATATCTCTTTTCCATCGTCTTGATATCCTGATGAAATCTTTCCCCTTGCTTCTCACGGATACTTCAAAGATTTTCAGGAAAATAATCCAGATGGAAGTACAAAAAATTAACTTTCGAGTTCATGTTGCATCCAAGTCTTTCAAATTTATTTAGCATGTTGCCTACAATGTTTTTATAATCGGGATCTTTGTTATTCCCTAAGAAGTTTTGTATGACATTTCTGAAGGCCACCGAAGCATCTTTCTCTATGTCATTCATGGTTTCTTCAAAGTTAGTGTCAAGAGTCAGTTTCCTGATCTGAGGACCCACACAGACACCCTCCTTAACTTTTTGGTAACTCAAAGCTGGGAACTTGTTGCAAATGTACTTGAAACAGTCACCGTTCTTATTTAATGCTTTCACAAATTGTTTAATCAAACCTAGCTTGATGTGGAGTGAAGGTAGCAGTACCTTGTGGGGCTCAATAAGTTTTTCATGAATTACATTCATGGAGCCAGGAGTCAGACTCTCCCTTGGTGGCCACTATTTCCTTACCCAATGAAGTGCTCTTGCTCTGCTATCCCATTCACATAAAAATGGCATTTTTGTGTAACCAGCCTGCTGACCAAGCAGCATACACAGCACCTTCAGATCTCCACATACAGTCCATTCATGCTCTGGATAACACACCTTTTCAAGAAGAAGCTCAAGATTTTCATAGGTTTCTCGTAAGTGGACAGAATGGGGAATAGGCACAGAGACATATTGATTGCCATTATGAAGTAGAACACCTTTTAGGCTTTCTTTGAAGAGTCAATAAACAGTCTCCAGTCACCTAAGCTTTCTATTTATCTGGCAATGTTATTGCAGTATACCAACAGAACATCCATAGAAAAATATGGAACAAACTCTTTCTTGCGGTTCCTATACCAAGCAAAACTTGTCCCAGGGGAAAGCAAATTCTTCTCTTGAAGTCTGGATCCCAAAACCTCAGCAGAATCTTTAGGCAGATCCAGGTTTCTCACCAAGTCATTCAATTCACTTTGGGTGAAAAGTTGTGGCTCATTACTGGCATATTCTGGTCGATACTCAGTATTGCCTCCAACATTATCAGCATCAGTGTACATTAAATTAAACTAGATGGCATTCATTTTGATGAATTCAATCAATCTGAGGTATTTTTTCATTCAAGTTCTTGAAAATAAGTCTCTGTGTACAGTTTTAAGTTCTTGAAAATAAGTCACAGCATATAATGTATAACACATTATAATAGCATTTTTTGAAAAAGTAAACTCCAGTTTTCAGAAATTCTGTTCATCATGGGCAAAAATGGATATAATTTTTTAACTCAGCACCCCAAAATTAGTTAAGAACAGTTATTTGTTCTCAAACAATGGAACCCATGCATAAGGGTGGAATAATCACTGAAGAATCAAAATCCATTTCAGTTAATTGATAGTAGGTAATCATGATGATTGTTGGATGACTGAGCAATGTTAAATACTAATGTGCCTGAGTGTTTGTCACTTTGGAGCCATCATCTAAATCTTTCACCTCTTTTCAAAACTCCAAACTTTTCCTTACATCAGGTCTCTTATAATCAACATATAAAAGGAAAACATTTACCAGATATTCACAAAATGTATTCTGAAGACTACTTGAATGTAATTATTTCTTCTCCAATGCTTTGAGCATAAAGGGTGTAAAGTATACTTCTAGAGAAATCATAAGCAGAAAGAATCCTGCTTCCTTATTTGCATAAATTATTGGGAGTGGATGTTGGTATACATATGTTGACTGCAATAAAAAAAATCATTATCCAGCGAATGCATATTATATAGATAGAAGAGGTATATCTGGTTCTGCTGCATTAATGCATGAATGGCCCCAGGGCTTAATCTTGGAACTTTCATTTCTTCACTCTATATTCAACTGCTGTTAACTTTAAAAAGCTTTTTTGGAAGGATTATATGTGGCACCGGTACCTTATTCCTCAATTCAGTTTCCTGATTGGATAAAACTCAGCAATTTTTACTAGTTTGTTAAAGCATTAACAATCATAGAATCATAGAATACTAGGACTGGAAGGGACCTCGAGAGGTCATCGAGTCCAGTCCCCTGCCCTCACGGCAGGACCAAATACTGTCTAGACCATCCCTGATAGACATTTATCTAACCTACTCTTAAATATCTCCACAGATGGAGATTCCACAACGATCCTAGGGAATTTATTCCAGGGTTTAACCACCCTGACAATTAGGAACTTTTTCCTAACGTCCAACCTAAACCTCCTTTGCTGCAGTTTAAGCCCATTGCTTCTTGTTCTATCCTCAGAGGCCATCAAGAACAAGTTTTCTCCCTCCTCCTTGTGACACCCTTTTAGATACCTGAAAACCTCTATCATGTCCCCTCTCAATCTTCTCTTTTCCAAACTAAACAAGCCCAATTCTTTCAGTCTTCTTTCATAGGTCATGTTCTCTAGACCTTTAATGCTCTTCTCTGGACCTTCTCCATTTTCTCCACATCTTTCTTGAAATGTGGCGCCCAGAACTGGACACAATACTCCGACTGAGTCCTAATCAGTGCAGAGTAGAGCGGAAGAATGACTTCTTGTGCCTTGCTCACAACACACCTGTTAATACATCCTAGAATCATGTTGGCTTTTTTTGCAACAGCGTCACACTGTTGACTCAGTGTGGAGTCAACACTTTAGCTTGTGGTCCACTATAACCCCTAGATCCCTTTCTGCCGTACTCCTTCCTAGACAGTCGCTTCCCATTCTGTATGTGTGAAACTGATTGTTCCTTCCTAAGTGGAGAACTTAGGAATTTGTCCTTATTAAGCATTTGTCCTTATTAAACTTCAATCAATGTCAGGGGATAAATGATCTGAAAGGAAAATCCAGCAGATGGTCTTTAAGTCAATCTCATTCTGAGGCTGTTGCAGAGAGAGAATAGTTTCAGCAACAGACCGGAGAGTTTTATTTATACCACCACATTATTTAACAGAGATTGGTGAACCAGGTTAGTTAAAATAGTAATCTTCCTAGAACTTTTTCTCCTCCCATGAAATGAGCATAAAGTGTTGGGAAGTTCAGTTATCTTACTGATCATTGGTTGTGTTGGTAGGCCCACTCCCACCACTGCTGCTCATGTTTCAGGTTTCCCCAGGAGTGATGATATCTTAAAAGGCACTACTTGTGGTAGCCTTAAATCTCTCACAGTCTCAGTCACTGTATAGACCCTAAGTGCAGCATGCAGGTGCCTAGAACCAGTACCTACACTTAGGTCTTTGTGTCTCCCATCTTAAAATGGATGTAATAGTTAATTACAATTTATTGATGGCTTTGATCACCAGAGAGTTAGAACATGGGTATATATTAGGCTCATTTGACTTAATGTCAACTGAACTATATGCTGAAGCCTAGATTTTGCTGCCCTTATATGTGAAAGTGGGGAGGGAGGGTTGAGGGCAGATGAGAGGATGCAGAGATATTCTTTCCCCCATGTACCTAAGCAGATCAGGTAGGATGGGGCTGGAGGCCATTGAACATAATAAGGATTTAGGTTTGGATAGCATGATCCTCAGCACCCCAAATAGGATCTGACCTATTAGGAGTGGATATTGAATATAAATGACCAACTGACCACATCAGTTTTCCAACAAGATGGAAAATTCTAACATATATTCACACAGATGTAAAACTTTGGCACAAGGATAAGAAGCAAAGGCAAGTTTCCTAGAACAGAATAGGAGGTAAGATCATGAGCGACTTATTCAAAGATGAGTATTCCAGCATTGTTTTCAATGGGCCTTTTTCATCTTTTCAGAAGTAGATGGAATGCAGCCCTAAGGGCTGATCTTATAAAGTACTGAACTACCTACATTTTTTTCCTAGTCTTCTTTGATAGTCTGAAAAGAAAAGTGGGTCTGTGACTGAAAGGAAGGTAATAAGGACTTCAAGGAACTAGAGAATTCAGTATCTCATTTGTAGTGCATCACGTTACAAAATGAATGATTTTTTCCTGCAATTGTATTATTAATTATTATTATTATTAATTACAGTAACAGCTAGAGGCCTTTGCTATGGGTGGGGCTCCATTGTGGAATGCTTTGTACAAACCTCTACTAAGAGACATTCCCTGACCCAAATTGACAGATTTTTAAAGGCACTGAGGTATTGCTGTGTTCAGGTTTGCAATACCTAACTGATGTAGGGGCTTATTTCTTATTTTCAAAATGAATTTAAGCATTAAGATCCCTTGGACTATCAATGGGATTTTAGCTCTTAAGCCTAAATGCCTTTTGAAAATGAGATCTAGGCTCCTAAATCAGTTAGTCAACGCTGAGCACTGCAACACTTAAATACCTTTAAAATCTGAGCTAAAGATCTTATATTCTAAATAGACAAGGCAACCAAAGGGTGGGAAGTGGGAGTGACTTGTCCATGGTAATACAGCAGATCAGAGGTAGAGCCAAGAAATGGAACACAAGTGTCCTGACTCCCAAGTGAGTGCCTTCTCTATGGGTATGTCTACACTACCACCCTAGTTCGAACTAGGGTGGTTAATGTAGTCAATCAAAGTTGCAAATGAAGCCCGGGATTTAAATATCCTGGGCTTCATTTGCATCTTGCCGGGCGCCGCCATTTTTAATCCCCGGTAGTTCAGACTCCGTGCCCACGGCTACACGCGGCACGGAGTAGGTAGTTCGAATTAGGCTTTCTAATTCGAACTACCCTTACTCCTCGTGGAACAAGGTGTAAAGGTAATTCGATTAGAAAGCCTAATTCGAACTACCTACTCCGTGCCGCGTGTAGCCACGGGCACGGAGTCCGAACTACCGGGGATTTAAAAATGGCAGCGCCCAGCAAGATGCAAATGAAGCCCAGGATACTTAAATCCCGGGCTTCATTTGCAACTTCGATTGACTACATTAATCACCCTAGTTTGAACTAGGGTGGTAGTGTAGACATACCCTATTAGACCACTCTATATCCCAAGTTGTTTCAAAACAAATACAAATAAATCTACACAAAAATATACAAGAAGAAACAAAAAAAACTTTAAAAAGAATTATACTACAAACAAGAGGCCAATCAAACTCTCTTTATTCATGTAAATCGTAGGGCATGTCTACACAGCGGGGCAAAAATCAAATTAAGATATGTAACTTCAGCTATGTCAATTGCATAACTGAAGTTGAAATAGCTTAATTGGAGTTTGGCGCTGTCTACACAGCAGGAAGTTGAAGGAAGAACACTTTTCCTTTGACTTCCCTTACTCCTCGTGAAATGAGGGTTACAGTATTCAGAGTAAGAAGTCCTCCATCTTGACATTATTTTGAAATAATGGCTTGCTGTGTAGACATTTACTATTTTATTTTGAAATAAAGTCAGTTATTTTGAAATAATGCTGCAATGTAGATGTGTCCTTAGTGCTAGAATGAGTAAAGATAGCAGAATTCAGTCTGAACCACTTGGGCAATATAACAGTATGAAAAAGTTGGGTTTATCTTGTTTCTGGGTATTTGAATATGGCCAACATGACCTCCTATGCCCACCCAGCATTCCGAGTAAACGATAAAAGATACAATTTTATTTGTTAAGGTCTTTTATAAGCAAAACTTCTCTCCCAAAAGACTTGAATGTAAAATGCAAGGCCCTAACTCATATCCATATGGATAGACCCTGTCACTTGCACGGAACCACATTGATTTTTTTAGGGCTCCATTGGGGAATAAAATTCCACTCATATGGGTCCAATTGCATGTTCAAAGTACTAGTTTGTAACTGAGGGAGAGGGAAAACGAATGCTTTAAATTCTTCTGATCTTTGTTTTAATGGTGTACTTGGTTCAATTATTGCTGGTCTTACTCATGTGATTGCCCCCGTGTATTTCAACTCTTCTGATGATGCATCAGGAATAAATGCACCAAAGATGGCAGATTATCCTTCCATATGGAGTCCTTCAAACATAAGCATTTAACTTTGTCATATGATTAAATTATATTGATATGAGCATTTAATTTTTTGTGTAGCAGATAAGTTTTGACCTAGACTTAAATAACCCTAGAACCTCTTATAATAATTTCTTTGTCTAAGTGACGAAAGCAAAAGATTTCTCCATTGTAATGAACTGGTTTTGCCACAGGTACTGTAGCACAGGTGAACTTTTGAAAAAGGCTCTTGTATTGGGAGATCCTTAAGTGCCATGGAATATTTTAAAATCCATCAGTCTTAGTTTTATTTTCCTTGCCATTGTGCTAGTGATGCCTAAAACATTTGACTTCTGATTGTGACATAAAATCTTCCTTTGATGGCCTGAAGTGCTGAGCACTTCTCAGCTCCTTCCGCTCAATTTCAAAAGGTTGTGAGGGTGCTCTGCCTCTGAAGAATGGGATCCTTAATTCAGCCTTCCAACCTGTCATGTGAGACTGATAAAATAACATGGGTGTGATCATTTCAATCACAAGAAATAAACTTTAGAGACTACATGGAATGTTGACTCTGCCATTTGCATGTACTTGGCAACTTGAGATGACTTTTGAAATATTAAACTGAGACAGCTTTGAACCAGTATAGACCTTTGGTCCTGTTCTTCTCCTCTCCTGTTTTGCAAATGCTCAAATGTGAGAATCACACTGGGTGGCATGCCCTGAAGAGAAACAAAATAGGATGAGGTCTGCTGTCAGGCACCTGTGCCCCCACACCTTGGCAGGTAGAGGATCTGGGGCTCCCCACAGCTGCCTGGGTTCCCTGGGTAGCTTTTACCTTAGGGCATGTCTACACTACAGAGTTTTGTCGGAAAAACAGCCATTTTTCTGACAAAACTTGAGGAACGTCCACACTGCAATTGCGTTCTTCCACAAGAAAATCAAAAGAACAGAGGGGGTTTTCCGGCATTCTATGAGGAAGAAGCCTTTTTGTGAAAGAGCTCTTTTGGAAAAAAGGCATGTGTGGACAGGGAAGAGGGAGTTCTTTCAGAAGAAGAGGAAAGAGAAAAAAGCACAGGTGCTCTGGTGGCCATTCCTCCATTATGATCACAGCTTACATGAGAGAGAGCATCCATTCAGATTGCTTTTCAATGCACTTTTGCAGTGTGGACGCTCTCTTTCAGAAGAAGGTTTTTCAGAAGATCTCTTTTGAAAAAAAGCTTCTTCGGAAAGAAGCCTGTAATCTAGATGTAGCCTTAGTCTGGCTCTGGCTTCCAGCCTGGCCAGGGGGTGTGGTCTGGGGGGAAGAGGAGGACCAGGGAATGGGGGGAAAGAGAAGGAGGAGCAGAGTAGGCCACAATTCAAGTACTGATGGCCCTCCCCACTTCTACACAGATTCTGCAACACCAAATTAGTTGAGGCCCATGGGCCTGTGAGTTAATCTGCCATTATATGGCAATGCTGAGAATTAAACCCAGATACCCATGCCGTTAACTGGAAGGCTACATTTTCTTTTCCTTGGGCTTCAACTATAGCTCAGCTAATTCCCTAGTACTTTAGAATGTATGTGTTATATATCTTTTTAAACTTTTTTAAAAATAGCATTGGTATGAATTACAGTATTAGTCATTTTGAAAATGATTGCTGAGAAATATGCAAAGAAGCCAAGAATCAATTATTCTATGTATAAGGATATGAATGTTTAGGTATGGAATAGTGTTAGTTTTCAAAAGAGTAATTGGAACCCTGCAACTTTGAGAGTGAATTCTGATTTTTCAAGAATGGGTTATCTGATCTTGCACCAGCTCCAAGCAGGAAGTTTTAAGTATTTTGTGCATGAGAAACATTGCAAAATTGTTTCCCTGTGTGGTTTTAAGAGAGTTTTAAACACGGTAAGCCATGTGGTGGTGCTAAATTACAAAAGATGAATGTTTTCACCAACATGCTTCCCAGATGTGCAAAATGTGGCCTGATGAGATGATAACTGGTACAAATTATAGCACTGACAAACTCATAAACATGGAAATCTGCGTAAATCAGACATTTCAAATTTATTTGCCAGACAATGTTTATCCTCTTGCAAAATTTCAGACTCTCCATAAGAAGCACTTCCCTTCAGTCTCAGCAGGACTCTTGTTGGTTAGAGTTACAGATCTAGGTTTTTGACAAGCAGCTTCTTTGCAGATAATATGGCTAATCTTTCAGCCTAAGAAAAATAAGCATGGAGTGGCATCAGAAGCTTTTTGATGAATACCTAGATCCCAATTTGAAATTGTAGGGTGAGAAAAAATGGAAGACAAGGAGCAAGCAGACTAATGTACCTCTAGTTTGACAATGAGAAGGGTAACCAGTGGGAGTTTTGTTTTTCTGCATAATTTTCTACAATCTATTCAGATATCTTCTTATTTTGTACTGTCCTGGAGAGATGCTGGGCCATATTTTTCTTTGAAACCACTCTGTCGCTAGACAGCTACAGATTTGAACCTGCACCCCAGACCATTGAGGATATTGTGTTACTCCAGTGCAACACCGCTGATTTCAGGAAATTTACTCTGGACGACAAGAGCAGAATTTGTCCCACAATACTTTCTATCGATACCCAGCCTTGTCCATCCATATTCCTTAAGTTGTAAAAGTGTTTTATGTGATATGGGCTGGATTAATTGCATGACAAATGGAGCAATATACATTTCTTACAGGAATCTGCATTTAAAATAGGCATATACTTTTAAAGTTTCGTATGTATTCTTTTTCAGTTGAGTTTTGGGCAATGACAGAGAGAATTTGTTTTGTGAGATGGTCACAGCCTTGCTCTGTAGAAGACTCATATGAGTCCAGTTAGCTTTATAAAGTATATTTCAGTGACTTGTGCTGAATAACTGAGTTCTAGCTTCATGTTTAACAGGTACAGTAGAGTCCCTATCATCCGACCTAAACGGGACTGACACATGGTCGGATTACCAAATATGTCGGATGATACGGACTCTACTGTAGAGAGCAACGGAAGAGCTGATGCCGCTCCTGCCAGGACGAAGCATCCCCAGCAGAGCAGCATCAGCTGTTCTGTTGCTCTCTAGGAGAAGCTGCTGCTGCTCCTGCTGGGGCCGCTTTATCCCTGGCCGCTCCTAGAAAGTGACGGGGCAGCAAGCAGGGCCATTCTCCTGGCCTGCGCTGTATCCAACCCTGCAGCTTCCGGGGACAAAGCTCCCCGGAAGCTGCAGGGTTGGATAAAGTGGAATGTCGGATTACCGGGTGTCGGTTAATCCGGACTCCACTGTATTGCATTTACATACCCACCTCTAGGCATTTGAATATGGCATCCCTTTACTGTTAGATTCTAACATGGAAGAACAATGCCGTTCTTCCTGAAAAGTAATAGGTGTAACGGCATTGCGCAAGAGGGTTTTTCTTGCGCAAGAAGGGGCAGTATAGATGCTCCTTCTTGCGCAAGAACCTCTTCTGAAAAAAATGGGGGCTCATTAGGTATGCAAATGAGGCTCGGCGATATTCCACGTTTAGCCTCATTTGCATATTACTCGCACAAGAAGCCACGAGAGTAGACATAGCCCAGTACTCCTGGTGCTCATGAAGAATAAAAGAAATTAAGAGCATTTGCTCCCATCAACCTCCCTTCAGCGGACCACTGATTGTATGTGTTGTACTTATGAGGAGCCCCAGTGGTCCACTGATTGTATGTGTTGTACCTATCAATGTTTCCAGTTTGTCAACCTCACGGAGCCCCTGGAGAGGTCTCACAGAGCCCTGGTGTAGACTCTATTCCTGTTTCTATTGAGAAACACTGATGTAGACTCTATACCTGTTTCTGCCACAGACTTCCTATGTAACTTTGGGTCAGTCACTTAATTGGAGAGAACTAAAAGGAAGAGAAAGAGATTTAGGCAGGTTGGGGTGTGTGGGAGGTGCAGAAGTGTTATGGCAGGGCACTGGGGATGTGGAGGTACAGGAGTCTGGGGATATGGGGTGCAGTAGTTTGGGGATGTAGGGCAGGGGTTTTAGGTGTATGATGGGCTCAAGGCACAGGGTAGAGTGTTATGACAAGAGACTGGGAATGGTGGGGTGCAGGAGTTTGGAGGTGTAAGGGCATCAGGGGCTCAGGTGTATGATGGGCTCAGGGTTGGGTGTGGGGGAGTGCAGGAGTGTTATGATGCTGTAGCCAGATGGGGGCTGGGCCCCAACTGGGGGCTATGTGGCCCCCAAGGTGGGGAGAGCAGCAGGGAAGACTGAGGTTCAAGGCCTCAGACCAAATTTACTCTTCTGGGGTTCCAGGGTTAGTATATTTGGGGGCCCCCTAGGCTCTGCAGTAGGACCAAAAATGGGGGGTTATGTGTGTGAGATAGGGCTGCCAATGAGAGGGACAGGGATGGGAGTGCAGGATCTGGGCAGGGGGTGGGATACAGGAGGGGGTGAAGTTACAAGGCCTGGGTGGGAGGTAGGGTGCAGGAGCAGGATAGGAGTAGGGTGTCTGGCTGAGGGGAGGGGGCAGGAGCAAGGGAGAAGGTGCAGGAGCAGGCTGGGGGTGCAGAATCTCAGCAGGGCAGTGAGTGAGGGGTGCTGGAGTTGTGGGGTCTCAGCGGGGAGGGAGGTGAGTGCACCATTCTTGCCAATTGGAGCAAAGGGGAAAGTCTCCAGGCAGCGTGTCCCTGCGAGGCTGTTCCCCCAGACAGGGAAAAGGAAGTGGCTGCACGCGCAGCTGTTTCTGGCTTCACTTCCCTGTGAGCCGGATCTGGCCTTAGGGCTTTCTCCCCCTTCCCGCCACAGGAAGCTGGTTCTCCAACCAGTGCAGGCTCCCTGCTGTGGGGGATGAAGGGGAGGCTGAGCTGGAGCTGCAAAAGGGCTGACAACCCATAGGCTGCTGATTCCTGGGAGTCACTTAGGTGCTTACCTGCCACCAAGGTACTTAAAATCCGACATTTAGACATCACTGACACTCACACAGTCTCTACTCACCTGTCAACTGTAGATACCTGAGACCTCTAGCAACTGAGGCCACCACATATAGCTGTCTCACTTCTGACGCAGCTCATCGGCTCCCAGCTAGGGACTGGCCTATACTACTGTGGGTCATCGACCTAAGTTATGCAACTTCAGCTACATGAATAACGCAGCTGAAGTTGACATACTCATCTCTGTTTACTGCAGCATCTTCCCAGATAGGTTGACAGCTGACACGCTCTTGTCGACTCTGCTTATTCTTCTCATTTCGGTGGAGCACCAGAGTCAAGGGGAGAGTGCTCAGAAATCAATTTCTCACCCCTCTAGTATACACGATAAATTGACTTCACGGGATCGATTGCTGCCCATTGATCCAACCTGCAGTGAAGATGTGCCCTCAGTCCAAGTGGGATTTACAAGCTAGGCATTCCCCAACTAGCTTGCTTTTCAGGCCCAGTCTGGTGCCATGAGTTCAGAATATTTGCAGAAAGTACTCCTTTAAGAAGCATACCAAAAATAATCAGCAACTTTACTCCTAGCTTCATAAAATAGTTTGGCCACATGGATAGGAGTCAGTCTTAAAGCTGTTATGCCAAACACCCGATAGAGAGGGCACCTAACTCCGTCCCCTTTTTTATATCAGTATTTCCATTAATATATATTGGCAGCAACATTGTCTATTCAGTTCCCTCTGGGCTTGTACAAGTGCCCCAGGTCAACACTGGGGTCTTTAAAAAAGACATTGCAGAAGTATATTAAATTCTATATAGTAACACACCGACCACAAGCTTGACAAGAAACATACGGCATTGCAAAGGAAAATATTGTAATTTTTAAAATATGCGGTTGTGTTGACTGTCTCAGTAACTGGCTAGGTGTGGGGTCATCTCTGGGCTCTTACCACAGAATCCAGGCCCTATAATGTAACAGGGAGACATAGTTTCCACTCCTGTGGTCAGAATGATACACAGCAGGAAATTCAGTTTTGCAGTGCCCCCTTGCTTTCCAGCGGGGAGGGAGGCCACTCTGCTACATTGTCTCAGAGGGTTTTGCTCTTGGCTGGGGGTCACAACTATGGGGCCACAATGCCTGTAGCCAATAGTGCTAAGCCCATCTAGCAGAGGCACTCACATGAATTGTTTGGAACCTGGATCCCCACCCCTGGGCGGGCAAGGCCCTGAGGATATTCTAGTTTGCAGCCTCACAATAGGGCTGACAAAAAATTGCAGGCTGCCAAGTAGCTCTCGTCCCATGGCCAGGGTCAAGCAGGGAGCAAGCTTTAGCCTGGGATTCTGGGCTCAGGCAGCCAGCTAACAAATACATTCTATAGGAGCAGATAAGGAGGAGAAGCACTCTTGCAGTCTAGGGACTCAAACAAGGATTTGTGCACTCAGCAAGCAGTCTAGGATGCTAGCTAGGGGGGCGGAGTACAGGCCTCCTAGCAAAGGGTGGGGAGTCAACCACCCCAGGGCAGCAATGGCAGGGGGCTGCGAGCCCACCCTATCCACCCTACCTCACCACATCTCAGTCCAGAGCCCTAACTGTGGCAGGGTGGCCTGCTACTGGGTGGGTGGGGATCCAGCTGCAAAACATCAACTGAGACACCAACAGCTCTTCAGCTGGCCAGTTATCTGCTCCTGGGCTCCTTCCTGCCTCCCCAGGGTTGTGTACCTCTGGTACCCACTGGTCCTCAGTAGGGATGCTTATCGGTGCATATGCTTATCGGCTAGTTGAGTAATGACTTGACTAGTTCCCCGCCCCACCCTTGCTGCTGCTATCAGAGTGTGGCAGCAACAGGGCCAGGGGGAGCAGTAGCCAGTGCTAGGGGGATCTGTCTTAAAAGCTGGTTCCCCCAGCACCATCTGGGGGTACAGGGGAAGTAGAGGCACAGTGGGGAAATGGTGGGAGTGGGTGCTGAAACAGTCTTTGCCTGTGACAGTCCAACTGCTGTGCCTCTCCCTTTGAAATGTAGCAAAAGCCCCTGGAGGCTCTTGCTCTATTTCAGAGAGGCAGAATCCCAGGAGAGCAGGGACTGCTTCTTGAATCCTTGCTGCTCTTCTGCCTTTTAAATGTAGTAAGAGCCGCCCACTACCTCTAAAAGGCAGAGGTGCAGTGGGGATAGGGAGCTACCCACCCCTTATTGACTAATCAAGTAGTTGATGGATCTTAATCTTTTTATGTTAGCAATCAAATTAAATGTTTCCTTTTACATTTACTATACAAGTAGGCAAGTATCAGAGGGGTAGCCGTGTTAGTAAGAATCTGCATGCATCTGACGAAGTGGGTCTTTGCCCATGAAAGCTTATGCTCCTACACTTCAGTTAGTCTATAAGGGTATGTCTACACTACAGCGCTAATTCGAACTAACTTAGTTCGAATTAGTTAATTCAAACTAAGCTAACTCGAACTAACGCATCTAGAACTAAAAACTAGTTCGAATTAGAGTTTTGCTAATTCGAATTAGTGCGTCCACATTAAGTGGACCCTGAACCGGGCTTAAGGATGGCCGGAAGCAGTGCCGGCAGGGCATCAGAGGAGGACTTAGAGCGTGCAGATGCTGTCTCAGGCTAACCGAGGGCTGCGCTTAAAGGGACCCGACCCCCACCCCGGACAGACAGTTCTAAGGGGTGCCCCGCTTGAAAACCAGTCCTGTCCTGGAGTGCCCGGAGTGCCCACACTGGGCACATCACAGCACTCGGCCATCAGCCCGGCTGCACTTGCCGCAGGCTGCCATCTGGGGAGAGGGGGCAATTGGGGGGCTGCAGGAGAGCTTCCACCCCCAGAAGCCCGCAGAGCCATCCCAGTGCTCCTCATCGGGTGCTCGTACCCCATTCCCCCCTCACCTCCTTCCACTTACGCTTCCCTAGCCCCTTTTCTTGATGTACAAAATAAAGGACAATTGTGGTCAAAAATGGAATCTGTCTTTATTGAACAAAACTGGGGGAGACTGGGAAAAGGAGGTGGGAGAGGGGAAGAGAAAGGCTGGGAGAGAGGAGGGCAACTAACATGATCAGGGGTTGGGAACAGGTCCCAGATGAAGAGAGGCTAAAGAGACTGGGACTTTTCAGCTTAGAAAAGAGGAGACGGAGGAGGGACAGGATAGAGGTCTCTAAAAGCAGGAGTGGGGTGGAGAGGGTGCATACAGAAAAGTTCTCCATTAGTTCCCATAAAGAAGGACTAGAGGACACCAAAGGAAAGGAATGGGTAGCAGGCTTCAAAGTAGTAACAGAAAGTTGTTCTTCACAAAGCAAAGAGTCAACCTGTGGAACTCCTTGCTGCAGGAGGCTGTGAAGGCTAGAACTGGAACAGAGTTTAAAGGGAAGTGAGATCAAGTCATGGAGGTTGGGTCCATGGAGTGGTATTAGCCAGGGGGTAGGAGTGGTGTCCCTGCCCAAGGTCTGTGGAAGGCTGGAGAGGGATGGCACGAGACAAATGGCTTGGTCACTGTCTTCGGTCCATCCTCTCCAGGGTCCCTAGGGTTAGCCGCTGTCGGCAGACAGGCTACTGGGCTAGATGGACCTTTGGTCTGACCCAGGATGGCCACTGTAAGCTCAGGGCTCAGGGTCGGGGGTCTCAGTGGACCCCCTTGATTCTCTTGCACACCTGCTCCTGGGTGGCCAGGCTGGCAGCTATCCTGCCCAAGCCGGCCACTTTCCTGTGCCTAGTGCGGAGATCGTGGACGAGGTCCACGATGTCCGCACTAGCCCAGGCGGGTGCCCGCCTCTTGCGGTCCCGGGCAAGCTCCCGGGAGCTGCCAGCCTGGTCCCGGGAAGAGGGGGAGGGCTGGGGGGCATCGGGTGGGTGGCTTGATCCGTGCCAGGTACAGGGTCTGCTGGCAGGCTTGCACCTGGCATGGGCACCGTAGCCAGCCCGTGCCCCTTTAAGGAGTCCGGGGCTGGGAGGGGGGCAGTAGAGTTTCCCTGGTGTTGGCCAGAGTGGCCACCAGGGAAATCTGGGGAGGGCTAGCCTCCCACTAATTTGAATTAAGGGGCTACACACCCCTTAATTCGAACTAGCTAGTTCGAACTAGGCTTAATCCTCGTGGAATGAGGATTACCTAGTTCGAACTAAGCGCTCCGTTAGTTCGAATTAAATTCGAACTAACGGAGCGCTAGTGTAGTGCCTATGAAAGTTAGTTCGAACTAACGTCCGTTAGTTCGAACTAACTTTGTAGTGTAGACATACCCTAAGGTGCCACAGGACTCCTCGCCGCTTATACAAGTAGGAATATCATTGATAACAATGAGAAGCCAGTATTATGTATTTGTATGTGTGTTTCAAGAAGTTGACTTTGAAAGGTGATGGTATGGACAAAAGAAATCAAGATTTTTGTTGCTTCAGATTGTAATGGTTTTTGCTGCCTTATGAGGCACTGTGATTGCCTGTCACAATTCTCCTAGTGGGTTGTGACCCACCAGTTGAACACTAGCTTAGTTCATCTCAAGAGAAGGTTTTGAAAGGGATTCTTGTAACAAGCAGAGAAAGCATGGTCACTACTTACTGTTTGCAGAAAAAGGGTTTTTATCAATTAGACAGGAAGTTCAATAAAACAAGATTTCCATGAGAATCAATTTGTGAAAGATCCAACATAACATTATAAAGTGTACCCAGTGTATCCTGGTGGAGTCATGTCACTTCTGGATTCCTGGGAACAGCCAGTTCACATATACACCATGGTTAAATTATGAGTGTTAATGGGTCTTGCAAGTGTGCATCCAAAGGGAAATATATTGTTATTCTGATAATTTATCTCATGATGGCAATGTCTTGTGTTTGACTAGCAAAAGTTTGTTTTTATCTGGGATGAGCAAAACCGTATTTGCAATGCACCGGTTTTTAATTACAGATGGCACAGTGATTTTTAAAAAGGGATGCTCCATAACTGTCTGACTCTCCTCTGATCAACAGGATTTCTACTGGTTATCTCAGGATTGCTCCCCTAAGAAAAGAAATGTATATAAATATTGAAGAAGAGATTTAATTACAGAAAATGCATCAGAGCTACCATATATCTCTGTGATGAAAGCCCTCCCTGGAGACAGAAGTATTTGACAGAAAAATAAGCCTCTAATTAGTAAAGAACTATATTTACGCATAATAGTCATTTCATACAGGCAGAAAAATATTGTTATTCATACAACAAAAACTATGCTCAGACCCTAAAGCAGGGGTGGGGAACCTAAGGCCTGGGGGCTGGATGTGGCCCCTGGCTTGCCTGGATCCAGTCCCTGAAGCTTGGGACTCCTCCCCCAGCTTGGGGAGCCCAGACTGGCATTCCAGACCCCCCATGCTGTCCCCCTGTGCAGCCCCTGACTGATTTTTCTGTGGGTTGATGGCCCCCGACCCAAAAAATGTTCCCCCCCCCTGCTCTATGACATGAGTGAAAGCTAGCTGGCTGGTAGCTAAGAACAGACTCATTATTCACTTTGTAAGTGGTTTCTGTGCCACTAGGTGGGATAGTGCACCATGCCCAGTAGGTGTGTGGGTTACTCAATCACCGATTTCCTTGTCAGGATTCCTTGTGGAGCCCACTGTTTCCATTCCATAGCCCAAGGAGCTGCTGTTGGGGAATGTGAGAAACTCCCACTCTTTGAACTGAAGAGGTTCCCTTTACAGCCCTACTCATCTGTGGGTCTTGATCATCCTCATAGTTACATCATGGTGGGAGGGAATTCACTGCTGAAGAAACTGTAAGTGCAAAGTAAGAGCAGTATCTGACCCTCTGCAACATAGCAGTACAGTCATTAGCACTATGACCAGCACTAACAGTTATTTTGTAAGATGTGCAGGGAACACAGTGTTAGGATAAAATTTTTAAAATTGCCTTAAGTTCAACTGATTTTTTTCAAGGACTATTTCCCCCCAAAGTTTAATTAGGCATTTTATAATGGCATTACATTTTGTAATTGCTAATTACATACTCTAATTACCTAATTACACATTGTAAATATGTCATTACATAGATTTTCACCAAATTCATAATTATATTTAATTATACTAATTGCATCAATCTAAACTAATCAACTATAAAAATACAACTATAAAATATGACAAGGAAATGTCATATGAATTAAAGCTACAGAGGAAAAAATTGCGAGGATGATTCAATATTGCTAATGGACCCAAATCTCTCAAAAAATCAAAAGGAATTCTGGGTGCACAAGACATGCTGGACTGGGCCTCAAGCTGGTGAGAAATACTCACAAAAGCAACATACCAGACTGGTTTTGTTGGCAGCTGCCAATGAATCATGCCTTAACAGAGGCTCATATTAAACTCCAGAGGGCCCAGGTTTGCTTCTGCCTGCCGGAGTTACACTTGCAGTCTGAAGGGCTCTCTATACACTAGTCTGATTCTGACCTCACTCATGCCACTGCAAATCAGGACTACATCCACTGATGCCAGTGATGTAAATGTGTTCAGAATTTTGAACCATGTCTGAAAACTAGGGGGAAGATTCTCAACTGATTTCAGTGGAACTACATCGAATTAGATCAATGCAGTTAGGCCAAATGAGGTTCTGGCTCTAAAGGGGAATGGTTTTAAATTCAATTACAGCTAAGCTGGCTTCCAGCATGATTAGGTTGACAAAGTAAATAAGAATCATAGAATATTAGAACTGGAAGGAGACTCAAGAAGTCATCAAGTCCAGTCCCCTGCACTCGTGGCAGGGCCAAGCACTATATCATCCCTGACAGGTATTTATTGTAGGGACATGTAAGGGTTAAATAACAACCTAGGCAACCATAACCATGGTACTGGGGAAGAAAGGAAGAGGAATGTAATGGATACCCTACCTGTGAAAGTAGTGTTCTCTCCCCTTTCCTTTCCTTTTTCCAGCTACACACATAAATACGCGCCAGGTCATGATTCCTCTTCCGCACCATCTCCTCCGGTAAATTGCTGATGAAAGGAATTTGTGACTACAATTGCTACAGACCACTTGCGTGGTAAGCTTAATGTTGTAAACAGTAAATGGGGCAGGTATAATTACATTCATTAAATGCCTATTAGAATCCATTATATGGGCGTTCATACTATTAAATAAGGGTTTGGGGGGAGTTGTAAAAGATGTGTATTTACACATTCACTAAATAAAAGAGTGTGATGTAGTTAACTCAAGATTCACTTGAATGTTGGGGTTGAGGGGAACGAATATGCAATTAAGAAGCCTATTTACTCAATCCACCTCTGGTCTCTCTGCTCATTTTTCTTTCCAACATTTACCTATAGAATCATAGAGGCAAAGCTGCTTTCTGATCGGTATCAAAGATTGTCTTTGTTGACACAGCCAGTTCAAACATGATTTTTCAAAACTATTTTAAAACAGTTTGAACCAAACAAACCACACTGGAAACTGTGGAAAGAGTGTTTAAACACATTTCAGAGTTTTCTGACATTGTTTTCTGACACAGGGCCATAGATGGATTGTGAGAACCAGTGAAGACTGGGTGGGGAGAGGAAGAGGGGGAGAAAATCAGACTTTACTGGGCGGTTCTTGTAATGCTGCAGAGAACTTCTTAGGAAAAGTGACTAAATCTCCCATTAATAAACCACCAACAATCCTGTGGGCAAATTCCATGAATGTTTGTGAGAGCTAAATGTAATTATTATGGATTGACGCCTTAGAGATTGATGCCTATTGTCACCTGTTGGTGAAATGGGAGAGGCGTGTCCAGAGATACTTGACTGCAGAGGGTCAGGGTGGTGACGTTACGTAGATGACAGTGCTATTTCCTGGTGAGCAAAAAGTGAGTTGATTGATTGGGTCATGCATAATTTTCATTTCCATTATGTGATGGTATGGGGGCATTCTGGTTAAAATTCAGTTAAATTTTGAGTTAAGAGCAATAAAATGCAGCTGACCTTGTTAGGAACTATAGGGATAAGACATTGACTGAAAGTGCCTGGAGTTGGCCTGACCAAGGCTGTTGTCAGTCATAGTTGAGTAAGGGAGCAGGAACAGATCTAGGGTAAGGACCTAGGGAATAGGAAAGAACAGAGGAAAAAATCCTGCTTCTGGGAATACCTGGAAGATGGATGAAGTTTCTATTGGCATGTCTACAATAGGAAACAATTTCAAAATAAGTAAAATGGAAATAATAACTCATGAAATAACAAAATTGAAATAGTGTGGCCCCACTATGGGGGGGGGGGAAGCATTGAAATTCGTCAGAATTATTTTGAAATAGTGTGTTCGCACTGATTGGAGCATGCTTCGGATTTAGAGCCCTCAGAAGCACTCTGGGGAGGGTCACTAGGAGGGCAGATACTTCCTGTGGCTGCTTGATCAGGCAAGCTGTGACATGTGCTTTTAGGGGCTCCTTTCTACGGCCGCATCTCACATGCCACTCCTCCACTGCCTCCTCCCTCGTGGGACACCAAATGGATACAGTGTGCTCTGGTTGCCCTTGCAGCTGTCACAGAACTGACGCTATGGAACCAGAGCTGCTGCAAAGCAATGCCAGGCTCATGGGCCTTGTGCTGTGCCTCATGGTACGGTTCATCCAGACTGCCCACATGCTGCTCTAGCAGGACAACAACCAGAGGCCCTCTTCACTCAGATTCTGTCGCTCCTGCGAATGCCCCTCAATCCCCTCAACACTGCTGATCGCTGCATTTGGTGGAGGGAGACCAGTTCCAAGTGGTGGGACTGCATCGTCCTGCAGCGATGGGATGACCAGCAGTGATTCCAGAACTTCCATGTGGAAGGCCACCTTGCTGGAGCTCTATGAGTGGCTTGCCCCTCCCTTCAGTGACAGGACACCCGACTGAGACCTGCCATCCCCCTGCAAAAGCGCGTCACTACCGCCCTGTGGAAGCTCACTAAGCTGGATAGCTATTGCTCCATTGGAAACCAGTTCGGTGTGGGGGAAATCCACAGTCAGGGCCGTGCTCCTGCAACTAGCCAAGACCATAAACCACATGCTGCCACGGCGGGTCGTCACTCTGGGCAAGGTCAAGAGCATCGTCGATGGCTTTGCTGCCATGGGCTTCCCCAACTGCAGAGGGGCCTTAGATGGCATGCATATCCCCATCCTGGCCCCCAACCCCTTTGCCTAGGACTACATAAACAGGAAGGTGTATTTCTCCATGGTGCTGCAGGTCCACGTGGACTACAAGGGATGCTTCACTGACAACAATGTTGGCTGATCAGGGAAGGTGCACGATGCCCACATCTTCCAGAACTCCTGCCTGTTCCAAAAGATGCCCAGTGGTGCATTTTCCCCCGACTGCACCATCAGAGTCAGAGACATGGATGTGCCCATCTGCATCCTGGGCAATGCAGCCAGCCCCTTGCATCCTTGGCCTATGAAGCCCTACACGGGCAGTCTGGACCCCACCAAGGACCACTTCAATGCCAGGCCGAGCAGGTGCCGCATGGTAGGGAGTGTACGTTTGGCCATTTAAAGGGGAGGTTCTGGAGTCTCCCCACTTGCCCAGAGCTCAGTGAGTGAAACATCCCCTTCATGGTGGCAGCCTGCTGTGTGCTCCACAACCTTGGTGAGAACAAGGGGAAGACTTTCCTGCTATGGTTGGGGGCAGAGGCTGAATGTCGGGGCAGGGCTTATGAGCAGCCAGACCAGTGCCATTTGACAAGCACATCAAGGGCTATGCTCATCAGAAAAGTCTTAAGGGAGAGTTTCAGTCAAGACCAGCTGTGAAGAAAAGTTATAAGGGCAGTCATCCCAGGAGGCACTGTGTGTGAAGCCTGATCTCTGAGCTGACCCTGAAGGTCTCTGTTCAAACAAAGGTGACGTGCTATGAGCAAGGCCATATGTTGCCTAGACAGCAGGCGCTGTCCAGCAGGGGCACAGACATCCCATGGGACCATCGCGACATCCACATCCCAGGAACAAGCAGGCATGGGAAGGTGCTAGCCAGGCCAGGACCCTGCAGGCAGTAGGGGGGAGGAGAGGGTGGCTCAGCTTCCTTTCATATCCCGCACACGCTGGGCCCAGCAATGACAGCATCCCACAGAGAGAGAAATTCTATCCCTGCCTGTTGGAGGAGGGGGTGGGGAAAATTATAGAACTCACCTGAGGTGCCTCCCCTAGGTTCATCCAATGCCTGGGAGACATCCTGAGAGGGGAGGACCGGCTCTAGGGTGAAGAGCAGGTCCTGGCTCGCGGGCATGGTCATCTTGCTGGCCTCCTCCTCCTCGTCCTCTGCAAACCCACCCTTGTGGAGTCTGACACTAGGCATGTCCTGGCTGGATTCAATGACGATGGGGATGTCATTGAGCTGTTCATAGCAGCAACAGCTGTGTGGTGCCATCCCACAGCATCCGCTTTGCTCTCTGGCCTTGTTGTAGGCCTCCAGAACTCTTTTATTTCATCTGGACCTGGTGGAGGGTCTGGGTGTGGCATTTGTCAGCCAGGCAGGTGGCCAATACACGTCAGCATTGAAGTTTCTGGTGTGGAGATCCTGGAGGTTGGTCTCCTTGCTCCAGACCAGGGGTCTCCAAACTACGGCCCGCGGGCCAGATGCGGCCCGCGAGGCCCTCTCATCCGGCCCGTGGAGACCTTTTTGTCTACGGAAAAAACTTTTGCATCAAGGTACCTTTCAATCTTTGGAACAACATACCTGTGTGAACAAACATTTTCAAGAATGAAATACGTGAAGAACAATTTGAGAACAAACTTGTCCGATGATAATCTCAGGTCACTGTTGATGTTAGGGACAACAAATCTAAAGCCAGAAATGTCTGCTATTTTGGCATCCAGGAAACAATTTCACCATTCACACTAATACAGGTGTTCATGTGTAGTGTATCAATGTGTTATTAAATAATAACTGAATAAAATAATATTAAATAAATAATTAAAAACAACATCCATGTTTTGATTGTTTTTTATTTGGACCTCAAGTGTGTAGTCAGCCCCCGAACTGCTGTTTGATAGTTAATGTGGCCCTCGGGCTGAAAAGTTTGGAGACCCCTGCTCCAGACCTTGATGAGGTCCAGGATCTCCACACCAGGCCAGGCTAGTGCTCTCCTACATCCCTGGTCAGTGGCAACCGAGGAGTGCTGGCAGCTGTGGGAGGCTCAGATTGGGTCTGCCATGGCTGCATTGGCTGCTGCTGTATGGCATGAGGCTTGCCAAGCTGGCCACATGCCACGAGGCCTTTTCCAGCAGCCTGCTGTTTTAAGCACCGCAGGAGAAGGGCAGCAGTCTAGCTGGAAAGTGTGACCAGAGCAGCCACATGTGCAGTTGTGAGAGGCCTTTGGAGGCCAATTATTTTGAATTAGCAGCACTGGGTCATCCACACTAACACTATTTCTAAGTCTTTCAAAATAAGCCTTATTCCCTGAGGGTATGTCTACACTACAATGTTAGTTCGAACTAACGGACGTTAGTTCGAACTAACATTCATAGGCGCTACACTAGCGCTCCGCTAGTTCGAATTTAAATCGAACTAGCGGAGCGCATAGTTCGAACTAGGAAAACCTCATTTTACGAGGATTAAGCCTAGTTCGAACTAGCTAGTTCGAATTAAGGGGTGTGTAGCCCCTTAATTCGAACTAGTGGGAGGCTAGCCCTCCCCAGGTTTCCCTGGTGGCCACTCTGGCCAACACCAGGGAAACTCTACTGCCCCCCTCCCGGCCCCGGCCCCCTTAAAGGGGCACGGGCTGGCTACGGTGCCCGTGCCAGGTGCAAGCCTGCCAGCACCCAGCCAGCAGACCCTGCACCTGGCACGGCACAGAGCCACCCACCCGATGTCCCCCAGCCCACCCCCTCTTCCCGGGACCAGGCTGGTGGCTCCCGGGAGCTTGCCCGGGACCGCAAGAGGCGGGCACCTTCCTGAGCTAGTGCGGACATCGTGGACCTCGTCCACGATCTCCGCACTAGGCACAGGAAAGTGGCCGTCTAGGGCAGGAGAGCTGCCAGCCTGGCCACCCAGGAACAGGTGTGCATGAAAATCAAGGGGGTCCACTGAGACCCCCGACCCTGAGCCCTGAGCTTACAATGGCCGTCCTGGGTCAGACCAAAGGTCCATCTAGCCCAGTAGCCTGTCTGCCAACAGTGGCTAACCCTAGGAACCCTGGAGGGGATGGACCGAAGACAGTGACCAAGCCATTTGTCTCGTGCCATCCCTCTCCAGCCTTCCACAATCCTTGGGCAGGGACACCACTCCTACCCCCTGGCTAATACCACTCATGGACCCAACCTCCATGACTTGATCTCACTTCCCTTTAAACTCTGTTCTAGTTGTAGCCTTCACAGCCTCCTGCAGCAAGGAGTTCCACAGGTTAACTATTTGCTTTGTGAAGAACAACTTTCTCTTTCCAGTGTGGGTACTCCGGGCACTCCAAGCCAGGACTGGTTTTCAAGCGGGGCACCCCTGAGAACTGTCTGTCCGGGGTGGGGGTCGGGTCCCTTTAAGCGCAGCCCTCGGTTAGCCTGAGACAGCATCTGCACGCTCTAAGTCCTCCTCTGATGCCCTGCCGGCACTGCTTCCGGCCATCCTTAAGCCCTGTTCAGGGTCCACTCAATGTGGACATGCTAGTTCGAATTAGCAAAATGCTAATTCGAACTAGTTTTTAGTTCTAGACGCGTTAGTTCGAATTAGCTTAGTTCGAATTAGCTAATTCGAACTAAGTTAGTTCGAATTAGCGCTGTAGTGTAAACGTACCCTGAGGAAAGCAATGTGCAGATTTCCGTATAACTAGCCCATTATTTTGAAATAACAGGCTGGGTAGTGTGGCTGCTCCACTTATTATTTCAAAATAAGGGGGGTTATTCTGAAATAACTCCCTAGTGTAGACCAGGGCTATCCAGAGACCTATATGTTACTTCTCCCTCCCTAAGGGTATGTCTACACTACCCTCCTATTTCAAAGTAGGAGGGTAATGTAGGCATACCGCACTTGCAAATGAAGCCCGGGATTTGAATTTCCCGGGCTTCATTTGCATAACTCGGGTGCCGCCATTTTTAAATCCTGGCTAGTTCGAACCCCGTGCCGCGCGACTACACGCAGCACGGAGTAGCTAGTTCGGATTAGGCTTCCTACTACTCATTCCACAAGGAGTACAGCTAGTTCGGATTAGGAAGCCTAATCCGAACTAGCTACTCCGTGCTGCGTGTAGTCGCACGGCACGGGGTTCGAACTAGCCAGGATTTAAAAATGGCGGCACCCGGGTTATGCAAATGAAGCCCGGGAAATTCAAATCCCGGGCTTCATTTGCAAGTGCGGTGTGCCTACATTACCCTCCTACTTTGAAATAGGAGGGTAGTGTAGACATACCCTAAGAGAGTGCTGAACAGTGAACAGTATAGAGTATTGACAGCTCAAGGCAGATTTAGCACAGAGGTCAGTTTCTAAGCCTGGGATAGAACTTGGGGTTTGACTTTTTGATAGTCATATTTTATACTAATATGTGTAAACAATGGACAAAGACACTGATGTTGCTGCTGCTGAGTCAGATGGGTTTGTTAATACAATGGGAACAGAAAAAGAGTTGAAGTGTTACTCAGGAGCACACTTTCCTATTATCTGAACCCCTATCTCAAGACAAAGTTGAGCAACACATTGGGAGGGGCACACAAGCGTGGTGGGGGCATAAAACACTGGAATGCCACAGATGTGTTCCTGATTGTAACACAACTTGACTTCTTACCCCACGCATTGGGTACAGAAGAGGTGGGATGAAGACCCTAGTCTGAAAATGGAACATGATCCTAAGCTGTAAGGCAGGGGAGGGGAATCTTTTTTGGGTCAGGGGGCCACTGACCCACAGAATAATCAGCTGGGAGCTGCACACAAAGGAGAAAAAATAAACAAAAAAACCCCTCTCACTGACGTGGCCCCTGACTGAGAAGGAGAAAGACATTCCCCACATTCCCCTCCCACACGAGAGCCTCGCGGGCCCAGGCAAGTAGATTTTCTGTGCTCCAGTGGAGCGGTGGGGGGTGCTGGAGCACCAGGGAGGGCTTCCCAATGATGGAGGGGCTGCATGCGGCCCCTGGGCCTGAGTTTCCCCCACCCCTGTTGTAAGGGATTGGACTGTGGCATGCTGTTCTGAGGCAAGGAGGCTGAGACACTAGGAAACAAGGCTCTGCAGTGTCAGAGCTATGGGATGCACATTTGCTGGAAACTAACCCCCATAAACATTCACATTATCTGCACTTCAGACTTCTGCTTCCTGTCTGCATGACAAGAACCAGGGGAGAGAATGAAGGGGAAGCCCTCTCGCAGACAGTAGTGGCAGTTTGGTGGCAACAGATGGCAGGAGCATCAAAGTGGTAGGCAGTGGCTGCAGCAACTCTTCTGAGGCCACTGATGGCTCAGAGTAGCGATGACACCTTGGAAGGGATGGGCAGCACAGCAGTTTTCACAAACTGGTGTGCAGAACTGCTCCTCTAAAAAGAAATCTGCTTTCTCTGGCTGTGAAGCAAGTCAAATCACAGTGTGGCAATCAAAAGGAGACAGCTAAAGCCAGAAAGGCTTGGGATGCCAGGGGAGGATTTATCAGAATAGAAACAAATACAAGTAATTGAAATGGGGGAGGAGGACCAGCAAACTTTCTGACAGAAGAAATACATGCTAAGTAAGGGTGATATGGGAACTACCAAAAATCAAATTTGCATTTACAAGAGAAATAAAAGTCCTTCAAAATTCTGAAGCAGAAATAAGGTTATCAAGATGTTTTGGTCATTATATAAAAAAAGGGAATTTTAAAAGGACTCACTTCAGTCTAAATAAAGAAGAAGAATTCAAGTAAACTGGCATAGAGTTTATCCATCGGTGAGTTTGCAGCAATAAAGGCAGTGAGGGAATAAACAGTGTGATTTACAGGCAGGAAGCTTCTGCAAAATTTACAAACTGTTGTTATAAAATGTCACCTTTTTATGATGCATTCTACCCAGGCTGCATATATAAATGGCACTGCAATGGAAAGAGTACCAAAGACACAGCACTATTCTGTTCTAAATGGCTACCTTTGGTTTTCACTTAGAATAGTAGCTGGGATTGATCATAAGATGATCCTGTTGCTAGATTGCTGCCATTATATTTTCTGTTTTGGTGTGTGCATTTGGTTTTTGGGATATTACCAGAAAAAATGTAAACTTTCTTAAGTTTCACATGTTCACTCCATGGCTATTTTGATTGAGCTTCTACACATGGTGGATAGTTGGGTTCATATTTTTGTTTAAAATTTGTTTATAACCATGACTAAAAATGAATTTGTCCAAGAGTAATATCTTACCAGTGAGCTATCCTTTCCTATTCTTGCTTGGCCTAAATCTATTCAAAGTTTGGAGGACTTGCAGGGCCAGGTCCAAATTATAAACCTTTATATGGGGATTTTAGCCCTCTGAGCTTATTTCTTGTAGGTTCCTCTGGACTTTTGTAGCACACCCCAGAAACTCACCTGGTGTCAATATTATTATAAATGTGGGCTGGTATGACATGGTGCAACTCACCACTGTGGCAATTCCTGCTGGTCACTCTGGGAATTAGCTCTGCTCAACGCTGGGGTGTCCTTTTCAAGCTGGTGTCTCCCTTGCTGTTACTTGTTAATGGCTCTGTCACCTGGGCTACGTCTACACTGGCCCCTATTCCGTAATAGGGATGCAAATGTAGCACTTGGGAATAGGCAAATCCGTGGGGGATTTAAATATCCCCCGCGGCATTTGCATTTTCATGGCTGCCGCTTTTTTCCGGCTTGTAGATAAGCCGGAGAAAAGCGCCAGACTGGACACGATCCTCCGGAAAATAAGCTCTTTTCCGGAGGATCTCTTATTCCTACTTGAAAGTACTTATCTACAAGCCGGAAAAAAGCGGCAGCCATGAAAATGCAAATATTTAAATCCCCCGCGGATTTGCCTATTCCCAAGTGCTACATTTGCATCCCTATTACGGAATAGGGGCCAGTGTAGACATAGCCCTGGTGTTAGGACCCACGTCCCTTCCAGACTGCAGTGCCCTTCCCTCTGGGTACTGCCCCACAGCAGCACCCCCACGCTTTGGAGTCCTCCCTCACAGGGAACGTCCACAATCACCTATATCCACTGCCAGTGATCTACTGCCAGTTGTCATCTAGCCCCTTACCTCAGGGGCAAACTGCAGTCTGACATGGTCACTCATCATAGGCAAGGGGGTGTGGACCTGCTGCCTTTGCCTATCCTGGCTGCCTCCCTGCAGCCCTAGTATCCCTCAAGCCCCTGCCGCTGGGCCTCAGGATGGGACTACTCAGGCTGGAGCTCTCCTGGCTCACCCTGTCAATCAGGTCAACAGCGTATTAGACTTGGTGCCTTAAACCCAGTTGACTTGGGCAATGGAAATAATTCTAGTTTCTTGACTCTTATGAGTCCGACTTGAATTATGAAGTAGTGATATTTCTATGTCCGAAAGTTCATTAGAATAGGGGGATGACCGGCATCCGTTATGCACCACTATCTAAAATCTGGGGAGATACTAGAGGTAGTTCAGCTTACATCTTCACAACTCACTGTCTCCTGAATGCTGCACCAAAACCAGATGTGAGTTTGAAGAAATCAGTGTTCAGCTAGCCATGCTCTCAGGCTACATCTAGATTACACAGTTTTTCCGGGATACCTCTGGTATCAGGGAACGCGGCAACGCATTTGCTCTTCCACTTTTTTTGCCGAAGAGCAAACCCGCTATTTTGGAAACCCCTGTATTCCTCATTCCATGAGGAATAAGGGGGCTTCTGAAAGACGGTTTTTTCCTGACATTTGGCTCAGTCTAGATGGGCCAAATGTCGGAAAAGCTTCTTCTGACAAAAGAATTGGAAAAAGCTATGCAAAACATGGAGCACATTTTGCATAGCTTTTTCTGAAAAAAAGCAGCAATGTAGACCAAGTCTCAGGCTACACCAATGGTTCTCCACCAGGATTACACATACTTTTGGGGGAGTGCAGAGGTCTTTCGGAGGCTACATTGACTCATCAACATATTTGCCTAGTTTTACAATCTGCTACATGAAAAAAGGACTAGAGAAGACAGTACAAACTAAAATTGCATACAGTGACTTATTTATTCTGCCATATGTATTATACTGTACTAAGTACAATATTTATATTCCAATTGATTTATTTTATAATTATATGGTAAAAATTGAAAGTAAGCAGTTTTCATAACAGTGCGCCATGATACTTTATGTCTGTTTTTGTAAGCAAGGAGCTTTTAGGTGAGGTGAAACTTGGGGTATGCAAGACAAGTCATACTCCTGGTCCAGACACATGTCAGTTAGTTTGCGAAGTCTGATAGAATCATAGCACAACATGGTATGGCCACAGGCTAATTTCTGCAACTGAATAAGCCTAGCATAGACTCCAAGGTCACCTTACGGGAAGCTTTGAAGGCCATGCACAGAAGATGTATTAAATGTGCCTCAGAGAAGGAAAGGCAAAAGACTGCATTATGCTAAGAGCAACAACAACAACAACAACAACAAAATCACAAACAAATATCTAGGCCTGACAATTCCAACCTGAGTGAGAGGGATGGGTTAATTTTAATGTAGATGATCAATTAAAAAACATCAATGTAAAGACACTCTTGCTTCTCAGACAAGGAGAATTTTTGCTGGTTAAAAAACAAAAATAACAAAAACCAAACCACCGATCTAAACAGCAATATTTTTTAAGAACAGGCATAACAAGCAAATTGCTTACTAAGGAGATTAAAAACTCCACAGTTTTTGTGACCTTCCTTTTTTTTTTACAGATCTTTAGAAAACTGATTATTGGCTTGGAAGATGTTTTGAAAAACTCAATTTCAGATATCTATTCAAGATTTATTCGTTTTTTTCAGAATTGGGCTTTTTGTAAGCTTTAGTATAACATATGGAAAGAATGGATACTCATTGTATTGACGGAGAAGTTAGTCAAATGATCAGGGAACTGTCTGCTGTTGTTTGTTGGGCTTATCTTGAAGAATCTGATGCCTGGGTACTTGTCTGGCTCTGTCAATCTGTTTTTTCACTTCTCCGGGTGGGTATTTAAGTTTTAAGAATGCCTGATAGAGATCCTGTAGGTGTTTGTCTCTGCTTGTGGTACTGGAGCAAATCCGGTTGTATCTCAGGGCCTGGCTGTAAACAGTTGATTGGATAATGTCTTCTGGATGGAAGCTAGAGGCATGTAAGTAAGTATGATGGTCAGTAGGTTTTCAGTATAAGGAAAAGTGGCTATCATTTAATTGTACTGTAGTGTCAAGGAATTGAATCTCTTGTGTGGACTGGTCCAGGCTAAGGTTGATGGTGGGGTGTAAATTGTTGAAATCCTTGTGGAATTCTTCAAGGGTCTCCTTTCTGTGGGTGCATATGATGAAGAGATTGTCAATGTAGCATAAGTAGAGCCAGGATACTAGGGGTTGAGAGCTGAGGAAACGTAGTTTGAAGTCAGCCATAAAGATGGTGGCATACTGTGGGGCCATGTGAGTGCCCATAGCTGTGCCGCTGACTTGAAGATATAAATTGTCCCCAAATTGGAAATAGTCGTGGGTAAAAATAAAATACAAAGCTCAGCCACCAAGTGTGCAGTAACATCATCAGGGACAGTGTTCCTGACAGCCAACAATCCATCATTGTGTGGGATCTTGGTGTAAAGAGCTTCTACATTCATGGCAACCAGCAGTATTCTTGCTAAGATTTTCCATCCATGAACGGAGTTAATTTTGCCTTGTGCACCAACAATGAGATCATGTTTTCTTGTTTGGATGTGTGCCACTGCGGCACCCCCCAGTGCTATGAAAATTGGTGTTTTTACCACAGAGTAACTAACATGCATTTGCTATCCCATTGTAAAAACATAGTGAGACAGGACACTGTACTTTCATAGATGAAGGAAATGTGGTGCTCCCCTCTCAAAAGTGCAAAGGAGTGATGGAATAATTCATTTTAAAAATGTCTTTGATTTTGTCAGCACAAAACAGTAAACTTATTGGGAAAAAGATCTCCACTGAAATGTACCATATAAATATGTACCATACAACAGAATATAAAATTAAAAGGAAAAAAGATGTATGCAACAAATGAAGTAAAAAAGTATGTGTTTCAGTGTTTGCGGGATGAGGAATTACTTGCACAAACAAGAATTCATAACAAATTTTCAATTGATGGGGGTGGAAGGCATGTTACTAGAAGTCCAAAACAGTATTAAATATTATAGAAATGTACTTGTATATGGATTCTCTGAGAGAGGAAACTGTACATCCATGTAGCTAGTGCACCCTAAAGACTCAGAAAAAAAGCAAGCATCACCCAAATCTTTTTTATTTATTGTATCTACATGACTTTAAGGTGCATAACACATTATCTTTTAATTCTTGTGGTTGTCTGTCTTGGCTGTGTATTTATGTTTAGTAAAAATTATAGTAGAAATTCGCCTTTGCAAAGGATTCCATTGAAGATAGAATATTATCCTTAGGCCAGATTTTTAAAGGTATTTAGGTAACTAGTGGGATTTTCAAAAGCATCTAGGTGCTTTCAACCTGGTCTTTAGTGAACAGTTATATACGCAAGTGGTGACATGTGAAAAAGCACTAAAGTGCTGTCCAGAGAATCAAAATAAATTCACAAAGGGCATCTTATTGTCAGATCAAAGAAAACGGAAGTAAATTTTGACACCAATCCAGAAAGTCCATCAGCCTTTAAATCAAATAATCCTAAGGAATACATTTCTGCTACAGAAAAACAAAAATGTAGACTCAAAAGTTATCGTCACAATAAAAACCAGAAGAGTTTATATTAGGAATTTATTTTAGATGATTATTTGCTTTTAAAATCTAAGTTAAATAGCAGTCCGTCCTCTATCTGCACCATGTTTACAAATGTAAATGATGAAGGGCAAAGACTAATAAGAGCATTCTTTGAAGAAGTAAATTAAGGAGACCCTAGTGGGACTTGTCATCAGAAAAACAGCAGACCCAAGTCTGTCAATTGCCATGAGGCTTTAGGCAGCCCTGTCCGTGGAGGATGGATTGTTTTTAACACTACAACAAATGAGGCTCACCAACTGCCGGGCTGGGGGATCAGTACAATATTTACCCAACCCAGTCCCCTTGCAGCTCAGTGCAGAACTGCAGCTGGAGCGGAGCTGCCCTAACCCAGCTGCCTAGAGCCTTCAGCCCGGCTGAGTAGTGCCCCAAGCCCCTCGGCTTCGCCTCGCCCTCTTCTCCTGCAACTGGCTTGCCTTCTGGCCTGGGCTGGGTTGCCACTGGGACCCTCCTTGAACCAGTCCCAGGGGTGGGCTATCTCTGCCCGGCTGGGATTCACTGGAGGACATCCCGTTCTGGTCCAGCCTGTAGCAGAACTCAATGAGTGGCAGAAAGTCAACCCCAGTGTGAGGGGAGAAGGCCATGCAGCCACTCAAGTGTCTGTGGCTGGCTCCTCATCCTACCTAGTAATGGGGCTCATCCCGTCCCTGCTCAGCTCGGGGCACCTGGCACCATGCTGCTACCCAGGCCAGCACCCTTCACCCTCAGCTGGGGCTGCCAGAGCAGTCACAAGCCACCTGCCACATGGCCATCAGAGCAGCTGCAGGCCGCCTGTCACACAGCCCTGGCTCTGGTCCCAGCTGGGGCCACCGGAACAGCCACAGGCCACCCTCCATGTGGCCCCAGCTCTGGCACTGGCTGGGGCCACCCGAGTAACCATGGACCGCTCATCATATGGCTGCTGGAGCCACTGTGGGCCACCTGCCATGTGGCTCCAGGTCTGGGGCCGCTGGAGCAGTTGTGGGCCACCTGCCATGTGGCTCCAACTCTGGCCCCAGCTAGGGCCACCAGAGAAGCTGCCCCTTGGTCCACAGCTGCAGCTCTGGGAAAGAGCCACGTGGCCCTGCCCTGGAACAGCTGAGCAGCCACCGTGCAGCTCTGCTGAGGAGGTGGGAGGGCCTCCAATTCTTGGTGCGTGCCCACGTAAGCGTGCACCTAAAAGGGAACACTTGTGGCCAGGATGGTGTTTTCAGGAAAATTACTGATGTTCTGGAGTTTCCTTAGGAAGTCAGTGGTGTCTCAAAGGTAGCTAGGAATGCTGGTAGCATCGGGTCTGAGGAGAGAGTCAACACAAGCAGATAATCCGGCTGTAAGTGTGCCAATGCTTGAGATGATGGGATGTCTGGGATTTCCAGTTCTGTGGATCTTGAGTAGCAGATAGAAAACTCCTGGTTGGGAATTTGGAGGTCTGTTAGTATAGATTTAGCCCCGAGTAGTAGTAGGGAGTTTCATGAGCAGATGATCTACTTATTTTTGGTATTCTTTAGTGGGATCAGAGGGAAGAAGCCTGAAAAATCTGGTGTCGGTGAGTTGTCTGGCAGCCTCCTGTTCATAATCTGTTTATTTATAATGACTATTGCGCCCCCTTGTCAGCCTGACAGACAACTCACCAACACCAGATTCTATTGGCTTCTTTCCTGTGAGCCCACTAAGGAATACCACCCCCACGCCACCAAAACAAAAACAAAAACAAAAACTAGAGTATCTGCTCATGAAACTCCTGCTACTACTTGGGACTAAAACACACTGAGCTGCTCAAGTAAGGCTATCATTCCTCATAAATCTCTCCTGATTCATTTCCTACCCAACTCTCTGTGCCTCTCTAGTTTTGGGCTCTCAGTCTCCCCCCCTTGGCTGTGTCCTAGACTGGCAAGTCTGCACTGATCTCCCCCAGATGGTGTTGACATCCTGGTGCTCAGGCAGTCCCTCTTCTGTCAGTGGTCAGCCCAGACTGAGCTGCTCTGCAGGTCTTTATACCAGATCACCAGCTGGAGCATGCCAGCAAAGTTGAGGGGGCTGGGCCTCCTTTGCTAAGTGATCAGGGTTAACTCTTGCAGTACCAGTGCAGGGTCAATATGCCCTGTCACAAGAAGAAAACCAGAAGGTTGATTAATGGGTGAGATAAAAAGTTGAAGGATTTCTAATGTTCCCTGATCTTAGAACTTCCATTAGCAGCCCTGATTGAATTGACTTCAACAAAGGCACCAAATAGAAGGCAGAAATAAATGACTTGAATCCAACCCACTCCACTGCAGTCTGCAACATAATATATTGTTAAAAAAAAAAATAGAAAGAGGAACTGAGGCATCCCTTCTTCCTTCGAAAAATGGTCACATAACAGGGATTTTAAATGCCTTGCTGATGTTACTTGTCTTCTTCTCCAACTTCTGACTCTTTTCACATATTGCTTTATTCCCTAATAGCATCTAAGAACATTAAAAATCAGGACCTTTAGACCGCCTGCTAGTATAATAAGATTTGTTTCCTGTTCGCACAAGTGTTTCTGTGCTTGTAGAGTGAGGGGTGGGGACAGGGTGAAGTATTCGTTCTAGCTAGGTGGCTGCTAAGAACGCAGAATATCATTTGATTCTAAAACCTTGAGATGTCTTTCAGATGTACTCTTCATTTCCTAAGGATTTCTTTTAGGGTCACAAGTAAGGACCATATTTAACATCATTTGGCAACTCTGGCTGGTTGACTTGTGAGGAAAATCTACATCAAAGAAAAAGAACTAATATACTTGTTACTCTCAGGAACCTCTGAAATTTTGGAGACTGAGATAAAATAGGGTATGGGGCAGAATCATTACTCAATGACTACATCAGATCTTACAAAAATACATGCTTATAGCCACTTATTACAGTAACTACAGTTTATTAAAAAAGGGAGAGTATTGGTTAAAAGAGTATAGGTTACACTTATAGATATGAATAATTCTTTTAGGCCAGTTTCATAATAGAGATTGTGAACCTCAGAGCTGCAAAAAGTTCTTTCAGAATTAGTTTCATAGGTAGAGTTAAGGGTTCAATTAATCATGGAGCTGCTCTCAGCTATTCAAAGAGGGCCGTGCAGCAGGCATTTTTCTCAGTGGCCTGTGGGGAGCAGGCAGACAACCTGCTTAAGACTCCCCGCTGCGTACATGGACTGGAGCCGGTGGCATGACTGGCCAGATCTGATCTCTGGGCCATATTCTGCCCAGGGCTGCTGTAAATGAACATTTCCTGATATGCTAACACTTGAGTTCAGGCAAGGGGTATTCCATGTTTTGGAAGGGCCCACATTGTAGTATCCTGAATTTGCCTTAAGGTTGTTTTATTAGTGAATTATAGTCAAATTATAGCTCAGTATCTCCAGAGCCTAATGGTGTTTCCATTCTAGCAATAAGACAAATACTGGATGAATGAAAAGTGGGCTTGGAAGGACCATAATGACAATCTCATTTTAGAATTCCCCAGTCATCAATTTATCTATCCCAACGGTGACAGACAGATAAAACATAAGTTGACAGTAGGGCTGTATTTTAGTTGTCTGAGAGGATTCACTTGCCATCTACAGAAATTCCCAATAAATCTATATTTAGTTTCCTTCAAATTCCATCACTTGGTGGAATTGCTTCTATACAGTAAAGTTAAACAGTGAGGTATGAAGAACATTAATCATTACATTATGAACAAAGGAAGAGCTACAGTAATAGGACATAATTTTCAGGACTATAATTGGAGAATAATCAAACACAAGATTTTTTATTCTCATTTCATTTATATCATTTTACAGTGCTGTATCTCCATTGATTTTAATAGAACCACTTCTTATTTTTACATAATTGAAAGGAGACTCAAACTCAAGAAATCTATGGGTGCAAATTTAAAGGCAGAAGCTATGTTAATATGCTAAGAAAAATGATCTTGTTGCCAGCATGCTGGAAAAGACATCATACTTCACTCACAAAAGCACTCCTTTTCATAGACTAACATTTCTCTATCTCATTTCCCAGTTCCCTTTTTGAATGATAAAAGTAACAACAGTGGCTCATTTTGGGGTAGGCGTTCCTACTATTATTCTGTTTCTGCTTCATTTTTTAAAAATATGCGGGGAAAAGTGTTCTGAGTTACTGATAGTTAAGTTTCTGTGACTTCTTGAGAGTTATCTAGTCCTATGATATGGTTGGGGTCCACTTTTTATTTATATTTTTTAGCAGGGGAACTAATATTTGCTTGAGGGTTTTAGTACAAAGCTACTGATTGGTATTTCAGGAATCTCTTTTTGATTGTATTTTATTCATGGTATCTTTGGAATTTGAGTTAGAAAGACCCCCGTACAAGCACTTTTAGCATCTTAGTTAAAAATACTGCTTTCTTATCAGTTGAATAAGACTAAAATCCAGTTGGAGCTCTCCTTTGTGCTACTTTTAATTTATGGTATCCTTACCATTTGTTTTAGAACAACAAACCCGTTACAAGTCTTTCAAGATACTAATCTAGTAAGCACTCTTAGTAGGCCAAGCTTGGAATCCAATCTGAGGTCTTAAATTCCAGCCTCATAGAAAGTATTCTAGCTATAACCAGAATTGTGTTGCAAGTTGTAAGGTCCTGTTTCCAGTCTGTGTTCAAGTGGGAGTCTTGGAATGGAATGAGAATTGGATCTGAATTAATTTTCTCTTTCAAAGGGGTTTGCTTCTCAAGGTATGCAGTATTATTACGTATGTTCAATGAGGGGAAAATTTGACTGGCCATCTTGAATTATTGGGGTATCTGATATAATCAAATGGTTCAGGAAATGTTGGCCAAATTTTTCTTGTAAAAACCAACACTTATTGGGCTTTTGAAATTAAAACTTCTAACGTGGTATTCCTGTTTCACAACAACATTTAAAAACATTTTATTGGAAAGCTCTAGAAAAAGAAAAATATATTACTGATTGTACTTCTATAAGAGCTGGCTTACATATACATTTACTGGAGTTGATGGAGCTATAACTATACCATCTGAGGATCTGTCTGGCTAATCCTGATATGCTTAAAATGGATGAGCGGTGAGGAGTCCTGTGGCACCTTATAGACTAACTGAAGTGTAGGAGCATAAGCTTTCGTGGGCAAAGACCCACTTCATCAGATGCATCTGACGAAGTGGGCCTTTGCCCACAAAAGCTTATGCTCCTACACTTCAGTTAGTCTATAAGGTGCCACAGGACTCCTCGCCGCTTTTGCAGATTCAGACTAACATGGCTACCCTTCTGATACTTAAAATGGATGAACATTCATATTCTAAATTCTCCCCCTTTGTAACAGGGCAGCTGCCCTGTTCTGGCCCCTTAAGAGCCAAACCCCAGCCTGGAGCAGGCCCGGGGAGTTCAGCCCAGCTGGGCGGCGTTGGCCAATTAAGGCCCAGCTGGGGGCTATAAAAGGAAAGGGCTGCTTCAGCCAAGGCAGTGTGAGCCTGGCTGCTGAGGGAGCAGGACGCTCTCTGGAGCTAGGGCAGGGCTAGAGAGTCAGGCTGGGCCAGGACGCTTGGACAGCCGACCGGCCAGCCTGCTAGGCCTGTGGCAAGAGTGTGAGCCTGGCTGCTGAGGGAGCAGGACGCTCTCTGGAGCTAGGGCAGGGCTAGAGAGTCAGGCTGGGCCAGGACGCTTGGACAGCCGACCGGCCAGCCTGCTAGGCCTGCGGCAAGAGTGTGAGCCTGGCTGCCGAGGGAGCAGGACGCTCTCTGGAGCTAGGGCAGGGCTAGAGAGTCAGGCTGGGCCAGGACGCTTGGACAGCCAACCGGCCAGCCTGCTAGGCCTGCGGACAGGCCTGCTGGAGAGACACCAAACCCCCGGAAGGGGGGCTCAGAGCGAGTGACTTGGGCACTGCCGGAGGGCAGTGTGGCGAAGAGAGCAACGCGACCAGAAGATTCCAGAGGGGAAACGCCACGTGAGCGGAGGCCTGTGCGGGCGGAATGGACTGATTCCGGGGACAGACGACGGACCCCCGCTACGGTGGTGAGTGACCCTCTCACACCCTTCTTGATCTACATATAAACCTAGTAAAGCTTATGGGCTTGATGAAATGTCATTGAAGTGCTGCTGACCTCTCCTTAAAATAGAATACAGAAAAACATTTCCTTCAAAGATTAAAATAGGGCACAATTGAAACATTCCTAACAGTGCTACATTTTAAATATTGTGAAAAATAAATTGATTGTATGCTTACTTATGACTTAATATACAAATATAAATTTCTAGAAGATTTACCTGGAATTGTTTGTGTCAGTAATATTGCCATACAAATGTCTGTGTGGGGAGATGTGAGTTTGAAGAAGGGTGCTTTGGGAAGTGTGAGGCCCATGTGGGACTGAGTATGAGGGATTAAGTATGCAGGCTGCCTTTAGGAGCAGAAAAATATCTGGGGATTACAGTGGATGAGGAGCTGGATATAAGTCAACAGTGTGTCCTTGTAGCTAAGAAGGCTAGTGACATATTAGGGAGCATTAGCAGGGGCATTGCCAGCAGACCTAGGAAAGTGATTATTCCCATTTGGCATTGGTGAGGCCACATCTGGAGTATTGCATCCAATTCTGGGCCCTCCATTACAGAAAAGATGTGGACTTGATAGTAGCCTGAACTACCTGAAGGGAGGTTACAAAGAGGATGGAGAGAGACTGTTCTCAGTGGTGACACATAACAGAATGAGGAGCAATGGGCTCAAGTTGCAATGGGGGAGGTCTAGGTTGGATATTAGGAAAAACAATTTCACTAGGAAGGTGGTGAAGCACTGAAATGGGTTATCGAGGGAGGTGGTGGAATCTCCTTTCCTAGAGGTTTTTAGGTCCAGGCATGATAAAGCCCTGGCTGGGATGATTTAGTTGCATTTTGTTTTGCATTTAGCAGGGGGTGGGACTCAATGACTTGAGGTCTCTTCTAACCCTATGATTCTATTATAATTAGTTCACCACTTTATCACTGGAAAGAGGAGATACACCAGGTTTTGTAAGGTTTGCTACACACTTCATACCAACTCACTGCTATAGATAAACAGTGAAAGAAGTGCATCCTGATCCATTCTACTGGGGCCAGAACTCCCCGCTGTGTCACCTGGTCTCCCCACAAATCCATTGGGTTGCCTGTCTCCCCAATATGCTCCTGCCCCATTGCCAGACCGCGCTGTTCCTGGACTCTGTGGTCAGACCATACCAGCTGCCATGCTGGACCATGGATGTTGCTGGACCAGGGACTCTCGGTTAAGGGATTGTTACTGACACCTGGTGGGAAATGTCACATGACTAGAATGCTCAAATCACTGAATACACCCTAGTTAGGAAAGACAGATTCCTCAGAAAGCAAGAGGGGTAATCTACATCTGAGATACCATTACGTGCTTTAGTGTTATTGACAATTCAGGACAGTAGCTGGGATGCTTATGAGTCAATGTACTAACTGATAAATGACAGGATGAGGTACCAGTGGGCAGGAGGGTCAATCATTGCCCACAAGGATGAGCAGCTCCTTGAACATCTTGCTATAATGTGTAGAAATAACATTGTGTTATCAACTGAGATTTCAGTCTTGGGAACACAGACAGAATGTTTCCTGCTGCCACTAAGAAAATGTCCTTAGAGTTTTTAAAAATTATAGATGATAATTTTCTAATTCAAAAATATTGCATCAAGTATGAGGACGAGACCATGAGTCATAAGCCTCTGTATCAGAGGCCTGCTATGAGGCAGGGCCTGCTCATAGAATCTGGCCAGAGCAGAGCTGATAGTACAGACATACACATTCCTAAAAAGCGCTAGTCACAGATTACTCATGCATACACAATCTGATATCAAATGGTACCAGCACATCCAAGTGTTAAGAGTGGTACAAAAAAATTTTCCCCGGGGATAACAGGAACACACAGTGACACCTCCTAAAAGATAAGAGCAAGATAATAGTAAGTTAAAGAGATGTTTTGATGGAACCAGCATGTACAAGGGCCAGTAACTATAGTACCTATGTTAGAGGGGCAGTACTTTAAATTAGTGTATAAAGATGTATCTCAGTGGAAGTGTCTTTGTCCATCCTCGCAAGGAACAGAAAGACCTGCCATTCACAGAGCTGGTCCACTATTACGGGGACACAAGTATTACTAGGCCAGTAGAATCTGTGGGATACTAGTACAGTGCTTCATTGACAATAAAGCTGGCTAGATGCCTTCATCCCTTAATGGACTTGTGGTCCTTCAACAGTTTTCTTGAGATCTGCCATGCTGCTGTCTGCCCAAAGCTAGGGTGGCACACAGAAAGAACCCACACAGCCCAAAATCTCATCATACTATGATCTACAACCACTGAGCTGCTAAGACAATGAGCTGTCTTCTGTCATGATCTAACATGACAGAAAACTATAGGCTAGGAAACTCCATTAACCCATCCCTGCAAATATCCACAGTTTTATAAGTGTAACCCCCTCTTTCCTTCCTCGGTTACTCAGGAGCAGGCCATGCTCATCTGTGTGCCTGAGTGCCTGATGGTTTTAACATTAAAGGAGATCCTTTACAAAGGTGGTGCCTCCACCTGGCTGGCTCCAGTACACACTTAATGGTGTGCCTCGGGAGTCTCCAGGAATAAACTCATTTCAGTAATTATTTGGATCTAACTCCAAAACAACAATTATAAATAATATACATCTAATTAATTAAATTAGAATTAACATACCTTTATTTAACAAAGTAAAGAAACAGGATTTAACAGACTAAAAGTGAATAAAATCAGCTACAAAAGTACACAGAAATAAGGGAAACTTATCTAACTGGCATTTGCCCTGCCACCATGTATCCCACCCCAGAGCGTGCACTCCTCTGGATCTCAGAGTCCCAGATGCTTGCGTGGGCGCGCTTGCAGCCAGAGTGGAGACATCACTGTGCAGATTGTGTGTGGTGTCTGTCCAGGAAGCAACAATTGCAAAATCCCTCTCCCACTGGAGCAGGCCCCACCAAATGCAGAAGTTCTGGTTTACTGGGCAGATCACTCTGCTTCTCTTTGGACCCAGAGTCAGATTGTCCTCTGTGCAAACAGAACTTTCCCAAACATCCACGGTTACTCACAGTACCTTCTATCCAGTCTCTTATCAGTCACAGGCACAGCCAGGAATCTCTCCCTTCAGGGACAATCACCAACAGCCCCAGAAGCAGCCTTCTAGATCAAAGCCCAAGCAGGCTCTCAGCAGGAAGCTCTAGCTTCCAGCAGCAGCTCTTGGACTGGAAAAGGCTCCGCACCAGTAATTGGGCTCCTCTCTCCAAACTGGCCCTCCAACTCTCTCCCTGTACTGCCTGGAAGACAGCAACATTTTCCTTCCTTTTTTCTCAGGGCCTCATGGGCGTTGTAGTCTCTAGGGCTAGACTGCAGCACCACGGATCTGCTTTTTTATTTCCCCCGGTGGGTAATTGAGATTTACAAATACTTGGTAGAGGTTTTGAAGTTTCTGGTCTCTGTCAGTGGGATTAGAGCACATGCGGTTGACTATAGGCGATGACTAAGGGCTTGACTATAGGCGATGATTCGTATGGTGTGACCTGGATGGAAGCTGGAGGCATATAGGTAAGTGTAGCAGGCAGTGGGTTTTCTGTAGAGAGCGGTATTTAATTTTCCATTAGTGATTTGTACTGTGGTGTCCAGGAAATGCTCTCTACAGAAAACCCACTGACTGCTACACTTTATAAGCTTTTGTAAATCTCAATTATCCACCGGGGGAAATTAAAGAACAAATTGAAAGAGCCAGACGAATATCCAAAAACCATCTACTTCAAGATAGGCCCAAGAAAACCAACAATAGAACACCACTTGTCATGACCAATAGCCCCCAACTTAAACCCCTCCAACGCATTATCAATAACCTACAACCTATACTGGAACAGGATACTACACTCTGAAAGGCTCTGGGGGACAGATTCATAGTCTCCTATAGGTAACCACCTAACCTCAGGAAGATTCTTACCAGCAACCACGGGACATACCACATTAATACCAACCCTGGAACTTCCCCTTACAACAAACCCTGTTACCAACTTTGTCTACATATTTACTCTGGTGATACCATCTCTGGACCTAACACATATTCCTGTTCATCCAGAAATATAAATTTATGCCATAATGTGCCAACAGTGTCCTTCTGCTATGTATATTGGACAGACTTCTCAGACACTTCGCCAAAGAATTAATGCCCACAAATCAGACATCAGACATCTTCACAAGAAAAAAACAGTTGCTTTTCATTTCAACCTACCTGAACATAGTCTTAATGCCCTTATTACGTGCATCTTACTTCAAAGAGACTATAACACCAGATTACAGAGGGAAACTTCAGAACTTTTATTCATGCTTATATTGAACACTTTATGAATGGGCCTTAACAAAGATGCTAATTACCTTACCCATTACAAAGATAGCTTCCCCACTTATCTCCCCTGATTAGCCATTCATTGACTCATAAATAGTTATTACCTCCCTCTCTTCTCTCCCTCATCCCATCTTCTGTAGTAAATCTGATTTGTCAGTTTAATAATGTGTTCACTTTTTTCACTGTACAGACAGTCCCCGAGTTACACGGATCCGACTTACGTCGGGTCCGCAGTTACGAACGGGGCCCTCCCTCTCCCTGGTCTCCAACAGACCAGGGAGAGGAAGCAAAGCGGCGGAACACGCGGGCAGCGGACAGGGCTGTCCGCTGCCCACGTGCTCCGCGGCTTTGCTCTGCTTTGCTCCCCGTCCCCCTGGTCTGCAGACCAGGAGGATGGGGGGCAAAGCAGAGCAAAGCCGCGGAGCACGCGGCCAGCAGACAGTCCAGATGCGTCTGGGCTGTCCGCTGCCCGCGTGTTCCGCCGCTTTGCTCCCCGTCCCCCTGGTCTGCAGACCAGGGGGACGGGGAGCAAAGCAGAGCAAAGCCACGGAGCCCGAGGGCAGCAGGATAGCCACGGCACGTCTGGGCTGTCCCGCTGCCCCCGTGCTCCACGGCTTTGCTCCGGACGCCTGTGGTACAGCAGCTGGGGCGCTGCCGGTTGGTCCCGTAGCGCCGCTCTGGGCGCTACTGGACCAACCCGGCAGCACCCCAGCTGCTCTGCCCTAGGCGTCCTGATTCAGCCACTGCTGGTCAGTTTCAGCAGCGGCTGAATCAGGACGCCTGGGGCAGAGCAGCTTGGGTGCTGCTGGGTTGGTCCAGTAGCGCCAAGGAGCGGCGGCGCTACTGGACCAACCCAGCAGCACCCCAGCTGCTCTGCCCCAGGCATCCCCAAGTCAGCCGCTGCTGAAACTGACCAGTGGCTGACTACAGAAAGCCCCTGCCCCGGGCTTCCTGGAATCAGCCGCTGATCAGTTTCAGCAGCAGCTGACTTGGGGATGCCTGGGGTTCTTAAGTTGAATCTGTATGTAAGTCAGAACTGGCGTCCAGATTCAGCTGCTGTTGAAACTGATCAGTTTCAGCAGCGGCTGAATCTGGACGCTAGTTCCGACCTACATACAGATTCAACTTAAGAACAAACCTACAGTCCCTATCTTGTACGTAACCCGGGGACTGCCTGTATTCCTTTGGTATATATGGTTATGGCAATTCTCTTTCAGAATATGATTTGAGGAAGTGGGTCTGGCCCACGAAAGCTCATCACCTGTTAAACCATCTTGTTAGTCATTAAAGTGCTACATAGTTTTTCCTTTTGTTTTAGCAAGATCAGACTAACACAGCTACCTCTCTATTACTATTCAACTTGGTAAACGAGATGAAGGAAAAAATGAAACGATTCACAAATCACTTTAGGAGACAGAACTGCCACTTGATTGCAGGAAAGTGAATAAAAAATAATTTCAAAGTAAAAATGCCCTGAAACTGATACATTAACACACAGAGTTGCACAAACACAGTTAACTACAGCCAAAAAGGCACTCCTGCAATCCATTTGGGATGCATACAAAAGCAAAAGACACTGGGGGAATAAATTCAGGTTTTACAAGACAGGAAACTATCCTCATTCTCTTCTCGGAGCCAGGATAAAAATTCAGTGTGTTGGCTCCCAACTGCTTTCACCCACAGAACTACACTGTTTGCTCATAGGATATAAAAGAAACTTAACTGGTATGTACAAATATTTGAGAAAGAAGGGTATATTTTTACCTTTCTCAGTGTGATAAACTCACTGCTGCTGCCTGTAGTTTAAACTAACTTGATAGAGGAAATTTCCATTGGCTAAAGTCTCACTAACTTTCTAGGTTGTTCTTCACTCCCCATTCCCCACTCCTCTCCAGCTCTCCTCATTTCAGCTCTCTGTTTTAAAAATTATAGATTTTTAGCAAAAAATATCTCCAAAAGATAAAGCAATTGCAACCTGAACAAAGAGGAAAACCTTTACATAAATCCAGTAAATTATTTATATTAATACTTCAGAAATATTGCAAAAATTACTATCTAGAATTACTACTAGATGTGGTTGCTAAAAAACAGAAATGCCAACTCACTTCTAATCCAAATCACTGGCTAATATTTAAAACATGTGCTTTCCTTATTTCCAGATAGCAGAGTTTTAAAATAAAGTTAATATAAAGTAAAGGAAAATGCCTTCAGTTACTGAATTAATACAACACATTTAGCAAATAATACATATATTTATTAACTTTTAATAAAAGTGTTAAATAAAAAGGTAACTTAATTATTTAAATATTTAAACCTTTTATTTTTGTTCGCCTTATCCTGTTTATTCTGTATGTTGTGTGTTGTGTGACCCACTTTTTATCATTTTATTTTGTTCAACAAAAGTCAATTTTATAGCTTTTAAAAAAGATATAAGTTGTGTCATACTATGTATGGACTATAACCATCATAATATTATTAATATCATTTTCCAAAGTTGAGAAGAATTTCAGTTTATATGTATTTCTGCTTTCATAATACAATCGCAAACAAAAATAACTCTTTTTTATTAATCAGGGTTTTGTTTAGTTATTAAAATGTAAGGGAAAACTCAACATTAAGGTAAAGGCAATATTAACAAACTATCAATTTCTTGTTTGGATTTTTATGAACCTGTTTGCACTTTTAAATATAGTATAAAAGGTCATAGCAAAAATGTTTAAAAATAACCATTTATTCGTAAAGGTAACCTACATTTAAAATTCATTTCATTTTAAGTTTTATTCTCATTTATGTTTGAATTCTAAAAAGCTTGGTAAAAATTATTACTGATTTAGAGCAGACACAAGTAATACACCCTCTTATAGAAGATTATGTACACCTATTTTAGCAATTAAGCATTATTACATTTAATATATAATACTAGTATTGCATCTATAATACTAATAATTCAAGTTAAAATAAATGTCTAAACAACAATTGCAAAAGTATAACTTGCATTATAAAAGACTTGGTCCCTATTACATTGTAAACACACTACATTTGAGTATTAAATTTGGGTTATTGAAAACAAGAGAAATATAAAACAAACAAATAACTTTATTAGACTAAAATACATATGCTGCTTAAGACTGCATCCTACAGGTCTAAGACATCTAGAAAATATCATATCACAAAGACACCAGAAGAAATCTCTGTATAGTAAAGGATGCCCCAAGCATCTAGAGAAAAAAAAACAAAGTGCTTTACAAATAAAAGACTACAACTACATCTCAGTTTGCCATATGTGGGCAATTAAGGTGCCAATCAACTAAAAAGCATTCTCAGTTAATTTAAACTTGGCTCTGTAAAAGCAACTGTATTATAGCTATATTATTGCTATATACCGTTTACAATGTGCATAACATTGCTGAATTGTTTAAGCAAAACAGGTAAAAATGATCAAACAAAAGGTAGCAAGCAGCACAGAGCAAGAAAGATAATTGGTAAACAAAAATTGGTATTGCTTATAAACACTACATAGTAATTAACATAGTCAATTTATTAGGATACATTTTAAAAAAGAAAAGAGAGCAATTGGTGACCATTGGCTACAGTGGTCCCCAACGTTTTGGGGCTGCCGGGCTCCTGGGGGCAGGGCTGCTCACGTGCCGGACACACGGGGGCGGGGCCGTGCATGCACTTCACTCCTGGGGGCGGGGCCGGTACCGCGCATGTGCCGCGCACCCGGGGCAGGAGCCGCCTCTGAGCCGTGTGCCCGGGGCCAGCATCGTGCAATTGCCATGCGCCCGGGGGTGGGGCTGGCCCAGATCATTCCGCAGGTGGACATAAATGCCCCGGCGGGCACCATAGCACCCGCGGGCACCATGTTGGGGATCACTAGGCTAACTAATAGCTGACCAGCAAGCAATTGGGGATAATATTTTTCAACAGTGGATACATGGTGTGCTGCACCAGACACAGTAAGTTTGCACTTTAAGCCCAATAATAATGGTGGTTCAAATGATTACCACCACCATGGGCTTGGTAATGTTCTGCTGGGTAATAAACTCGAAAAAGAGAGCACAAAAAGGACTATAACACAAATGAAACAAATGCTGACATAAAAAGAACATTAGAAGCAGGATATTGTAGGTAAATCTTGGTTCAAACATAAGCCATTAACACCTGGAGGGAGGTCTCATTTTTTTTGGAAGATAGGATTAGGAAGGAAATAAATTATTAGGTTGAAAACAGAATGTTTGTGCTAAATAAGATAAGTAAATAGGCCCTAGGCCTAGAAGACAGAATGTCTAAGCTAACTCAGATAAGAGGGAAAACAAAAGAACTAGTTACTGTGAAATATATAACAAGGGACAAAGAACATAGCGATGAGGTAAAGAGCAGTCAAATCATAGTGTGTGGATATATAGTAAAAGCAACAAGATGTATATTGTATATAAAGGGATTTAAAACTAAAGCCCTCAATGAAAGTCAGATGTAACATTCCCAATCTCACCATGAGGAATTAAAAACAAGTAAAAAATAAAATCTGTCTATCAGTTGTATGAAAGGATATGCAGAAAAGGGGTAGATGGGGAATGACTATGTGGATGGGAAAGTAAGATAGCCACATAACGGTGTTTATTCCACTGGGGGCTTCATTAGTCCATGTATTATGTTTTTCTGGGATGACGAGTAAACATCATCCCCATATAAAGAGACAAAAGTGGGGGAATGTAGTAGGAAGAGACCTAGTACGGAGCAGGGTCTGCTCACAGAATCTGGCAAGAATAGGGCTGATATTGCTTAGAAGAGCTATTCAGAGTAAGCATTCAAACACATCCCAATATCAAGTGGTACCAACACATCCTGATATCAAGGATGGTACAAAAAACATCCTACACAGATAACAGGAACACACTGACCCCCTCCTAAAAATATAAAGTCAGGATGACAGAATGTAACAGATATGTTTTGATCATACTGACATGTACAAGATGAGGAGTGATAACTAGACACACGAGGGGGGGGCAATAACTACTGCAACGATGTTAGAGGGGCAGTACTAATTAATGGTCTGGTAGAGTCTTCAGGATACTAATATAGTACTTCGACTATAAACCTGGCTGGGTGCCTTTGTTCCTTAACAGATCTTGTGGTCTTTGGGCAGTTCTCTCAAAGTTTGCCATGCTAGCTTTCAGCACAGGGCTGAGGTGGCACACAAGAGGGAACACACACATACACAGCCAAACATCTATCAACTTTTAACCACAGGAATAATATAACAGACCTCATTCTACTGGATAAAGATACATTGATCACTGAGAGAAACATTGATGGCAACGTAGGTTTCAGTGATCATGACCTAATTTAATTTGCTTTATGCATATATAATATATTTCTGTCCAGTAAAGTATATATTTATTGCATTAAAAAGGGCCAGTTTCCCAAAATTGAAAACAATGAGCAAAATTGGAATGGGAGGAAAAATAAAAGATAAATGTGTGAATGAGAACAGAGAATTGTCTGAGACTGCCAAACATTGGAGGCCAAGAAACCCATAATTATGCAACCATGAAAGAAGGCTTTTTGGTGTAGGTAAATACTTGATTTAAAGGGGAAATGAAAGTAGTGATTACAAATAAATCCAAAATATATAATAAATGGAAAAATGGAGAAGTTGTTAGTGATGAGTACAAAATGGAAGCCCAGATAATTGATAAAGAAAGGTAAAAGTTTAATTGAAAAATCTACGGCCAGTATTGTTAAGGACAATAAGAAGGAACAAACATAATCCTAGTAATGACAGAGTACGTCTACACAGCAGAGTTAATGTCAAATTAAGTTATGCAACTTCAGCTACATCAATTGCGTCGCTTAAATCAAAATAGCTTAATTTGGGCTTAGGCACTGTCTACACAGCAGGAAGTCGAAGGAAAAACATTTGTTCTTAATTCAACACTATTCAATATTTTTATCAATGATCTAGAAGAAAATATGAAGTCATTGCTGGTAAAGTTTGAAGATGATACCAAAGTTGAGAGAGGCAAACAGTCCTGGATTACTGGATAAGATGAGCTCATTTGAACCACAACTTTTTAACACAGCCACATGTAAGGTTACACCTCTAGAAATAAAGAATGTAGGTCACATTTATAAGACTGGGGAATGGTATCCTGTAAAGATGTGACCCTTAAAAGGACTGAATGACATAGTAGGTAACCAACTGAACATGAGATTCTAGTACAATGCTGTAGCTAAGTGGATGAACACAGTCCCTGGGTGTATATGCTGGGAATATCAAATAGGAGTGTACGTTTTATCTGTGTATGGCATTAGTGAGACCATTGCTGGAATGCTGTGCCCAATCAATGCTGGTGTCTTAACTTTAAGAAGGGTGTAGAAAAATTGGAAATAGCTGAGAAAAGAGCTACCGGAATGTTTAAAGGTCTGGAAACACACCTGAGAATGATTTTCATTAGTCTCCCACTGTACTTAGTTTATCAAATAATAGGTTGAGATGTGGCTTTACCATAGTCTACAAGTATTTACATGAACAAGAGATTTCTAACAGTAGACAGCTCTTCACTCTATCAGGAAAAAGCACAACAATGAGGAAGCCAGACAAATTCAGATGAAAAATAAGGCATCAATGTTTAGCAGTGAAGGTAAGTAAGAGTTAGAGCAACTTATCTAGGGATATGGTGGATTCTCCCTCAATTTCAGTCATTCCAGTTAGCTGTTTCTGAAAGATATATTTAACTCAAATGTAAGTGATAGGACTGCTGCAGAGATTATTGGATGAGGTTCTTAGGTCTACAGTATCCAGGAGGCCAGACTAGATGAGTACAATGGTTCCTTCCAGAGGAACTGACAGCCAGAATGAAAGTCAAGAGAGTTCTGCCAACTTAAATGGCTGAGGCTCTTACCCCATGATCTGAATCTGCAAGATAATGAGCAACTCCCATGAGGTCAAATTCCACCATCTTTAAGTGTGTTCAAAATCCCATAAATTGGGGCCCTTGGGAACTGGCAGTTCAGTTTTACTGCAGTTTTACTTTTGCTGAAATATCATTAGTTACTTTATCTTGCTTTAGAGCAGTGGTTCCCAAACTTTTTGGCATCAAGCCCCCGTTTTGATTTTTGAGAAACCCTCATACCTCCCCACCTCTTCTTTACCATCATCCAACCTCCCTTTTAACAAAAAATTCAATTTGTAATTTAAAATTAAAAATAAACACAAAAACTTGGTATAAAAATTTCATTTAACATTAAAAATAAGCACAAATAGTGAGGGTCTGGGCAGGGGGGACAGAGTACTCACGGGCATCTGGGCAGGGGGCAGGGAACTCATTGGGTTCTGGGTTGGGGAGGGGACAGGGACAGCTCAGCTGGTATCAGGGGGTCCCACAGCTGCACGCCAGGTCTGGGTCTCAGGAAGCATGTGTGCTGCTTTCCCTCTCCCCAAACAGCCAGTACGTTTCCTGAAAAGCCGGGTCTGTCGTGCCACCAGGGACATGCAGGGGAGGGAGGGGAGTAGGAGTCCTGGGATCGCACCAGCTCCAACCGCTCAGGCAACGTGTGCCCTGCTCCTGCATTCCCTACAGCATCCGCGTGCTGCCTGAGCAATTGGAGTTGGCACAGTCCCAGGACTCCTACTCCCCCTCTGCTCCCTTCCTGCACAGGGAGGAAGCAGGGGGAAGGAAATCCCAGGCCGCTTGATAGACCTGGCATTTCAGGAAACGTGCCAGCTATTTGGGGGAGGGGAAACAGTGTATGTGCTTCCTGAGACACCTGCTCTGGCATGCAGCTGCGGGACTTCTCTCCCGCCCCCCACGCTGCAGGAAGCCGGCGCTCCCTCCATGTTCTCAGGAGGTGGTGCCAGTGCAGGCTCTTTCTTGGGGTGGGAGGCAATGGCAGGGAGGGGACTGGGTCGCCTTGCATCCCCCTCAGAATTTCTGCGCCTCCCAGTTTGGGAACCGATGCTTTAGAGCTTTCATAATATAAGCTTTGCTATTGCAGGAAAGTACTTCTTTTCCCTTGTGCATGGAAGTGTTCAGCTTAAAGAAACCAAACCATCTTTAGACTCTTAAGCCTACAGACAATAAGACTCCTGATCTGGAAAAACTTTAGAGCATCCCTCCAGCTTATTTGAAAGAAAAGCTTTAGATAATCATTTTTGAGGGAATAATTGTACTTAAAAGTACCTTGTTTGTGGCGTATATTAAAAATGATTAGCTATAATATATTGCTATATATATATAATATATATTTCAAGCACAATCTAAAAATGATATGATACAAAGAGTGTGCTGACCTGCTAATTTGCTCTGACCTTATCATGTTTGTAAAAACCAAATTAAACAAGTATTTTTAATATTATATAAATAAATATGCATTTTAATAACATCTAATGTTGGTTTACAGCAGAAAGCACATTAGGAGCTGTCGTTATAATAAGAATAGTCTCAGTGCAATGGCCCTTGCTAGACAGGGCTCAAAAACAAAACAACAATATATATGTATATATAAACTTTTTTAAATGACAATCTTTCTAAAAGTGCACCAAAACAGTAAAAATAAAGTTTCAGCTACCAATGTAGGAGAAAGATTGGATGGCTATGTATGATTCAAAGTAGTTGCTGTTAGCCATCCAATCTTTCTCCTACATTGGTAGCTGAAAACTTTATTTTTACTGTTTTGGTGTGCTTTTAGAAAGATTGTCTTATAAAAAAGTTTATAATATATATATTTTTGTCTTTTTGGTCTTTCCCCTCCACACACACACTGTGGAATTGCTGCCCCCCCCCCCCCCCGCACACTTTGGGGATGCTCCCCTCTCCCTAACTCTGGGGCTGCTGCCCCCTCTTGGTGTTGGGCTGCTGGGGGGCTGTGAGCCACACGGTATGGTCTGGAAGCAGGTGGGCCATGTGCAGAAGCTGGTGAAGGTGGCTTGCTGGAAGGAGGGAGAGTTGGTCTGGGAGCTGGAGCTGGAGCTGGAGCTGGAGCTGGAGCTGGAGCTGGAGCTGGAGCTGGCGGGGGCGGCCTGCTGGGGTGGCTGAGAGCCATGCAGGGCGGCCTGCTGTATCGGCCCTGGGTGGGGGGGGGGCAGGCATGGGGAGCCAGGTGGCAGAGCACGCCTACAGAAGCTGCTGCAGGAGCTGGCAGGGCATGTATGTAGGAGGGGCAAGTTGAAAATCCTGTGACAGACAGACAAGAATGGTGATGGCTTAATAGAAAGATTGTCTAATAAACACAATATGCAAAATGTGGCATCCAGTGTAGAATAAAGTTCCCAGTTCCACTTTGTTCTTTCTCCCCTATTAAAGGTTGAAAGTGGAAAAGCATTATTAAAGTCTCAGTTGTATTTGGGTGATCTTTATTGTATGACATTAACTGGGATTAGGGTGATTTACTTGGGGGTGGCCTGTTTTGAGCAGCGGGTTGGACTAGATGGGCTCCCGAGGTCCCTTCCAACCCTCAAACTACATCTAGACTATAGAGTTTTTCCGGGATACCAGAGGTCTCTGGCTTGATGTGGTCTCTGGCTTGCCTGGATCTGACCCTTGGGGCTCAGAGCTCCTCCCCCAACAGCACTGGGGAGCCTGCACTGGTGCTCCAATCCCCACTGACTCCTGCCCGACTGAGTTTTCCATGGGTCAGCGGCCCCTGACCGGAAAAAGGTTCCCTATCTCCGCTCTAATAGTTTGTCAATGTGAGGCATTAGATATGCATTGAATTGGGAGATTATGTTAACTTAGGACCCTTTGATTTTGTAACAAATTTCACTATCAGGTTTCAGAACCAAAATGATGGGACTCCTCTATTTACTCCACAATTCCTCAACTACTCCCATGTTGAGCAACGTGTCAAGTTCCTGTTGACAGCCGCCTGCATCTTTTGGGGGCAGAGGTCAGTTGTTGTCCCTTACTTTCTGCCTTGGAGTTGTCTGTGGCTGGCTCTCAGCTCAAACTTGCCTGGAGGTCCTTCTTCTATGATATCCAGCCCAGACTGAGATGATCTGTTTCCTTTTATTCTGGCCCAGCAATTTGAGCATGCCCAATATGGCCAGGAGTGTGGGACGTCCTTCTCTCATAGGGTGATGGTAACCCTTTTGTCCTAGTGCTGGTATGCACATCCATTACAGTATGGCTGACCATTTAATAGACAATACTACTAAATAACCATCTTACCTGACTGGCCACTGCTATTCAAATAAATAACAGAAAATTGGGTGTTGCAATTGTTAAATGGCTCCCTAATTCAGAAAGTTCCTCAATTTTCAATGCTTGGGGCCCCTGTTCTACACTGCAAATGAGCAGGGAACTGCTGTAATTTCATCTTGCAGGCCAGAATTCCTTGACATACAGGGAACCTGGCAGTGGCCAAAGAAAGTAGCCCCCAAAACCTAAGAAATTCTCAATTCTTAGTGACCCTGTATGTGGCTGTCTATCGCATCAGTACATTTTTAAGTGGAAAATATTTTATTTTGTGGGCCAGAGGACCCTGCCTGCTGTTAGGTCACACATACATAACTATATAACAATACTGGCAAAACAAAAATAATAGTATTAGATAGTAAAGTAGCTGAGGTGGCCTTTCATGTTTTTTAAAAAAACCACACAAGTTAGAAAAGGGACATGCCATGAAGCAGAGTGGGGGACTGTGACGGAGCCCCGCAACCCCGCACTAAAGCCCCCACAGCAAGCGCCCTATTTGGGTGGCGGGGAGGCGCATACCGGCATTGTGCCGGGCCTCCACGGGCCAGCCATCAGGAGTGATGAGCGGCTGGCCCGTGGAGAGCTGGGTAAGCCAGCAGGAGGGGAGAGGAGCCGGAACGGAGAGGAAGTAGCCCAGGGCAGGGTCATATAAGAATCCCGCAGATTGGCAGGTTTCGATAGGACGCCCCTGTCAGCCGGACCCGGACCAAAACTGGTCTGTGTCCTTTAGGGCCCTGGGCTAGGGCCTGGGAGTGAGGGTGGGCCCGGGCCCCCCTCCCGTCTCTCTACCACTCTCCCTCTCTCTGGGTGTGTCTAAACTACATGCCTCCGTCAACGGAGGCATGTAGATTAGCCAGATCGGAAGAGGGAAATGAAGCTGCGATTAAAATAATCGCGGCTTCATTTAAATTTAAATGGCTGCCCCGCTCTGCCGATCAGCTGTTTGTCAGCAGATCGGGGCAGTCTGGACACGACGTGCCGACAAAGTAGCCTTTCTTGATCGGCACAGGTATGCCTCGTGAAACCAGGTTTACCTGTGCCGATCAAGAAAGGCTTCTTTGTCGGCGCGTCGCGTCCAGACTGCCCCGATCTGCCAACAAACAGCTGATCGGCAGAGCGGGGCAGCCATTTAAATTTAAATGAAGCCGCGATTATTTTAATCGCGGCTTCATTTCCCTCTGTCGATCTGGCTAATCTACATGCCTCCGTCGACGGAGACATGTAGTTTAGACGTACCCCTGGAGTGGCTGAGAAGGAAATGCCCAAGAGAGTGACTAAGGGGCGTTTCAGACATGTGTTGCCGGGGACACATATAACTCTACAGGGACTATGGAAAGAAACTTCATCATTATCTTCCTACCATTCATGCAGTTGTGCCTCTAAATATCAGAAAATACTGCATTAGTTGTAATTAGCCATGGTGGTAGCTAGTTAAGATCTCTAACTAGCCATTGAGGAAGTAAAAGTAAGATGCTGCTGAAGTGGCCAACAGAGGTGATCTGGGGATGTCTTTGTGTCACTAATTGAATGTGACATTGCCTCATGAAATGGGGAGGGTGTAACTTGGGGTGGTAATACTGTACGTCTACGTCTACACTGGCCCCTTTTCCGGAAGGGGCATGTAAATTTCATGAGTCGTAGTAGGGAAATGCGCGGGGGATTTAAATATCCCCCGCGGCATTTAAATAAAAATGTCCGCCGCTTTTTTCCGGCTTTTAAAAAAGCCGGAAAAGAGCGTCTACACTGGCCCCGATCCTCCAGAAAAAGTGCCCTTTTCCGGAGGATCTTATTCCTACTTTGAAGGAATAAGATCCTCCGGAAAAGGGCACTTTTTCCGGAGGATCGGGGCCAGTGTAGACGCTCTTTTCCGGCTTTTTTAAAAGCCGGAAAAAAGCGGCGGACATTTTTATTTAAATGCCGCGGGGGATATTTAAATCCCCCGCGCATTTCCCTACTACGACTCATGAAATTTACATGCCCCTTCCGGAAAAGGGGCCAGTGTAGACGAGCCCTACCAGTGAGGACCCGGAGTGCCCATGAGAGACTGAGGAAGGAGTACTAAATAGTACTGTACAGGCTGAAACCATGCTCCATAATGACTTTCACTACTATTGCCAAATGCAAGGGAAGTGATGGGCAGTCTTCTTTCCTGAAGACTGCCCCTGAGGATCTGAAGGGAGAAGGATGACCATGTAGGTCCCCCAAAGTTTGCATATGTAAGGGAAGGTTGTTCTTATGATTTATTTTTTTCTATGATGACTGGGGAAAGGGATGGTTTACCCAGAAGTCAACCAAATGTAAATGGGGGAACAGAAAAGACCTGGTGGTTGATAGTAATCATGCTTTGGGATTCAAACTAGGCCAAATTTAGCAGTTTCAGCTGAATTTAACTTTGAATTTAACAGGCTCTTCTGCATCTGAAGCTTTAGGTACAGATTGAACCTGTCTAGCCCAGCACTCCTTGGTCCAGCGACATCTGTGGTCTGGCATGATTTTAGTTAGTCGGATGTCTTCTTACCGGGAGTGTGGCCCAGTTTCCTGTGGTTCCATACAGTTTATTTACAGCCACCAGTCCTGGCTCTCAGTGTTCTGTGCTATTATTTAGCTCTAAATGTCTTCTAAGAGCCTAGTAAGCAGTGGAAGTGTGGGTAATGCTGCTAGACACTAATGACCTTCTGTGGTTCAGCAAATTTTTGGTTTGGCACGAGTCAGGTCCCGAGGGTGCCAGACTAGAGATTCAATCTGAATAACCAAAGGGAAACATGAGTACCTGCTGTGAAATAATACTAGCTCTGTCTGCCAGTGAGAGCTTTCCTGCTAACTATTCTTACAGGGAATGTCTTTTCCTTCTTGCTGTTGTATTTTACAGTTTGGTCCTTTGGTGGAAAGCCAGTGCTATTTTTGCCAGTAACCTTGCAGCTGGGAGCTGTCAGGCTTGTACATTTTACAGTGGAAGAAGCAGCATTTCACTGCGATTTGTCCTTTTAGTTATCACTAGATACAAATATTTTCCTGGGGCTCTAGCAATTACATTTAACAAGCAGCACATTTTATGCATCTCCCTTTTTGAATGTACTGTTACATTTTATCTAGGAATGTGGTAAATGTTTCTGGTCTGTGCTGAAGAGAGAACTTGCATACACTGTCTCCCTGGGTTTTCACATAAAATGATAACCTCTTCAGTAATAGCTCAAGGAACACTGTGGTTTTGTTGGTTTTGTTGCTGTCACTGACCATGATTATTAAAAAAATGCAACTTCACCACCACCACCACCACTGAGAGGAAGCATATAAATATCCCACTCTGACTCATAAAATAGGAAACATCAAAATGCTGGATAGATATATGACACTTAAGCATTGCATTAATGCTGTTCTACTGGAGAATAATAAAGCATTTAAAATGCTGTTCTTACGTCAGAATGATATACTTTAAGCATAAAATATGACTTTATTTTTAAGGAGGTTTCATTCTAGTTCTCTCAAGTCACTCCCATATGCAATTTAATATTACTGAATTAAGTGTGTGAGGATGAATCATATCTCTGATACATTCCTGAATCTTGTAAAATTCCACAAATATTTCCCTTCCTTTAAGCCATCTCTTATCAGCACTCACACTGCAGACCACCAACTTTTGACCATGGAGAATTGGGTACAGCTTATTTCAGAGCCCTCACAGTGCAAGTTTTAAAGTCTTGTCTGTTCTTAAGAAGTGCTTGTGCTTGATACAGGGGGGAGTTGAGGGCACTATATACCTTGTAGAAAATACAAAGCACCTCTTAGCACTGGACCCATGAGTAGTCTCAGTTGGGAATATAAGGCTTGAGGCAAAAATATTTAAATCAATGGGAGTCTTACTATATAATTAATTGGGCTAAGTGATGATACAGGGCTCATTGTTATATCTGATAAGAAGAATATTGCATACACGGATCTCTAAGGCTATGTCTACACTACAAAGAAAAGTCAGAAAAAGATACGCAAATTGCAAACCGCAATTTGCATATCTTTTCCCACTTTTCTTCCAAAAGAGGATTTTCTGACATTTAATCCATCTACATGGGGCCAAATGTTGGAAAAAAACCCTCTTTCAGCACATCCCTTCTTTCTCGTAGAACGAGGATAACAGAGATGCTGAAAAACGCGTCTACTTTTCAAAATTTTTTTTGGAAAAGCAGACATGTTCCTTGAACATGGCAGAGCTGTTCTGGGATACCTCTGGTATCCCAGAAAAGCTCTGCCGTGTAGACATAGCCCAAGATCCTGCAAGCTCCAGGAAGGAGATAGACAGTACAGAGATGGAATTTGGATATCTTTCACACAGCCCAAGAGAAACTACTACTCCTCCAGCCCCCTCTCACCTGCACTGTACTGTCTCAGCTTCATGATTTGCTTGTTTTTATTCATTTTTTTTATTCCTGTCGGATGATGTTAAAAGGTAGAAGGAAAAAAAAAGCAAAACAAAACATGCCCCCCCCCCTCAAACCCTGCCACAGAATGCCGCTTATCCAGCATTAATCCAGAATTAAATTACTATAATACAGAAAGAGGAATAGAATTATAAATACAGATTGTCCAAAGTGCTAGTTGTTTTGCTGAGGGATGTGTATGCCTTCTAATACATTTGTAATGATTTACACCTCAGAGTCCAGGCTCTTCTCAGTTATCTGAGTGCCCAAGTCAGAATGGGTGCAAAGAACCTCCCAAACTTACTCCTCTGAAAAAATCTCCAGGGCACTATGACCTTTCCCTATAACCTACCAGCTGGGATGGGACATGTGCTGCAACTTTGAACAAAGTGCTACAGTATTTTGCCTTTGCAATTCTCGGGCCTCTAGGAGACATTGCTCATCCTTTTATTTTTTCCAACTATCAGGCATATTTTCTCTCTGCTGGTCTGCTGAACTCCCGTAGGTAGAAGTGCTTGGAATTTCTGATGTATAATTTCTGGCTACTTTAGTGACTCCCCAGAGCATTGTTTTCAGTATAGAGTAGTTTATTCATTCTCATTGACCCAGGAGAGATTTCAGAGGAGATGAAGGCAGCATGTGTAACTTCCCCCTAAGAACAGGATGAGTAAGATCATTACAGTTGACTGACAAAACCCCTAAGAACCACCCAGGTATATATATTTTACTTTACATGTGGTGATAAGTTTTCTATTGTTCTTCTTAACAAAGAAAAAAAAAAGATTCTCTGTGTGGGCATGTAATTTTGCATTTTATATACAGAAGACAATAGAGATTACAATTTGCTTCAATAAAATATGTAGCTAAATTACTTGGCTTTGTCTGCAGCTGTGTGTGGGAGAGAGCAGTCTGGAATTTCATACTCTGAATGATTCATTTTCGGGTTTGCCAAGGAGCAACACTGGAAAAGAAACAACCCCTATTACTCCAGCAAAGGGACGCACAGGCCTGACACTGGACTGTGATGGATAGCAACCACCCACAATGCCTCTGATTAGCTGGGAGATAGTCTCATGCCAAAGATACTACCTATTAGATTGTGTCACCAGCAGAAGTTCTTACTAGAACCAGCTCCACTACTGCTGATGGCATAAGTGATGACTCTGTGGGTGCTCCAAGGCTGGAGCACCCATAAAAAAATAGTGGGTGTTCAGTACCCACTAGCAGGTCCATGGATCAATGCCTCCTCCCTTCGTGCCTCCCACCTGCTGATCAGCTCCTCCTACTCCCACCACAGTGCCTCCTGCGCACCATGGATCAACTGTTCAGTGGTGTGCAGGAGGCACTGTGGTGGGAAGGGAAGGAGCAGAGGCAGGACGAGGTGGGGGAGAGGGTGGGAAGAGGCAGGTCAGGGGCTTGGAGGAAGGGGTGGAGTTGGGACAGGGTGTGGGGGCTGATTTAAATGCAATGGCCAGACACAGACAACCCTGTACAGAGCAGGTATTGAATACAGGATCCACTGCACTGGGGCAATGCCACTGTTCCTTTAGCTTGTGTTCCCATGTTTTTCTCCTAAGGCTGGTGAAGTGGGACATCTCAAGAAAAGGGCTCAAGAGTTTTTTTTATCTTGCAATCTTGGCATGTCCTTTTCTCTTACAGTTTCCTAGGTGGGGGAACAGGCAGCACATAACCTCTTGTCTGCTGGCCTTACAACCCGCTTTCTGCAGCACATACACTCAAGCATGCCTGCATTCCCCTGTCCAATAGAAAGGTGCATTAGCCACTCTTCTCCTGGCTTCTGGGAAATGGCGGGACATACCCTGATCTCATTGAAGTCAATTGCATACCTTTCATGAATTTTAATGGGAGCTTGATCAGGTCCAATGTATCCTGCAGACTTCCCCTGACGTTTGGATGCACTTTTGGCTTGGTCTTCTAAGGTACTGAGCATCCACCTCTTCCACTGACTTCAGTGGCAGTTGGGGTATGTCTGACACCAAGTCATTTATGTACCTGTTGCACAATAGACCTTGTGCTGTCAGGGCACGATTGGCATTTTCACTCCAATTTTCCTTGCCATGACCTCTGAAGTATTTCCAAAGGTAAAACCTTTGACTTCCATAGTGAATAATTTTGCCCATAATTTTTAATGAAAAGTTCTGAAGCTTTAAATAAAACTCAAAATCTTGTCTCATATACTGGTATCACTACCTCGGCCTCCATGTTCTTCTTTGAACCTGAAGTTCCACTATGAAATAGTGTCGTTGCCACAAAGCAAACTTCTTCTTCTTATTATTATTATAATTATCATTATTAGTATTATTGTTAATGATTATTTCTTTATTTTATTTCTTTATTTAATCATAATACATTCCTCTGGGAGGTGATAGTCTGAATGTGATTAATGAAACTAGGAAAGCACACTTTCAATCCGCTCACAGATGGAATCAATTACCATATCCCCAAAGACCACATTACTGCATCTGTATGTTCCTTGGGATAGAACAATAGGCTTAAAGCAATGTACTGTCAGTAGACATCACAAGAGAGAAAGAATTAGTTGCTATGGAAAGGGTTGCAGTTTTATAAACATAGTACATAAATTGCAAGGTCAAAAATTCTTCAGCATAATGAATGTACACATTCCTGAAGCATGAAAATGCATTGCCTATATAGGAGCTATTAATTTAAAATAACTATTATTTTAATTGATTTTATAAATGGAAACCATCACCTGAGTATTTGGACATCTTCTATTTAAAGAACAAGAATGGGATTCAGAAAATGAAAGTTAAGAGATCTTTGTCCCTCTTACACTTGAAAGCAATTCCTGTAGGCCAAAACCTAACAGGTGCTGAGTAGTTTCAACTGGCTTTTCTTTACATGGACTGGAGTGAGGAGTTTACAATAGTTTTAGTCTCAAAGGTGAAAGAATAATTTAATATATGATTGCCTCACAAGATGGAATAATAAGAGTGTAGAGGAGGAAGAATACAATACTCCCCCTATTACTTTTAAGGGGAACAACTAGAAAACTGGGTGAAGGGTCACAAATCAAATACATTTGGTTTTCTTGTTCTACTAGATGTGAGTGGCCACTGGCTGACACCACAAAATCACTACATAATTTGTCACAATTCTTCATAAGTGGCAGCTGGTTCTAAAAAGGCCTAGCAGGAAAACAATAGGAATTTCCCATTAAATGGAACCAGGCATAATGCTCACTTTGCATATTGGACCATTCTCTAACTCTCGTTTTTACAGTTACCAAATTAACAACTAAAGAAATTGTATAGGAGATAATTTCTGGAGTGAAAATTGGATCTTAACCCACTTCATCCCACACATGGCATTGCAGAAATATTTCTCATTTCTAGACAAGCCTGTTGACACTACAGATTATAAATTTACTTCCAGGAATGCTCTGAGATACCCTATTTATCAATTTAGTAATAATGTTGTTGAGTGGTGCCTCATTTTGAACATGATAATAAAACTCAGAAAATTATGGCACAAATATATTTGTCTTTGTTAAAATGGGTAAAATCCCATAATGGGATTAACAGATTCATTAATAATTTATAATTGCAGTAGTGGATTGGATTTATTTTCATGAACCCATTAACTCTTCCTGAGGAACCTTTTCTTTGGTTAAAAAAGTGCCTTCCAAATCAGGAATCTAAACCTTGTAGGATTTGTCTGTGTAAGGCAGATAAGTTTGCAGTTTGGGTCTTCATTCTAACCTTCTGGATTGAGTTTCTCTTTGCTACTGAATGGAACTGTGAAGAGGCTGCTAGCATCGTTCACAACAAACCTTCCTGCACCATTATTATTGTACCTGTGACACTCTCACACCGTGAGAGATGGATTTATTTGGGGTTTTGATCTCATTTGGGGGATGGTTTCCTGAATTTTGTGTCTGGAACTGCATTCTCCTCAGAGCTGAAATGATTTGGTGTCTGCATTGCTCTTGGGGTTGGTGACAGCGGCGATAGTTTCAGCTCTGTTCTTTGTCTGGGGAATACCGGAAGATCTGGCCAAGTAGGTCAGGGCGGTGAGGAGCCCCAGAGAGCAAGAAGGCCAAAGATGTCAGCACTCTGGGAAGTGGCCCCCAGGAGTCTTTTGTGACCACATCCAATCACAGAAAGATTGGTGTGTTTATGATAGAATGAGGGGTACAGTGGTATGAGGGAAATTGGTTCTGAAAGTAGACTAGAATGATCTGCTATCTATTTAAAAATGCTACAGGATCTTTAATTGCCTGATGAATAACTAGAGCCATTTAGACCTGGCTAGAATTATCCTGAGACAAAAAAAAATAAAAATAAAAAAAATAAATTGCTATTCTGAAAGAAAGAGCACACTGAATAGTTCCTGAATAGTTCTCTCTCTGCTGAAAACGAGTAAACAATTTTGTTCAGGTTGAGGTATTGAGGGATCACTCCCTCTTCTACCAAAATGCAGCCACTCTTGGAGTGACATAGTGCAAAACTTTCTAAGGTCTTCATCAGACAGAAAAGGGTGCATTTTTTGGTAAGCTGAAGTAAAACACTCCAGTGTCTTTAGCTTAGAAACATATTTTAAATCACATTCTGCATCAATTCCCTTGGGAAAACAATGTTTTCCAACAAAAAAAAGTCTTCAACTGATTTTTTTAGAGTGTTCTGTAATTTCTTAAATCTTAAAATTTGTTCTGAGTACTTTCATCCCTAATTAAAGGTCACCTACTGGCTGGCAAACAACTGTTAATGAAATAGTTTAATTATGCAGATGACAGCAGTAAAAATCCTCTGCCTGACAAGTTTACTGTGACAAGGCCCAAAAATTCATATACAGGCAGTCCCCGAGTTACACGGATCCGACTTATGTCGGATCCACAGTTACGAACAGGGCTTTTCTCGCCCCGGAGGACACGGGCGGTGGGACCACCCAGACGCGCCGTGGTCCCACCGCCCGCATCCTCCGGGGCGAGAAAAGCTGCTCTGCGTCTCCCTGGTCTGCTGGGGGGGAGCCCCCAGCAGACCAGGAAGACGCGGAGCAAAGGAGGACGCGGGCAGCGGGACCGCGGCGTGTCTGGGCTGTCCCGCTGCTGGCGTCCTCCGAGGCTTTGCTCCTCGTCTCCCTGGTCTCCCAGGGAGACAAGGAGCAAAGCCGCGGAGGATGCAGGCGGGACCGCAGCACGTCTCGGCGGTCCCGCCGCCCGCGTCTCCCTGGTCTGCTGGGGGAGGGGGCACAGCTAGTGCGCCCCCTCCCCAGCAGATCAGGCTTTTCTTGCTGCCGACGCCTGGGGTAGAGCAGCTGGGGTGCTGCCGGGTTGGTCCCGCAGTGCGGCTCCTCGGCGCTACTGGACCAACCCGGCAGCACCCTAGCTGCTCTGCCCCTGGTGTCCTGATTCAGCCGCCGCTGGTCAGTTTCAGCAGCGGCTGACTTGGGGACACCTAGGGCAGAGCAGCTGGGGTGCTGCTGGGTTGGTCCCCGCAGCGCCGAGGTGCGGCGCTGCGGGAACCTACGTGGCAGTGCCCCAGCTGCTCTGTCCCAGGCGTCCAGATTCAGCCGCTGCTGAAACTGATCAGGGCTGATTCCAGGAAGCCCGGAGCAGAGCAACTCTGCCTCGGGCTTCTTGTAGTCAGCCGCTGGTCAGTTTCAGCAGTGGCTGAATCTGGACGCCAGTTCTGACTTACATACAAATTCAACTTAAGAACAAACCTACAGTCTTGTACGTAACCCAGGGACTGCCTGTATGTGCCTGGTCCCAAGCAGTATCCATTCTAAAATCCAGCTGTAGGTAGCTATAGGTGCAACCCAGCTTTTCATGCACAATGAAATAGTGTGTGAACTCATATTAAGATCTGTGACACTCTGTACCTCAGAATGTCGCCCTGTAACACCCATAGTTTTAAACATTTGGGCTTGAATCTATTTTTGTGTATGGTATATTCTCCTTTAAGGATAAATCACTTGTGAATATCATTACCATTTCTTGAAAACAAAGCTGCATAAATTACAAAGTAGGATTGCCTCATAGGTCTTCAGTAGAGTTATAAAGAGGGAACACACAGAAAGAAAGTATAGTAAGATGACTTGAGCTATGGCACCTGATTTGCATTCAGACTATCAGTTTCACTCCAGACCACATCTGCGACAAATATATATTTTGTCTGTGCACATCCCCCTCTCAAATGTTAAAGATAATGGATTTGTTAAAATTCATTTGCTAAAGAGCCACTGATATATCATAGAGAATTCTGGAAACCATTCTCTTGAGACACGTTAAAAGCAATTTGATGTGTATTACAGTGAATGTCAATGAAAATGAGGCAGGATTGCAGGCTACAATAGGGAAAGAACAAGTTAAAATTACACAGACGGGTTACATGTAGGCACTTGACCATGGGAGCTGAGCTTATTCGTCCATTTCATGTTGTCTACAAGAGTATGACAATGGTAATGAATGGTATTCTCTTACTACCAACTCAGGGCAGATAAAGTAAAAGGCCCTATACCTTTTTAACCAACACCCTATACATTCCACTCCTGAGGAAGTTATGTTGTCAAGCAGATTTACTGCCTCTTTAGCTCCGTGAAAAGAGTGGATATTGACCACATCTAACTAACTGGTGGTTCCAATGACATGGGCAAGTCCCCAGCAGGAATTGATCTGCTAGGCTTATATGCCCCTGCCAGGCTTCCTCCTCTCCCCCTCCCCGAGTGCGGGAAAATGCCAGGGAAGGTAGGAAATGTGACCAGAATATACTGCAACTCTAGCCATTTTCAGCTGGCAGATGGTCTTTTGGGACCCATTACCAGTTGGCACAGCTTACAGCAGCCTCTAAGCTAGAATACAGGAGCCAGAGCTGGGCAGAGAATCAATGCTTTCATGCCCCCCCTTTCTGTGAGCTTAAACTAAGCGAAGCAGAGATTTTAGTCCCTTGTTTTTTAAAAGGGTAGAGAAGATAAATATGTATAAAGATAAATATATATAAAGTCATATAAGCAGAACTGTTTCCAAGTAAATTTCTTTTTAAAGGATTTCCATGAGGAAAAGACTATTTTTATTCCATTGTATATATAAATGAAAGGATTAGATCAGCTAAAGCAAAGACATTTTGCTGCAACTAAGGCATCCATTTCATAACACTCCCAGGTATGTTTTTGTGTTTTCTCAGTGTTTCACAGCAACTATATAGACAGTTATCCTCAGAAACAGTCTTTAACAGAGTGAGTTCCCTCAGTAGGTCATAATGACCCTGCCTGTGGAGGATGTACTGGAGCTACAGATAAGTAATACATTTACTATATACTTCATCAACATATCTGTCTTGAGCTGTGCACTTTTTCTCATGATATTTTGGTTTTATATTTATAAAATAGATTTCAGAAATAAAAGTGTAAACTAATTTAAAGATAATCCACATAAGCAGATTAGTCAGTGCTTAGAAAGTCTGCTTCTAGTACCAATAAACTGTTCATATCATTCCCCACTAGCTTGACTGAAATGTATTATGTTATTTTATGTCAGTTATTTTTCTTAAATTGTTTAAAAAAATGTAGATGTGACATTATCTGACAGGAGAACCTCACAAGTTGTGGAATCTCTATTTGTCATTTTACGTATTCATGGATCGCCTTCCTGCCACTGCCCTGCTCTCTCCCTCACTCCATTGCACCCCATCTCCAGGCTGGGGGTGGGGTGGGTGTGTGTGTGGGGGGGGGGGGCCTGGGAGGGGCCCTGTTACAGGGTGGTCAGTCAGTCAATCAGCTATGTCAGACTCCTCCCCCTCACACTTGTCGCAGTCGTTGGGAGCTGTGGGGAATGCTCTGTGGCAGGATACCACCAGTATTTGTGTAGGTTTTGCCACTTATGGTGGTGTCTGAAAGGTATCCCCACAAAGGGTGAGAGTTTACTGTAGATCACTGTTCTATATTTGCAACAAATCTTGTACAAAGTGGGCTAAGTGAGATGTTTATGAAAAGCTAAGGATTCACTGGTTACGGTTATGTTATGTGTATGCATGTATCATTTTTGTATTTGAAGTTATGAGCTTTGGCCATGTACTTGTATTTCAATGCATTTGTTTCCGAGTAGAACCAGTGAGGCATTTGGCTAGCCTATTGTGAAAGTACTCTTCAGATACAAAGAAGTACTTGACTGACAGTGGGTGTTCGGAGGTGCAAATCCACACCAGGATGTCTCAAACCCAATTCAAACCCAGCCTCAGCCTAGATCTGCCAGGGCCAGGGGATGGGTGCTCCTCACCCACCTTAAACCCAGCTGCCCAGCTACTGCTGCAGAGAGAGAGAGAGAGAGCTGGGGAGGGGAGAGTCCTCTTTCCCTGAAGTAGCCCTGGGCCAGCCTTCATCCCAGAGCCCACACTGTGCCCTGGTCTACACTAAAGTTATTTTGAAATAACCCTCCTTATTTCAAAATAACAAGTGGAGCATCCATACTACCAAGCCCATTATTTCAAAACCACAAATTATTTTGAAATCTTTCCCTGGGGAATAATGCTTATTTCAATATAGTTATTTCGAAATAACGTTACTATGGACATTCTGGTGCTGCTAATTTGAAGTAATTGGCCTTCAGAGGCCTCTCACAGATGCACTTGTGGCTTCTCTGGCCACATCTGCCAGCTGCACTGTTCCCCTTCTGCTGAAGAGCTTAAAACAGCAGGTTGCAGGAGAAGAGGTTGTGGCATGTGGTCAGCTTGGCAAGCCCCGTGCCAGTAAGCAGGAGCCAGCGGAGCCATGACAGACCCACTGCTCCTTCGGAGCCCCCCTCTGGCTGCCAGCAGCACCACAGCACCCTCAACTGCCACTGGCCATGGAAGCAGGAGAGCACCGGCCTGGACTGGTGCAGTGATCCTGGTTCTCATCGAGGTCTGAGGCAAGGAGACCAGCCTCCAGGATCTCCGCATCAGAATGCTCAATGCTGATGTGTGTGGCCAGATGGCTGCCTGCTCCCTGACAAAGACCACACCCGGACTCTCCACCAAGTCCGGATGAAGATAAAAGAGCTCTGGCAGGCCTGCAACAAGGTCAGAGAGCAGAGTGGGCACTTTGGGCCAGCACCACACGTGCCACTCTGGGAGGGGGTCAGTCACCCTCTATACCGTCATCATCAAATCTGGCCTGGATATACCTGGTGTCAGCCTCCATGAGGGTGGGATTGTGGACAAGGAGGAGGAGGCCAGCCAAGTGAACATGCCTGCTAGCTAGGACCTGCTCCTCATCCTGAAACTAGTACCTCCTCCCCCAGGATGTCTCCCAGAGCATGGACAATCCTGTGGAAGGCACTTCAGGTGAGTTCCATCATTTTCCCTATAAACACAAGGGGGCAGGTGGCAGGCTGCGAGCTACTGTGTGCTCCTCTCTTGGCCTATTCAGCCTGGGGGTCACACAATAGCCTGTGCACATAGGACGCTGTCACACAGGAACCCCTCAGTCCTGCTCATAAAATGCCTGGAGAGGGCTGCTTTACTTCAGCCTCTGTGGTGGGACACCCTCCCATGACAAGCCACCACTAACAAGTCTGGGGTCATGGAAAAACACAGCAGTGCTGCATACGGCATAGTGTCATGCCTGCTCTCAGTCAAGTGCAGCGATGTGGAGAAGACTAATTCTGTGCATGAGTACCTGCCAGGGGGAGGAAGTGAAGGGGGCCCCAGTAGCACTCTCTCCAGCAAGTGGCATCTGCTACTTACACACACCTCTCCCAAATTCCAGTGGGCAGGGATAGAAGTTCTCTGCTTGTGGGGCACTGCCAGTGCTGGATCTGGCATGCGCAGGACACAGTAGGAAGCTGGGCCACCCTGTCTCCTCCTACTGCCCACAGGTTCCTGGCTTGGATTGCACATTCCCATGCTTGCGTGTTTCTGGGCTCTGGGTGTTGTGATTCTTTCCTGGAACATCTGTGCCACTGCAGGAAAGTACCTGCTGTCTAGACAGCATATGGCTTTGCTCTAAGCACATCGCCATCATCTAAACTGAGACCTTCAGTGTCAGCTCAGAGATTAGGTCTAAGCTTTATACACAATGTCTCCTGGAATGACTGCCCTTGTAACTTTTCTTCACAGCTGGGCCACCTGGAAGCTTGGCATGTCCCTCAATTCCCACGCCATCTGCATGACTCCGTGGGATCTGCAGGAGGAAGAGAACCCATGAGAACCTAATAAGGGAGCAGATGGCCTGTCTGTAGGCCCTTGTCAGGGAACTTGAGGAGTAGCACCGGAAGGAGGCAGCTGACTGGGAGCAGTGGAAGGATGCCTGGGACCAGCTGGTGTGCCAGTATGAGGCCATGTGCTTTTCCCCCACCTCGGTGATGGAGTGCGTAGCCTTGTGCATGGAGCAGGCCACCAGCCACCTCCCTCCCATGTCTTCTGCTCCTAGCCCTCCTTCCCCGAGGGGCTGCCAGGGCCCCAGAATATGTGGCACCTCTCAGGCAGCTGAAGCCTCCTGAGCTACCCAACGCAGGCACCCTGAGCCCTCCTTCCCCATTCCAGGTTCTTTCCCCAGAGGGAGAGGAGTGGGGAGGAAAGGCACACAGAAGGAATGAGGGGTCCCTTGTGGCATGGGGGAGAACGCAGGGGTCCCTTGAGGCATGGGAGAGAGTCTCACAGCTGGTCTTGGGTTAAACTCTACCTCAAGGCCTCCTTGATGAGTCCCTAGATTTGCTCACCAGTAGCACTGGTGTCACTGGCTGCTTGTATGTCCTGGACAGCTATTCAGCCTCTGTCCCACATGCTGACAGGAAAGACTCCTCCTTGTTCTTACAGAAGTTGTGGAGCACACAACAGACCACCACCATGAAGGGTAAGGAGCCAGGTTTCACTTGCTGAGGTCCAGGTGGGTGAGGAGACTCCAGAACCTCCCCTTTCAGCAGTCAAACGCACAATCCATGACCATGTGGCTCTTGCTCAGCCTGGCATTGAAGTGCTCCTTGGTGTGGTCCAGCCTGCCCGTATAGGAGCAGGAGTATGGCCCCGACTGTGGATTTCCCCATGCCAAACTGGTTTTCAACAAAGCAGTAGCTGTTGGGTGTCGCGAGCTTCCACAGGGTGATAGTGACGTACTTCCGCACAAGGATGGCGGGTCTCAGTTGGGTGTCCTGTCACCTGAGGGCAGGAATGAGCTTCCCAGAGCTCCAAGAAGGTGGCCTGCACGTGGAAGTTCTGGAGTCACTGCTGGTCATCCCACCAGTTGGAACTGGTCTCCCTTCGCCAGAAGTGGCATTCCACAGTGTCCA